>NC_133771.1:12149834-12177880 GCF_003597395.2 Chelonoidis abingdonii | reverse complement strand
AGATTGGTCCCAAAACCGATCCTTGAGGGACTCCACTAGTAACCTCCTTCCAGCCTGACAGTTCACCCTTCAGTACGACCCGTTGGAGTCTCCCCTTTAACCAGTTCCTTATCCACCTTACAATTTTCATATTGATCCCCATCTTTTCCAATTTAACTAATAATTCCCCATGCAGAACCGTGTCAAATGCCTTACTGAAATCGACGTAAATTAGATCTACTGCATTTCCTTTGTCTAAATAATCTGTCACCTTCTCTCTATTGTTGTATGTAAAGTAAATAAGGTTTTAAAAATGTTTAAAAAGCTTCATTTAAAAATAAATTAAAATGGAGAGCCCCCTGGACCGGTGGCCAGGACCCACGCAGTGTGAGTGCCACTGAAAATCAGCTCATGTGCCGCCTTCGGCACACGTGCCATAGGTTGCCTATCCCTGATCTAGATTTTCCCTTAGAGGTCTCCCATGCAATTATATACCTAGCTTGATGCTTCTTAGTTGTCAAATCTGACAGGACCATAGCATAGGGAGTTACGGTTGTAGACTAATCTAGTGCTCATTTATCTGCCAAAACATCAGAGATTCTGAAATAGAAAAGGAGGAAAGAGGCCCTTTCAACCAGTATGGTGCCCCTCTTTTTATTGCACTGCAAAATTTAATGTCACTACAATTTTCATCATCACATATTCTCCTTCTCTCATCCTGGCCAATCTGTTTTATGCCTCCCAAAGAGCTGTAATAGTTATAAATACTTTCACCAATCAAATGCACACTGGCAAGCGTGTATTTATTCAACAAAGAGTTTACACAATTCATAAGACAAACTTACATCATGGACAGTAAAGCACAAGCCCTGGGGTCAGTAAAGAAGCAATTAGATTCAACCCTCAGAGACATGGTTTAGTAGATCTATTAAATTCATTAGACAAAAGGCCTTTCTGTATTGATAATCACACTTTTCCTTTTATCCTGAATTTCACTATCACATATAGAGATGGTGCTTTACTTTGCTAACACTAGAGCTGGACAAATATTGTGGAGAGAATTAGCAAATACATTATTTGTAAAATTGTATTCATCAAATCAACCATTCCATGGATAATATTCTACTTGGACCATGGTGGAAGATTAGCTCAGTTTTGACTCGAAAGGAACCTGAGAGTGCTGCAAACCTTTAAATAAATTTGGACCAAGTCTGGTTTAGGTTTGGGAATATTTATGTTTGCAGGAGGAAACTCTATAGCTTTGTATGGTTTCAGCTAGGACTGGCTGAAAATTCTCTCTCAAAATGGTTTTCCAGCTAAATAAAGATTTTCACGAAAAGTGTCAGCTTTCCACTCAAAATTTCAATTTCAAAATCCAGTACCATGCCCACAGACTCCAATAATGCACCAGGGACCTCATCTTTCCATGAGGAGAGACCATGGTGCATCATGGGAGATGTAGTCTAACCCAGCCAGCAGAGAATGGGATTACATGGCAGCAACGTTTCTGAACCTAAATATTCTTGCTTCTTCCACCAAAAAAATGAAGCCCTGCAATAAAAAAAATATATTTTTTAATCAAAATTTAATTTTCTTTTTAAGTTTTTCACAGGAAAAAAAGTCTATTTTCTAACCAGTTCTAGTTTCAATCAGCACCAGGTGGAACTTGATTGTTCTGGCTAAATCTGACTTTTTAGTTAATCTGCCACTCAGAATAATACACATTTAACCCTGTGTTATTTTGTGCACGAAAGTAGGGGAGCTTTCAACAATTTACTTATTTTTATCTAAACATTCCATAACCAGTGTTGTCAACCTTCAGGATCTTATTGGGAGTCTTGTGATGTTTCATGGTTTAAAGTTACAGCACCTAGAGAGAAGTGATGAGGTGAGAATCAGCTTTTGTTTTTAAAAATAATTACATTTCCAGTTCTCATGGTTATGCAGAAAAGCGTAAATGTGTTAACCATAAATGCTCAGACACTAGCGGGGAAAATAGGTTGCTTTTGTTATTACTTTTTTTAAAAATATCTCAACTTTTAAGCCAAGCTCATGACTTTTGGAGACTTGACTCATGATTTTTGACTGTTTGGGATTGGCGATACTGAATGACACAGAAATCCATCCCTGCAGTAAGTTGCCGGCTGACCTACCCTCACACTCCAAACCTCTGCCTTACAAAGCAGAGGACGACCTTTGGGCTCTGCAGCCGTACCCCACATCCTTACACAATAAAAGCAGCTGCTCCACACCCACCGTTGCTCAACAAAATTTCTGAGTTGTCCATCCCTGAAGGACTGAGCTCTTCATAATGCCCCAAAGAAACGTAATCATCTGTATCACGGCTACTGTTCTAGGCACTGTCCACATACCCAGTAAGAAACAGCTGCTGCTCCAAAACAATCTAAACAAACAGAATAGAGAAAGTAAGTATTATTATCCTCATTTTACAGATGGGGAAGCTGAGATACTGAAAGATTAAATGACTTGCCCAAGGTCACAAATTCTATGGCAGAGCAGGAAATTAAACTCATATGTCCCGACTTCCATCCAGTGCCTTAACCACTAGTCTAGACCAGTCCACTAGACTAGACCATCCTTTTTCCACAGGGGGAAATTTTTTTCTGATATATTCCATGAATGTCACATTTACACTTCCTGCCTATGGCATATTCACATGAAGTCTGATAGCTTTTCCCAAGGTTACTGGAAGCTCTGTAAACCAAAGCACTGACACACCATAACTATCAGCTTCATTGAGCAATGCTGCAACTGCATTTGTAAACACAGCGCTCAGCAAACTACAGCATACCCTGAGCTCAGTGCAAAACCTGGGATGAATATTTGGGGCAGGGTCTTTCCTTCTTTTGGTCCAAAGTCCTGCTCAGAAATCTGATGGGGATTTTCCCAGGACATCTGAAAGCTGGATTTATGGAGTGTAGAGAGATCAGATTAGGTTCTTTTTTTTTTTTTTTTATCATCCTTCCTTGATATGATGATGATCAGACCAGCATATGACAAGAAAATGTCCCGACTCTAAATCGTGGGTGACCAAATATGATCTGCAGACCTCAGACCCCTGTACACGCCAATAATCGATATGCCAGAGAAGACCCTGAAGATTTGTGGTACTAAATACTTTCCACTTGAACAGCCCTTTGTATCTATGGGCTTGTCCACACGGGAAGTTAGTGTGTTGTAAGCTAGGGTACAAATTTAAAGCGCATCAGCTACTCCGCACTAACCCCCCACATAGTCACTCTTACTGTGCACTGAGCGCACCCTCAGGCAGTTTCACTTAGTACACTTCCAAAGTGCATTAAGCTAATGAGCACGAAGGCATTCTTTGCGCGCAGTAAGAGTGTGCACATGGGGGGTTAGTGTGGAGTAGCTAGTGTGCACCAGCGACTACAGGCTTTCCCACTATGTAGACGAGCCCTAAGAATCTGAAGATGCTTTAAAAAGGCAAGTATTCCTATCCCCATTCTACAGATAGGTAAACTGAGGCACAAGGTCTCTCTGTCACACACATACACAGGGTACATCTACCCTACAGATGGAGCTGTAGTTTCCAGCTCAGGTAGATGTCTCGACACTAGCTTTGATCCAGCTATCACACTAAAAATAGCAGGTGGCACACACAGGTTAGCCACCTTTAGTACAATCCCATCAGCAACCCTAGGTATATACTTGAGCGGCTCTCCCGTGCTGCCACCTGCACCCCCACAGCAACACCGCTATGCTGTGCTCAATCACAGCTAGCTTGCGAACGTCTACTTGAGCTGGAAATCACCTGTCCAGCTGCAGTGTAGGAGTACCCACAGAGTCGACAATAGACTGCCACTCCTGGTGCAAACAGGCCTGGCAATTCCTCTTTGACTTCCATATGGTCTATAGTAATACACACACTGCTGATGTCCAGTGCTTTATCAGCTGCATTCTGCTCAGTTCTGCTGCAGCTTTGGGCTGGCTGGAGAACACGGCAATGTGCTACTAGGTATGGACATTCCATTGGAACCTTAATACTTTTCCAGGAAAAGCACTGAAATAGCCTACATGAGAAGCCCCAATCCGTTAGGCAGCACTAGTTGTTAAAGAGTTAATTTTGAACCGCTGTGTGTCAAGGACTCTAAGTTCAAGTTCTCCTGCTTATGCTTAGCTCTCAAATATGGGGAATGCTGCAAAGCTGGGATGGTGAAACTTGACCTCCCATTTTTCCTTTCACCAGCTTGTGAAACACCCTCTGCCCTGAGCCATCTCTTTGCCTTTTTCAAGCTACCTCTTGTGCTCACAGTGACCTCCACCTGTTTAGCATGCTCCCCATCCTGACTCACAAAACACTGGAACCCCATCTGTTCTGAAAAGCATTCCAGCTATAAAGAGCACTCTGTATGTTATTACTGTACATTGCCTTTGCACTGTGCACCCTTCAGGGCAAGGACTCTGCTTTAGCTTTCAGAATAGCAGCCGTGTTAGCCTGTTCTTTTCGCTTTAGCTTAGCGCATCTCACCTAGGAAAGCATCCAGAGAGAGGACAGTGAGCTATAATTGAGAACAATCAGCTGCAGAGCAGTATTTTTTTTTTAAAACAGAGGATGCACTTTGTTTCAAAAGAATAAAAATAAAATAAAAGTCAGTGCCAGCAACCAATTAGCCTTATTAGAGCTGGGTGGGGAAAAAAACATGTTTTTTTATCCTACATACATTCTCATTTGAATTTATTTTTTATTTCCACACTGCCCCCCTCTTGCCCCCAGCCCCTCACACACATGGGAATATTTCAACAACAAAAAATCATTTCAACTCAATTTTCAATAAACATTTTCAGAAGTGCAGATCGTTTGATCTTTTTCTTTTTTGCCAATGAATGCAGTCAAATTAATGATGTCTACTTATCATCATCATCAGTTATTTGTATGCATTAGTGCCTATTAGCCCCAATCATGGCCCAGGATCCCATTGTAACAGGCACTGGACAAATACAGAACAAAAAGACAATCCCTGCCCTAAAGAGTTTGTAATCTAAGGGTATGTCTTCACTACCTGCCGGATCCCGCGAGTAGCAATCGATCCAGCGGGGATTGATTTATCACGTCTAGTGTAGACAGGATAAATAGACCCCCAAACGCTCTCCTGTTGACTCCTGTACTCCTGCACAGTGAGAGGCACAGGCAGAGTCAATGGAGAGCGACAGCAATCGACTTACTGCAGTGAGGACACCACGGTAAGTCGATCTAAGTCAACCTCAGCTACATTATTCATGTAGCTGTGTCATAAACAGATTGTTAAGGGTTAATGTCTCTTTTACCTGTAAAGGGTTAACAAACAGGGAACCAAACACCTGACCAGAGGACCAATCAAGAGACAAGATATTTTTAAATTTGGGTGGAGGGAAGCTTTTGTGTGGGTTCTTTGTCCATTGCGTGTTCTTCTTCTTGGGGTGGTCTGAGAGGAGACCAGACGATTACTACAGGCTCTCTAGTTTTCTGTCAAAAAGTAAGTAAGAACAGGTTGATTTTAGTCTTTTTTTTTTTTATTTGTTTTCGGTGTCTTTTTTGCAAAATGTGGATCTGGGGCTGGTTACTTTATATTATGTAGTTGCTGGGATATTTTTGATTTTGTATTGGTTACTGGAAGTTTCTTTTTGGTGTCTGTAACGCTTACCGACCCTGTAATATTTAACATCTTGAGTTACAGAGATTAATTCTTTACTTTTTCCTTTCTTTTATTAAAAGATTTTTTTTCTCTCTCTCTCAGCTTATCTCTTTTTGTTTATTTCTAGTTCTTTGTAGTTTCTTTTCCATTGTCTCGCTTGTGTCTGCGTTTTGATTTGTTCCTCTGCCTCCAGTCTTGCCAGTCCTGTTTCAGGTTCCTTGGTAGTCATGGTTCCTGCTTTCTCCCCTGTATTTGGGGTGCCCTCTGGACTGCTTGAAACTGCGGCTCTCTCGGGTTGCCTAGCACAGTTTGCCTATTTTTAAACTTACTAGCCTCTCCCGAAAGAGTTAAAAAGGCAAAGAAAACTCTTTGATTTACAAATGGTCCTGGGGCTGGAGTCTTGCTGACCACTTAGCCATGCTTTGTTAACAAACGGGACCATCGTTAAACCTAAAAGCCCTCTCTAGGCCACAGCTCGAAGGGAGCATAGAAAAAAAAATTTTCTTGGCTGCAGTTTAAAAAATAAAACCCCTTCCTCTGCTTATAACCAACTAGCAGAGAAGCAAATTAATTAATCTTACTGGCTTTGGATCTTTATTCTACCTACTCAGGGCTGGGGCCCCGGGGGAACCATGGTTCCAAATAAGCTATTCCTTCCCAGATTTGAACCTTAGAGTTCAGAAAATGAGAAACTAGCATGGTAATTCCTCTAAGTCTAATTACCAGCTTAGATTCTGATACCACTGCCACCACCCAAAATATAGTGTTTTGGGCACTCTGATCTCCCCAACCTTTCTAGGGGACGCCCAGAACCAAATCCCTTTGGGTTTCTTAAAACAAGGAGAAATAAACCATTTCCCCCTTCTTTTTCCCCCCTCCCAGACTTTCCCTCCCTGGGGCTATTCCTAAGAGACCTACTGATCCCAAAAACTCTTTAAAATCACAATACAAGAGAGAAGCATGTTCCCTTCCCTTCCCACAAAAAGGGCAAAACGGTATTTCAAGGGAAAAACAGAGAAGGAAATTCTTACCTCTCCCCCCTCCCATCTCCCCCACAGGTCCTGGTGAGTTCTCCAATCCCCTGGGATAAACAGAAAAAAAAAATCAAATCAGGTTCTCTAAGGAAAGAAATCTTTTAATAAAAGGAAAGGAAAAAGTAAAGAATTATCTCTTAACTTCAATGTAAATTACAGGGTCTATTAGCATCGACACAGAAAAAAACTTCCCCCCCAGTACCAATACAAATCAAAATATTCCCAAGCAACTTACAACATATAAAAGGTAAACCAGCCAGATCCACATTTTGCAAATAAAGACAAACAAGAAAAAAAAAAAAAAAAAAGAAGACTAAAATCGCCTGTTCTTACTTACAGTTTGAACAGAAACTTAGAGAGCCTATAGTAATGTCTGGTCTCTCTCAGACCCCCCTGCCCCCAAAAAGAACACACAATGGACAAAGAACCCACACAAAAGCTTCCCTCCACCCAAATTTAAAAATATCTTGTCTCCTGATTGGTCTTCTGGTCAGGTGTTTGGTTCCCTGTTTGTTAACCCTTTACAGGTAAAAGAGACATTAACCTTAATCTGTTTATAACAAGCTGAAGCTGCATAACTGAGATCGATCCCCTCCTCTCCAGTGTAGACCAGGGCTAAATAACTTGTTTTGTTTTTTTCCCCAACTCTTCCTTTGAAAAAAAAGTTTCATTTTTCCTTTTTCACCCCACTCTATAACCTTTCAACATTTCACCAACTTTGAAAAAGTTGAGTAGCAAATGCAAATGCTAAACAAACTCTGCAACCATGTAACTGCTACTCTTCCAGAGCCAGTGCTATGCACAAGCAGGCTATACAGTTGCTTGGGCCCCAAGCAGCTGAAGGAGGCCTGCTATTCGCTCTTTATTATAAGAACTTGCCTGTTTTAGTATTGTGGGGGAAGGGCACCCCAAAACTATTCCTGCTTAGAGCCCCCAGTGGGCTGGCACTGGCTCTGAACTCTTCAAAAGAAAAAACAGATGAAAAATTTTCAGATTGAAATTTTAGTTTTTATTTTGATTCGTTTCAAAATTTTCTGTTGAAATTATTTTTTAAAGGACGTTTTCCTGAAAAATAATTATATTTTAATGAAACTCCATTTTTTAGTGGAAAAAAACTTTTCAGTTGAAAAAACATTGGCCAATTCTAACTCTTAGTAACACTTCAGTATCTATGTATATATCTGTGTATATATCCAAGCCACTCACCTACCCACCAATGGTACAACAACAAAGCAGTGGTAAGAGCACCAGCCTAACACTTGGGAGACCTGGATGCAAGACTTTGCCATGCCACTGACTTCCTATGTGACCATGGGCAAGTCATTTATCTTCTCTATGCCTCGGTTCCCCAACTGTAAAATGAGGATAAGAGCACTTCGTGAACTCACAGTGGTCTGGTGAGGATAAACACATTGCAGATTGTGAAATGCTCTGATATACAGTGATGGGGCGCATATAAATACCCCAGAAAGCTAGAACCAGTGTCGTTAGCCCAGCATTAAGGAGCAACTCTGCCATAAAAGAAGTGGTATGAGCTAGCAGAAAAAATATTCATGAAGGAAATTGAATTCATATCCAGCATCCAAAGAGCTTTTATTATAAACAGCATGGTTAGGGTTAGGGAGTGGAATACAGGACTCCTGGGTTCTATTCCCATCTTTGCCAATAACTTGCTTTAACAAGTGCTAGAATTTTTCAATGGACTCGGCCCCGGCAAGTAGGCTCCTGTTTTCAAAAGAGCTCAGCTCCCTCTTAGGCACCTGAACAAAACCAGCCACCTTTGCAAGAGAGCTCAGGCAGATTTTCAGACACACTCTGCACCTCCCATTAAGGAGGATGGAGAGTCCCCCACTTCACTGTCACTGGGAATGATGAATGCTGTTGGGTGCTGAGCTTTTTCCAAAAATCTGGCCCCTACTCTCTGGACCACAGCTTCTCCCTCAATAACAATATTTCCTACCATACATGGGTCTTGAGAGGCTCCATTTGTGTAGTCAGTGAAGTGCTTTGAGATCCTTGGTGAAAGGTGGGTTTATTGTGCTTGTTTTATTGCATACTTACATATATTTTTATTAATATTGTCAGCAGCCGGCGCTGGTAAATAAATTAAACTGCCTGTATTTAAAATAAAATAGCCCCATTTGCAGAGAGCTCCTCTCGCCGTGTGGCCAATCAAGCCTGTATTCACCCATCCGAAAGGGGATAAAGATTGAGATGTGCCCTCTCAGAGCAGGACAGCTGAAGAGGTGTAATTCAACAGCACTCCAAGTTGTTGCTGTCATTGCAGTGATTGAGGTGGACAGGAGGTGTGGAAATGGCCAGGGCTGGTAAAGGACACAGACAGGTGGGAGGACCAAGCTTAGGGGTGGAGAGGAGAGCATGGAATACAAAAGGGATGGTGCAGGCCTTTTCGGGACATAAACCGGGAGGTGGAGAGGAAAGTGAACAAGCTGGGGCGGGGTGGGGGGAGGGACAGAGTGCAGAAGGTAAAGAAAGAGAGAGAGAGGGATACCCAGGGACTTACACTCGAATGAGCAGATCTCTAGTAAGCTCATTGCAACAGGCAAAGCTATGAATGAATGAACCAGGAAGGAGCAAAGCAGCTGGAGATGGGCAGAGGAATGAGTGTAAAGCTCTTAGAAATATCCAAAGCAAGGAGCCTAAAGGGAACTAAAGTGAAGGAGAGGGGTATTAATGATTCCAGGAAGACTGAGCTATGAGAGGGAATTTAAGTAGCATGCCCCTAAAGGGGCGGGGGGAGTCTAAGAAATGATGTAAGTGAGAAATAGGAAAGGGGGAACTCCCCTCCCATCACACACACACAGGGTAAGCTGCTCAGAAGCCTTTTTCACTGGCTGTGAGAATCTTCCAGGCCCCCAAAACTTGGCCACTCCCTGAGTGACATTTCTGACCACATCAGCTGCAGCTTCCTTGCGGGACTCTCTAAATAGACTAAATGCCCCACGGTGAAGCTGCCTGCAGAATGAACCCCTGTCTGGGGCCTGGAGCGATGCAGGGACCAAGCACGGGGAAGAGGAGGAAGACACCTGCAACGTCCCCAGTGAAGGTAATTTCTGTGATTTTTCCAGTGCAGTATTTTAACAGGCTCCTCCTCTAGTCCCCCGAGAATTAGCATCATTTATTATTTGTCCAGCAGAGCCTAGAAACCCCAGCCAAGAACCAGGTCCTGTACAAATGCACAGTATGAGACAGCCCCTGCCCCTTGCCAATGAAATAGACAAGACACATAGTGGGTGGGAGGGGAAACAGAGGTGAGGGGACCTGCTCAAGATCATGCTTCAGTTCAGAGCCAAGAGTAGCACTCAGGTTTCCTGACGCACAGTCCAGTGCCCTTGCCAAGTGCATGGATAGGGTCTGGGTGTGAGAGACTGTGTTTGTAACTTTGGGCAAGCCATTTATAGCCTCTCTGTCCTCAATTTCCCCATCCATAAAATGGGGACAACAGCATTGCCCTGCCAAATAGAGGTGTTATGAAGCTAAATACGTTAAAGATTGTGAGTGGTCTGGCTACATATAAGTACTTAAGACAGAGAGAGCAAAAAGTTTGTTAGCCATAAATGGAGTTATAGGTGTTACCGCTATAGGAAGTTGTTGGCACTGAGCAGTGATATCATAATCAGCAGCTGTTACTACTGTGCCTGCGTAAATATTTGTTACAAATGCAAAACCATCCATGCTACTGTTAGAGTGGCTGCTTATGAGACACTGAAACCCACATGCTGACAGAGAAGCACAAGAATAGATTGGAGCATGCAAGGAGAGATTTAGCAGAGCCCCCTAGAGAGACATTTCTTGAGGCTTATAGCTAGAGAAAGACAGACTCAGAGGATGCTTCTGGGATTTCAAAACCAGTTTGAATAGGCTTTGGATTGGCAAAGAGGAGAATTCAGAGTCAGGTCCCACTTTTGCCAAACCCTGACATTTTGGGTCAGGAGAATTCTCATCAGTTGTTCTGGGACTGCTACAGGATCAAAACCATAACATGGCCCATGATATTTATTGTTCTCACCCAAAGTAAAATTGTAGCAATATCTCCCTGCATCAGAGATGCTCTATAAATCGGCACAAACACCATTCTTCTCCATAAAATCATCCACTGTATGTCTCAAGAAATGACCCTCTGAACTGTTCTCTAACACACCTCTGGAAGAGACCATCATTATGAGAGACAGCATTGGTTAAAAGACCTAAATGTATCAGAGGTTGGGTCAACAAGTTATCTGTAGGGGAGGAAAAACCAGGAGAATTATCCCTCTAGTTTTCTTATCTTAGGATGTATTGTCCTTCTCTTCCTCCTCCTCAAGGTTTACGTTGACTAGACAGATAGGCAAATAGTATCAAAACTTTTATTGCCTCCATTGCTATGACACAATCTTTAGGATATTTATCTTCATACACATCTCCAAGATGTGCTACCCTCATTTTACAGATGGGGAACTGAGGCACAGAGATTAAATGACTTGCCCAAGGTCACACAAGAAGTCTAGGGCAGGGCAAGGAATTGAATCTAGTGCTTCCACCTCCCAGGTTGGTGTCTCATTCACTCACAGTGTTATGACATGCTCTTGACTTTGTCCGTAGCTTTCACTCCTTTGTGTGGCAACTGCTGGCCAGTAGCAGTGTGACTTATTTTAATCAGGAATTAAAACTGTGTACAGGAAGCTACCGTTTATTTTTCTTGTGCCCAGGTCTAAGGTATTTCCAGCCTCCTCTGTGTTGCCTATGCTTGGGCCACTCCATTGGGAACCAGACAAAATAAGAACAGAAACAAACATTGTCAGCCTCCCAAAAGCAACATGGTCACATCCCCATATCTTCATGCCCACTGTGTGTCTCTCCCTTCTCCTTCTGTCTTTGGAGGCTTAAGCCCCGAAACCAGTGGGAGCTATAGTCAGGGATTAGCAGTCCAACTGGTCAGAGCAGGGGGACTGGCATCAGGATGTCAGGACTGTTTACTTGGTTCTGTCACAGGTTTGCCAAGGGATCTCCGGTCCAATTTTTTTAAGAGTTTAGAAACTTAGGGCTTGTTTAAGAGTTCTCACCATGAGACACCTAGGACCAGATTTTCAGAGATGCTCCTCACCTACAGCTCCCATTGACTTCAAGAGGAGTTGTGAGTGCTCCAGACCCTTTGAAAGGGATTCACATGGGACACGCACACAAAAAGAAGTAGATGTGTCTATAAATGTGATTCTCTGTACCTCAACTTCTCCCATCTGTAAAATGGACACAATAATGCTCATCTGCTCTGGGAGGACACATGAATTTTTATGACGTGATCACTGTGGTACAAGGTAAAAATGGATGGGAAGAACTCGATTTGCCATCAGAATAGCCAAGAGAGCAACGAAGTTGAGCCCAGAGTCCCCCTGAAAAGTGTTAAACAGAAGAATCTTTATCTGTTGAATGGGATGCAATGCTGTCCTCAGATACACCCATGCAACCTCTGCTAGAGACTAAAGAAACTGCAGTTGCTCAGCATCTCTGAAAATCAGGCACCTAAATATAGCTGTAGATGCCTCACCAGGCACCAAGCCCAGGAATTTTAACCTAACTGATTTGCCCAAGGTCAGATGGGAAGCTGGGAACAGCCCCTAGATCTCCTGAGGCTCACTCAGGTGCCTTAACCACAACACTGCCTTCCCTGATGTGGCTGGAGGAAGAGTTAGGCTGGTAGCAATGAGCCGCTGAAAGGTTTGCACTCTTGTATCTATGCCAGGAGGAGAGAGCTAAATGCCTTTTGCTGCACCAGTCCTGCAAGATGCTGTGCCTTCTCAGCTCCTCCAATGGGAGCCGAGGATGCCGAGTACCTCCCAGGAAGTGCCATGGGGCCAGATTCTCATTTATACCAAGACACTCCGCGTCACTCTGACAATGAAAAGAAGCCTCTAGGGGAACGTAAATACAGAGTGGTGTAAAAGAGCCAAGAGCTAGTATGTCCTGCCCTCCTTCCAATGACAGGTGCCTTGAAGGAGGCACCCGTCTTTCAGCTGCAGAGCGGAGACCAGCTTGTGAGACAGCCTGGTAGAGCGAGCGCATGAACTCCAGTGGTATTAACAAGACTGCTTCTAAAGTGTCACCTACTGACTATTTACTAATGGAAAACCATCACCCTTCCAGTGACCCTAAGGGGACAGCTGCACCCTTCTGCTCTTCTCTGAGCCATACCATGAATGGACAGATGTGGCCCTGTATATTCCTGCAGGATTGGGTTACTGTCATGCGAGCTGAAAGGCGTGATCTGTTGTCTGGTAGTTCATATGTCTTCTGTTCAGAAGGAATTTAATTTTCTTGCATTGGTTTTTTTTTTTGTTTTTTTTTTTTTTAAGATATTGGCTCAGTTATATATTTTATACATTACAGATTCAGTTCTTTATTGCAGTCTTCAGTTGTCCTTTTAGTTTTTAATATTCCCTTCAAATTTGTATGTTTTATTCATTTCCATAATCTTCATAGACTCTTTTATACATTTTTACAAGTTTTCTTTTTCAGCCTCATTTTTTTAAAATCATGCACTGATATGATCTTGTGGGTCAGGCTTGCAAACCTTTACTCATTTGAGTAATCCTTACTCAGCCAAACAGAGCCCACTTCTACCCCAGTGCCGCTCCAATGACTTTGATAGATATGTTCCTGATTTACACCAACATGAGAACAAAAACCCAGGCTCATTAACTGCAGTGGAGCCACATACGTGAGTAAGGACAACTTGCCTGAGTAAATTCTGCAGGATCAGATACTAATTGGACAATTAGATCTCTCAGTATCAGTGTCCTCCCATCCTACTGTTTTTTCCTCAATTTGAATGATAGCGTGATAAATGAGCTGACACTTATGGAAAAGTCCTGTGAAATCAAATGGGAAAGAAAACAGTTCAGTGCTGTAAAAGTGACATTAGAATCCCATACATTTTAGTAAACTATTTTTTAAATGATCCAACAAAACTTAAAGAATGATCTCTCTGCTACAGAATTCTGCAGCTTGGTTTGAAAATAAAGAGAGGCTAACAGTCTTTGTTAAACCTTTTCTAAAGGTCTGATGGATCTGAACAGACTGAGACAGCAGTAAACAGGTCAGAGTTAAACCAGAATAAAAAGGATGCCAGTTTAATGACTATATTCCTACTCATGCCACTCACTCATGGAATTTTTCTTACCACTCTTATTCCTCTTTTTTCTCCCTCTCGTTAAAAACAAACACTTTTAGAGCATCTTACTATTATTTTATTTTTATTTGTAACATTTCCATTTTCTCCATTAGTGTAACCTAGTATCCCCTAGTTACGTTTAACAACAGTGGTTTCTCTTTATCCCATATGCATTTTCCCCTCCCATTCTTTTTAACGTTGGCACTTTAAATCTGGCCCTCTCGATGTCTGATGTGCATTAAGGATCCAAGTCAGATTGCAATTTTAGTTAAAGATGGACTCAAGCTGCAAAATAAGGATGCAGGTTTCTAAGTGACCTCCCACCTCCAGAGCTTGGGGGGTGGTTCCTGATCAGACACTTTGGTGCAGTTGGAATGAAAAGTGCTAGATCTGGGGCCAGACCCACTTTGCAACCTTAAAGCTAACTTAATTGGCAATTAGATGATTTTTCCGGAAGGAGAACACTATTGAGTAATATAGGCCTGCTACAGCAGCTCCATTCCATCTCCGCTCTCAGTTTCAGATGTTTGTGATGTGCCTAGGGAAAATGGACATGGCTGGGGCCTCTTATACCCCATTAATCCCCAGCTATCAGAATATCCCCTTGGAACCGTGGACAGTTGGGTGTAATATAGAACAACCCCAGGGCTAAATAGGCCCAGGAGAAAGAAGAAGAGGTGTTAAATGAATACAGCCACTTTTTCAGGTATTTGGGGAGGAGGAAATCTGATGTTTCTTTCTTTTTATAGAAAGCTTTCTTTTTAAGACTTGTTTGAGTTTCTCTCTCTGGGTAGGCTAAGGAATGAAGGGGAGGGGAATTCTCTTTGTGTTAAATCTACAGAGGGTAAAGCTCTGCAGCACCAGGGAATTGGTGGGAGCGGGAGGAGAGATAGAATCATTTCTGTTTCCTTGTATTTGGGGTTTGTCTCTTTGTGGAATAGAGGAGACATGCTTCTTGGTATTGTGATGTAAAGAGATTGCATCAGTACTCTCAGGTTAGCCCAGAGAGGAAAGTCTGGGTGGGAGAGAGAGGGGGAAGGGAAGTGGGTTATTTCCCTTTGTGGTAAGACTCAGGGCTTCTGAGTCTTGGGGTTCCCCAGGGAAGGGTTTGGGGAGACCAAAGGGAGCCAAAACCCTGGAATTTTTGGCTGGTGGCAGCAAGATCAAATCTGAGCTGGTAATTAAGCTTAGAGGGGTTCATGCAAGCACCCAGATTTCTGGACGGTAAGGTCCAGATTTGGGAATGCATATGACAGATGGGTTATTGTTACTGAGGCTGTCAATACTGATAATCCATTAAATCAGCTATCAATCTTTTAATTTCTGAATATGGCCTTAACCCAGAATTGGAAGGGGCACTATAAATAGTTGAAATATATCAATTCCATGGGATCCGCGCACCCAGAACAAGAGGCCACCGGTGGCTGGTGAAATGCTGGCTCCACTGAAATCAGCTAGAATTTTATTATTAATTATTTGTATTATGCTAGCACCTACAAGCCCCACCATGGACCAGGACCACATCGCACTAGGTGCTGTACAAACACAGAACCAAAGAGACACCTGCTCCTGATTTCAGTGGGGCAGTCTTCCACCCCATCTCTTTAAGCAAAGAGTACATGGAATTCTCACCTTGTTTTAAATTGTATAATTGTAACAATAGTTGTAAACATCATCATGTGCTGAAAGGGTGACCATGTGGGAGGCCAGTAGGTGGACATATAATGGCGGTGCTGTTTTGGGCTGAGGTTTTTGTGATGATCACTATCCCTTATAGAAATGAAATGTTGGTCTTGATCCTGCCACCAAACTTTTATGCATGTGAGGAGCTTAAGTCACATGACTTGTCCCACAATTCATGTGTTTCTAAGGCTAGATCTACCCTATAAGCTAGAGGTGTTATTCACCTGCTTGTGATCACACACTCTCCCTAGCTCACATCGAGATAGAACAAGTATAAATAGCCATGTAGTCGCAGTAGTGCTGCAGGTGATCTGTGCCGAGTACACACCCAACCCTTTCAGGCATGTATGTACTTGGCCTGGCTCAGCTGTGCATCTACTGCCCAAGCTGTTTACAATCACGCTAGCTTGATGAGCGCTTGCACAATATGTGTAGACGAGCAGGGGAATCCCATCCCTAGCTCGCAGTCTAGATGTCCCCTTAAAGATGCTCTAGTTTCTCCACAAGTTACTAGCTTTGATGCAGGAATTGCTGAGTGAAATTCTCTGCCCTCTATTATGCAATAAGTCAGACAGGATCAGTCCCTTCTGGCCTGCACATGATATGAATCTGTGACCCAGTGACATCAATGGAACCAGTCACTGGAGCAAAGTGACTCACGCGTGTTTGTAATAGCAGAACTTTCAGTTAGTACATTTTAAAAAAAAAAAAAAGAAAAAAAACACACACACACCTGCAGTAGACTAACCCCACAATGACATAGTGAAAGAATAATTCCTTGAGGAAAATGTGAACTAAATCAGCCTTTGCTTGAAATAGTTTAACCTGTCTTGGTTACTTTTCCAATATAAATGAGCTAAGATAGGAAGGACAGCCCAACGGTTTAAGATTTCCAGTCATACTTCCAGGGCACTGCATCAGCTGACAGAATCCGTCTCACATGGGGCAGCTCATTTTGTGGAGAAGGCTCGAGATTCACTTCCTGTCCTAAACTTTGTGTAGGGTTGTTGCACACGGTTACTTTCCACTCCAGAGAGAGTCACTTCCACCACAGAGAGCAAAATTCTCCTCCCAGACCCGCAGTGTAACTCCTTTGATCCTAGCATTCTGCTCTCCTGATATAAGCAATGGATTACATATTCAGTGTGTGATATGCATCCTCTTCTGTGCCTGATCCACCTAGGATGAGAGTCTGCTAGCGCTCCAAGCTATGGGATTTAATCCTTTAGCCCAAGCTGCATCAGCCCGTGCTTATCATGGGAGTTCCCCTGAGGGATTGAACAGGGATGACTACCATCATGGTCATTAGACCTGTTGGCATTACTGAAGAGAAAGCAGAGAGAGAATAAAAAGTTGCCATCCACGGCGATGTTCTCAGAGGAGATTATAGCCCTTGGCTTTTAAAGTAGCTAGCAGAGTCTATTGGATGAACTATCTTCTCCCACCAAGCTCCACCTTGTACCCTGATGCTATTTGCTCAGGGCTCTCCCGTCAACATCACTGGCGGAGGGCATAGCAATTGCAGTTGTATGCACATCAGGAGAGCTAGAATTAGACCCCAGCAAACATAGCAATTTTCAACTTCAAAGTGACTCACGGACAGTAGCTAGTGGAACCTCACAAGCCCAGCTACACACATGCTGGCAGATAGGCAAGTATTTTTATAGCATTTCACAAACAAAGTTAGGCAATTTTCCAACTCCACAGAGATAATCAGTGTGAAAGCTAGGATTAGAACTCAGAAACTCCTGCCTCTTTGCAGCACACTTCATGCTGACACAGGGGCAGATTTGCCATGCATTTCCTGCGCGTTACATTCGCTAGACTAAGAAAGCTGCAACCTTGAGTCAGAACACCATGTGTAACATCCGTTGTGTTTGTGCCATTCTTTTGTATGGACAGACATGGAAATCCTTTTCTTCATACCCTCATTTAAAATCTCCAATCCCAAATACTCTTGCATCCAAACCCCCCAGTCGAGTAACCACAGCTTAGAGGCTGTGAGCAGAAACCACTACCACTGATGAACCCACCTTGATAAGCAGGAGAACTGCTGTGGAAAAAATGAAGCATTCATGCATCACCATAGTTCATAAAACAGAGCTGCCACTGTATCTATCATATGATGAGTTTATGAAGTTCCTTAAGTACTGAGGACTATACTTTAAGGAACACTCCTGCATCAGTAGTAGGCATCCAATGGACAGGCAGTGCACTGGACTGGGAATCAGGAGACCTGGATTCTATTCCTGACCATGCCACTGACCCTGGGCAAGCCACTTTGCCTCTTTTTCCCCTTCCCATCCTTTGGCTGTCTTCCTCTGAGTGTACACAACTCTAACACATCGGGATAATTCTCTCAGTTAGGGCTCTAGGCACCACCAGGATAAATTATAATAATCCTAAAGAGAAGATTAGTTAATTTAAGAAGGGATTTCCCATCTCCAGCTTCTATGGTCCCCATTTTTATTTATGAATTGTTTTCACTCAATAAACAGCCTGATTTTCAAAGCTTTAGGTGTAGAGCTGTGCATGCAAAATGTACCTAAACACTCCATGTAATCCTTGTACATGCAAATCAAGGCACGCCAGTAACCAAAATCGTGCCTTTACAACCACGTAAATTGCTCTTGCAAACGAGGCATGCAATTGATATTCTCAAGTGCCTGAAAATCTGTCCCCAACCATCCAGAGTCCACCAACTGCAAAAGTTGAATTGAATGCCTCTGTGTGCTCACGGCTTTCCAAAAAGGGAAATACTCAATCCAGCACTGAAACATCTGAGAAGCAATATTATCTGTTTAAGAGTGGAGGATGGGCAGCTGTCCTACTGCCTGGAGACTGACAGACAAACTTCTCTTTTGAGACAACATGCTTCTTTATATCCCCATATGAATTACGGTGCTATGGAATGTAAGGAAGTGTGTGGTTTCAGGGAGATGAAATTATATACATCACCACCCTCTACTCCTTTTTTGCTTGTGACTGTTGCAACGACGCAGACACTTGTATGTAACTGATTTACTTTAGTTGCTAAAAGTATCAGTGTGAATGGAATGCTCCTAAAGGTTGACAGCCATGATTCACCCCTTGATCTTGTCTAGATACCTCACTTCTCTGCACATAGGGATCCCCATATGTAACACAAATGATACTCGCCCGGCTTTGTAAAGGACTTTTGGAGGAAACTTCCATTTCGACTTCAGTTAGCCACCTAAATCCCATTGACTTTCACTAGGATTTAGGAGATTTGTTGCTATGTGTGCCTGTGAAAAATCTCCCCCTTTGAGATCCAGGGATGAAAAAAGTGCTAAGTCACAGCAGAAAATGGATCAGACATTCCTCACTGGTCAGGAACGTCATGGGTTTAGTGACAGCTGAGTTAGTTGCACAGGGACCATCAGCATGTAGCCTGGCAGGACTCAAACAGGTAAGAGGCTGATCCTGATCTCAACTAAGTCAATGGCAGAACTCCCATTGGTGCTCTCTGTGGGACATGGCAAGTCCATCATTAATGTGCTATCAAGTACAGGTGTATAGGGATTGCCAGACTGGATCAGCACTCAATACCACCTGCACACAGAAAGTTTCTTTCTACCCCGTTAGTTATGCCCTTAAGTAGGAGGCTATACATGCCTTCAAAAAAAATAAATTAATCTTTACATAGCAGCTTTGGAGAGTCTTGTCTAGTCAGATGTACAATCCTATTTTGAATCTTACAAAGCTCTTGACTTCAACGATAGCATGTTGAACTCATTGCCACAAGATCACTGTAAACTGTCAGATATGGGGCCAATGGCTGCTCATCCACTCCAGACGACACAAATGATCCAATAACAGTGCAAATATTACTAGTATTGGGCTAAATCATCAAAACTTTATTCAGTTTTAATTCATTCCTTACTACGGCAAAACTCCTGTTGAGTCCAAGGGAGAAATTTTCAGTTGTGCCTAAGTGATTTAGGAGTCTACATCTCAACTTCAGAAGAAACTCGGGCATTTGAATGGGACTTAATCTCGTAAAGTCAGTGAGGTTTAGACTCATAAGTCACTTCTGTGCTTTTGAAAATTTCACCTGGAGTCAAAACTGACTGAAGATCTCTGCTTTTGGCCATTTATTATTAAATCCTGGGTGATCTTATCCCCACTGTAAGTTGGGATCAGACACAAACATATAATGCTTTAATCAGATTTAGTTGCTTTCAGCGCACTGCCATGATTGGTTGTGGATGCATTTCAGAGCAGAAAGAGGGCCGGGGAAAGTTATTTTTAAAAGACAGCAAGACAAAATGCTTGAGACAAATAGGAACTTCAGAAAACACAGGAAAGGGGAACTATGGTCCAGTGGCTTGTGCAGGGGCGGCTCCAGGCCCCAACACACCAAGTGCGTGCTTGGGGAGGCAAGACGCGGGGGGGGGGCATCTGCTGGCCACGAGGGAAGCAGGCAGGCTGCTTTGGCGGCTGCTCCGGAGGTCCGTGGTCCCACGCTTGGAAAGCGGACCCTCTACAGCAAGCCGCCAAAGGCAGCCTGCCTGCCGTGCTTGGGGCGGCAAATGCTAGAGCCACCTGGCTTGTGCACTGGGATCCTCAGTACAGTACAGAAACTCCTGTTCTTGTCTTGGTTTTGCTGTAATCCCAGGCAAGTTACTTCCCCTGTGTGTTCTCACCTCTAATGGATATTTAATTCCTAATAACTAGAGATCCCAGCGATAAAACCACCAAGTAGCACTAAACATACTCAAAGAGAACAAATTTAAAGAGATCTGAAGAAGCTGAGCGTTGCTTCGGTTGGATCTTTTATGCCCTCCTCCGCCTGATTTCCACAGAAGCAGATGTTACAGGGCTCCTGGTGCCATATTTCTGGGTCACCATGAAGCAAGAAGGACTGGAAGTCTCACACAAGGACTGGTCTCTTGCATTTTCAATCCAGTTGCAGAGCAGATGTTCTGGAGAAGGTCAGATGAGCATCAAATGGGTCTTCCTCTTCCAGCCTCTGCGTCTTTTGAGGTTCTCCATCTCTAGAAGCAATCCTTCTGTTTCAAGTCGTTCTCCGGCGGCAAAAATATTACTTTGCACTTCTTTGGCACCTTCCATTCAAGGGCCTTAGTGAATTTTTGGAGCATTAATGCAACAACACACGAAGTTTTGAAAGCTGACCCGTACTTTCAACTCTACCCTGCATTGTTAAAAGGTCAATTCAAAAGGCGCTGTCACTCAATCACACCTGTGTAGATTTTTGTTAGATGATGCTTCTTCTCCTTTCTTACATGCCCCGATGAGAAGGGGAATAGTTATTAAAATTTAATTAAACTGCCACTCCTAGCAGTGGCATTTGAACCTACTGAAATGAATGGGGAAGTCCACTGCTTGGAACTGTCAGGCTCTCTGCAAACTCAGGCAGACCTTGCTGCATCAGTTACATTCACATCATATTTTCGAGACTCCCTTCTGAACCATAAGTAGCTTACTTAAAAAAAAAAAAAAAAACAACTTTGGAGAACAATTTAGATGCCTTCTCTTCCCCCTCCTCCTCTCTCAGGTGACATGCTCCATGGTCAGGGAAATGCTGCATTACTGAATTAAGCCTTTTTCATTTTTACTCACCTGGCGGCGCTCCGGGTCTTCAGCGGCACTTTGGTGGCAGGTCCTTCACTTGCTTCAGGTCTTCGGCGGCACTGAAGGACCTGCCGCCGAAGTCTCAGAGCACCGCCTGGTGAGTACAAGCCCCACATTTTTTTTTTTACCTATTTTTTTTAAAAAAGTTGTCCCTGCCGGGGCCCCACCGAAACTGTTCAAATTGGGCCCCACGCTTCCTAAAGCCAGCCCTGCCTGGGATGCTGGGTACACAGGAAACCTGGATTCTAGGATTCGCTCTGCTGCTGCTTTGTCACAGGACACGGGTCAAATTACTTCATCTGTTTCCTGTTACCTCCTTTGGGTATCACATCTATTTAGCTAGGAAACTGGTGTGGCAGGGCCTGACTCTGAACAGCACCCAACACAACAGGGCCCTGAGCTGAGGCCTCTAGGCACTACTCTAATACAAAAGCTGCTACAGGCCTGCTCCTCCTCTCAGCGCCATGGGTTCAGATCACTGCTCTCTCTAGAGTCACACTCATGTAAAACTGGCATGGAAAGGGAGAAAGAGGCTCAGATATTGAATGCTTCCCCGAGCAGTTTTTGGCAGGAAGAAGGGGCCTCTCCTGAGGGACTACACAGTTCATGCAGCTGGTCTTTTCTGTTACACAGTTTCACATTCCCGCCAATGCCACGCACCGATGGGGGATGGAAGGGAGGGAAACACTCAGAATTAAGACATCCTGCCAAGGGGATCTTGTCAGGTCCCTGACGAGCCACGCACACATGGCGCGGAGCTTCAGCGTGGGTGGGGAAAATGAGGCTTTGGTGCTGTTTAAGAGATGCCACAAGGCCCATTGCTGGAGAGCCCTAGCAGCTGTCAGCAGGCTGGTCGTCTCAGGTACAGCTGGACGGGGCAGCGTCCCTGAAGAGTGATGCCTGACTGACAACTGACAGGTGATTTCCTTTCAATTGACAAAGGAGGAGTCTTTCCTTCCCCCTGTCAAAGGGGGAGGGGGGGATAAGAGCGAGAGCAGATGTACAAAGGGAAAGCTGCTAAACTTCTTGCTGCTGCTAGAAATAGGCCCAAGCCCTGAACTTGGGGAGAGTTTGGGTTCAGATCTGGATCCACAACCCAGCTTTGTTACTTGGGCCCAGGCCAAAACTGGCCCAGCTGAAACGACCCCAGACTCTGGGGAAGGGGTATGAGGAGAGTATGTGGAGGGGTGGGGGGCAACGTGGATTCAGAGCCAGAACTCAGCTTTGTGGCTTGGGCCCATTGCTGTTGAACCTGCTCGGCTAGCCTGAAATTCACCGGAGCACAGAGAGCCCACACTAGATTTTAGGCATCACTTACACCCTGTAGTAAGGGCCAACCCTGGGATTTCTGCCAGGGCCATCAGAGGAAGCAGGATTAGGCCCCAAGAGGGGCAGGAGACGTTACTGCCCTGGAGGTCGCAGACTTGTCATAAGGACCCTGGGGAATGCAGTACTCAGATCTCCGAATGCAAAGCACAAGATAAGTTCTAAGCACTGTTCTTCTGGATTGACTCTCCTGATGTGCCTGTGAGGTAGGGAGCTACTACTACAGAACCCCATTTCACAGATATGGAATCAGGGACTTGCCCAAGGTCACATGGAAGATCTGTGCCAGAGCAGGCAACTAAGCCCAGGTCTCCTAAATTCTAGGCTGGGGCCCCCCAACCACTGGGCCAGCCGTCTACTCCCTGTCAATGCCCAGCGGTGGCTGGTAACTGTGCTCATCTAACCTGTGTTAATTATGTTGCAGGTAAGGCACCATGAAGCGGACTCAGCTGCAAGAAGCTGGAGCTGCACATGCTCACAAGGATACAGGGGCTGCACCCTGCTCTGGCTGGTCAAACGGAACCAAGTCCGTCTTCCTTGGAGGTTTGGTCCCCTTCAACCAGCTACAGCAGTGCTGAAATCGTCCGGCCGTTGGAAGACACCTCCCCTGCCCATCAACTCACCCCCACAGGACTTTCCTTCTAAATGTGCATTTGACTCGTTAGCACATTCCACATACAGAGCACATGGGAGGGGGGTGCTGATCCTCATGGGCAATGTCTTGATTATACGTACTGGCCAAGGTCCGAGCACCTGGCCAAGAGGGTGGTGGCTGCAGGGGCTTTCTGCCCCCTTTCCAGTCTCCTGATCCTGGGGGAAGTCTGGGGGCTACTTCAGTCCCCAGCACAAGTCAGAGCAGCCTTAAGGCTGCTCTAACTTGCTGTGACCCAGGCTCACTGAACTTCAGCCAAGTCCCTGCATCCTCCAGCATGTCAGCAAAATGCTCCCTACACCCTGGGGACCAAGAGCAACTGATGTAGAGCTAGCAAGCTCCTACACGTGGGTAATTCCCAGCAGTACTGGATTTCCAATTAGGCACAGTAAGCACAGGCCTTGGGGCACTGGCATTCTAGGGGCACCTAAAAGTGGGTTAAAAGTTAAAATGCTAATATAGTATGAACCTCAGAGTTGGAGACACCTCGGGGAATGGAGGTTGTGTGTAACTCTGAAGAGGAGGTTACAGACTTCAGCCACATGTTGGATTGGGGCTGCAGTCACATGGTTGGGGGGAGGTGTCAGAGCTCCAGGCGTTAGTCAGGACTTCTGAAATTCAGGACACCAGGGCTTCAGGCAGGGGGCTCAGGGCTTCTGCCCCACAGGAGCACTGGGGTTCAGTGCTTTAGACCTGGGGGGAGCACTGAGATCAGGGCTTCAGTCCCATAACTTCATTCCCAGTTTCAGTCTTGCAGGGGGCCCTGGGCTCCTCATGTCTCTGCTCCTGGCTTCAACAGGGCTCAGGGCGCGCGAGGGATTAGGCCCCCAAGAGGTTTTTCAGACCCAAAGACTCCACCACATACTTTCAGTCTGCATGACTTGTTAGAGAATAAAAAAAAAGTATAAAAACAAAAGAGGTATAGTCTCTGCTTTCACTTACAAGCTGTATTTAAACAAACTGGCAGCCACTTCCAAGAGCGGCCGATGCCTAGAAACGTAAGCATGTGTGGCACACACAAAACAGTTACATAACCGCATACACTGCAATACACACAGAAACACACAAAGTTCTCCCTTCACACACACACTGCACAAGTGATGGATTCAGAGGGGGGAAAAAAATAGTCTGGGAGCTTATTTATTTCCCAGGCATCAACAGGAGATGCAGGTTCTCTGAGAATCAGTGCCTGAATATGAATTGCAATGCCTAACTTTTGACACACAACTTGGAAAACACTGGCCAGTGTTCAAAGGTTCAAATCTGCCATTAAATAAAATAAGGCATGAGGTACATAAATCCTTTGTTTGCTTAATAAAAAAGCAGCATGTGCATAACTATTTTCTCTCTACTTTTTAAACACTGAGTATACTGCACATGTAACGCTTTTCCAGCACACTTAGACAGATTGCTGAGGCCTTGTAATGGGTGCGCTCTTGCTTAGATTTATTCACAGCTGTTTTTGCAGCAGGTCACAGTATTAGTAACCCAGAACAGATTATACCAAGGAGATATCGTTTAATATCTTAATATCTTTTGTTCTGAACTCCGAATTTTCTCAAGACAGGGTCCACTCCAGCAAAAGTCAGGAGAGCCACACAATGCTGCTCTCAAAATCCATTGGAAAAAAGAGCCATGAATGGCACACACAATGGTGCTTTGGGAGGGAGGGGGTGGGATTTTTTTTTAAATCAGCACAAGTAAAGTGTGGATGTATTTCTCATAAGCAGCAAAACCACAAATGAGTGCCACTAATGATATCTAGCCCTTTTCATCAGTAGCTTCAAAAGTTGATCAGTACCATTATCTCCATTTTACAGATGGGAAAATGGAGGCATGGAGAGGCAAACTGACTTGCCCAGTGTCACCCTGCAAACCAGTAGCAGAGATGGGACTAGTACCCAGTCATTCTAGATCCCAGTCAGACACACTAGCTACTAGCCCATACTGCCTCTCTCGTAAAGCCTCTTCCCCCACCACCCAACATTCATGCATTCTGTGTATATAGACTACATATTTTACAGAAGATACTTCCCACAGGTGAAAAGCACTCACCCTAGGCCAGCAGAAGACCTAGACCCCCACATAAATGCCACTAGTTACTTAGGTTTCAGAGTAGCAGCCGTGTTAATCTGTATCCGCAAAAAGAACAGGAGTACTTGTGTCACCTTAGAGACTAACAAATTTATTAGAGCATAAGCTAGTTACTTAGGTGGCCTAGCAGGACATGAGGCTGGTGCTGGCTTTCTGCACAGGGGAGAGCCACATCTGAAATGTTTTAGGGAGTTTATGGATTAATAGATTCCAAAGCCAGAAGGGATCACTGATCACCTTGTCTGCCTTCTAGTATGAGAACTTCTCCAAAGTAATTCCTAGAGCAGATCTTTTAGAAAAAACATCCAGTCTTAATTTAAAAATTGCCAGTGATGGAGAATCCACCACAAGGCTTGTTACACTCACTGTTATAAAATTATGCCTTATTTCCAGACTGAATTTGCATAGCTTCAACTTCCAGCCATTGGATCATGTTATCCTGATCTTGTTTAGTCTAAACTCTTTGGGGTAGGTAATGAGTACATTGTCAGCACTTAAACCATAAGTAGAGCTCTACTTCAGGCTGTGTCCAGCCTCATCAGGTGTGGCATGTAACCCCAGAACAACAGGAGAATTTGAAGCCAAGACCTCTAGCTGTGCACCAGACTTTGAGGTAAGGGACTAAAGACATTTGCATAGAGCCTACACCTATAGCCACAAAAGGAAGAATGAACATACAATACACACTGAACAGAGGGTTACAGGAGAACCTACTGAGAGGTTCTGAACACTTCCCGCTCCCAGGAGGGATGCTCAGCACTACAGCCAGCTGAGCAACAGATTTTTTTCAGCTCACTACGAATTCCAAAAAATAAAATAAACCTGCTGTGAGTCAAACTGAACACATTTTAGGAGACTCATGTGACCCAGAGCAATTTTTTAAAATCTTTTTGAAAGTTTTCATTTAACTCAAAACTTAGATGCTCTGATTTCAAGCGTTTAAAAAAGAATTGAAGGAAATTTTGAAACAAAAAGTCATTTCCAACTGAAAAATGGAAACCTTTTAATGAAAAGGTCAGAACAAAACCTTTCAGTTTGTGGAGGTTGGTTGTTGTTTCTATTTAAATAATTTGGCAAGACTGACATATTTTTGCAAAATATTTTCATGACGCCAAATCAGCATTTTCTTCTTCTTCAGAAAACAAAGTTTGGGACCAAAAAAAAAAAAAAAAAAATTCATGCAGCTCTACTCCAGAGAGGCACTGGATGCTCCTAGCTCCCCTAGGGGATACTCAGCACCTGGCAGGTGCTCAGCATCTGGCAGGACTGGACCCGTGGTTTTGACTTATTGGCAGATCAGATCAGCAAAACTGTCAGCTTTGGCCAAGGGGAAAAGAGTCATAGACACAGCTAATGGATCTTGTTAGAGACTGCACACAAACATACCAATGGGAGAGGAGGTGCTTCTGCCTGTCAGGGGACTCAACTGCTTGTTCAGGCATGAATATGGGTTGGCATGCGTGTGTATGGAGATGTGCACCTGAGTGACCATGCCTTTTCAGGTCTGTGTGTATACATGCACACACGAGTGAGATTGTGCATACAGGAAGATGTTTGTGTCACTGGGTGCACCTGTTTGCCAGACATTTGACAAGGCCATCTAAAGCCCCAAGGAAACACATTAGAAAACAAGCCGGCCCAACATTTAAGACCAATAAGACAGATGTTTCCCATGAACATAAGAGGTTGAGTTGTTGTTAAAGTGATCGGTTCTGGATTTAAAGTCCTGCTTAGCAGGAGATGCCACATTTCATAAGCCAGACCCTGGAAGGTTTCCCAAGACTCTTTGAGCCCTTATCATTCTGCCACCTTTCCTCAAGATGAGCAGAAGGGATTTCCAGCTCACACACTAGGTCTCTATGGCTCTTCTGGAAGATTAAAACCCTCACATCCTGCACTCAGATAACTTCTGGTGCAAAAGCAACTGCCATGAGCCAGTGCTCCTTACAATACCTGCCTGTGGCGACTGAGGGCATATGCCACTGATTTCATGGCAAGGAGTCTCCAAACCATCTGTTATTCAGGGCTATTGCCGGCAGTTTGTTGGCACAGAAGGGGCTTTATATTGGACCCTGTGTCTTGCTGGCTGGGGGATTGCTAGGCTGTGTGATCCTGGTCTCATCAGGGAAAGGGGAGGGTTACAAAAAAAAAAGAAGATTTATGGCTAGGGAAGTTAGTGGAAGATGGAGAAACTTACCATCCCTTCACCCCAGAAAATGTAGCAAGCCACAGCAAACAGACTAATAATCATTGATGTTAACAGTGCATAATATCATGTAAAACAGCATAGGGCCACACAGCTGCTGAAATCAACATGCAGCTGACCTTACAGTCTTGCCACCCCTTGGGCAAATCACACATAGGATATACACAGCTCAGGCTCCTGAGCTGAATTCATATGGCAGGAAGAGTCTATTTTAAAGATGTCCTTACACCTGAAATAAATAGTGACCCTAACTGGTTAATGAGCCTAATGGACCTGACATACACTCTAGAGCCCAACACCAGAGAGGTTTATAGGCCAGGAGGATCTGTAGTTAGAATCAGAACCCAGATCGGGTTCTGATCCCGATCGAGGGTGATCATATTTCCCTATGCTGAATACAGGACACCAGGTAAAATTACTCATATTCAAGTGAGTTCAACGGCAACCAATTATACAAACATTCAAATTAATATCAAGGTGACTGAGTCTGCTTAAAAAAAAAACAACAAACCTGCATAGTTGGATTCTTTTTAAGTTACCTTCTTATCCTCAAGGCTTAGGGTTCACACACATGCAATGCAGGGTCACGTGCCCCCCTTCCCCAGATTTCTTCCAGGGTCCACACCAGAATGTG
>NC_133771.1:12108026-12148089 GCF_003597395.2 Chelonoidis abingdonii | reverse complement strand
CACAACATCAAAAGGCAACTAACACCTCCAGGCTGCTGCTGGCCACTGTCACAACCCAGCTTCAGTCAACCCAGCCAGAGTGATGGCTCAGCAGAGGGAGCCTAGGGGACGGAGCTTCTCCACGTTCCCTGGGGGCAGGACTGAGGGCTGGGCGAGGGGAGGGGCGCTGCTGTGGAGCCTGCAGGTTTGAGGCATGAACAGGTTGGAAATTGCTTCCCACCTCCCCTGACGCTCCAGAGCTTAGCTGAGGGACAGAGAGGTGTCGCTATGCGAGTGCTGTGACAGGCTTTGGCTCTCCCTGGCCAGCACCCCATGGCAAAGGGTCTTGGGATTTCCCAGGGCACCTGTCCAGCCAGAAGCAGTGGCAGGAAGGAAGGAGCCTGCCGGCCAGGCTGTGGGTGAGCTCAGTGCTCCGACTAGGGGCGGGTTCCCCACACAGCTCTGGGAGCAGGATGCACCCTGCCGAGAGGAATATGGAGGAGCAATGGGGCTAGGAGTGAAGGACAAAGCAGGGAGAGAACCGCAAGAGGGCCGACAAGTAATTGGCTGCTGCCTGGTGCTGACCCGCACTCACCAGCCACTGCAGCCAGTGCCTCCCAGAAACAGGATGAGTGGTGGGACCCTGCTGACTGAGAGCTGACACGCAGCAAGGGCTGTGCTGATGGACCAGCAGGGGGAGTAGCCGGCCCTACACACTGCATATTTGCCCAACCATGAATCTTGCACACCCACACCCACCATCAGGCACTGCCCCCGCTCACCCCCACTGGTGGGCAGGTAACTGGTGAGCAGGGATCTGGCCAGCAGCAGGACCTTCCAATACTGATTGGGGGGGGAAGAGGGGAGACAGAAGATACGGGACAATTTGCCCATTTTTAAGAAAAAAAGAAGAAGTCAAGACACCTCCAGAAGGGTTTAAATTCAGGACTGTCCCTTTACAAATGGGATATCTGGTCACCCTACTGATCCAGATCCACGCTTTCTGGCTTGTAGATGTCGATAGCTGGAATAGTCACCTGTTAACTACTAATCAGTACTCAATCAGCACTTTGTATCCTGGATCAGAGATTCTGCTTTCTGGACTTAGCCCAGAGCAATTCAATGGATGAGAGTTAATCGCTCTGGTTTTACTCCATTTTAACTATGAGCACAATGTGATTGACTATGTCTGTGCAATGTAGAGCTGTACATTCAGACCCTGCAGAAACCCAAATAAGGTCTGAAGTCACAGCTAGAACTGGTCGAAAGTTACAAAACATTACAATAAAAAAGGCCAAAAAATAAAAAACCACTAAAGCAGAACAACAAAGGCCCCAACATCACATTTACAGCTTAGCTCTTAGAAAATGTGGCAGCGTAACAGGCTGCATAGGGAAATTTACCAGCACTGCTGTTCTAACCTATCAGGAAATGCCCTTGTGCGGGCTGCTCTTCTACCAATTGGCCAGCAGAGGGCACCAGCAACACATCTGATGCACAGCACTTTCCTCACCCGGTGTATCTGCCCACCTCAGCTAGTTGAGTTTTGCCAGGGGTTGTAGCCTGCTCACACCTTTGTCGTCTATAGCGCTGGTTACTGAAATACACCCTGAATAATTGTATGAACATAAGAACAATGGTTGTACTGGGTCAGACCAAAGGTCCATCTAGCCCAGTATCCTGTCTTCTCACAGTGCCCAGTGCCCCAGAGGGTATGAACAGAGCAGGCGATCAACACGTGATCCATCCCGTCAGTCATTCCCAGCTTCTTGCAAACAGAAGCTAGGGACACCATCCCTGCCCATGCTGGCTAATAGCCACTGATGGACCTATCCTCCATGCGGAGAGTTCAGCTAGTGCTGGGGGACACTGTGCACTCACTCCGCAGGACTCCAGCTGACATTATGCTTGGGCTCCAAGATCTGCACAGGGCTCCAATTCATGTCCAGGTGCAAGGCAACCCTGGTTCATTTGGAGCCTGGCTACTGAGAGTGCAGGGATCTCATTTGGTCTGTAGGTACTGGGAAGCGGCCTCTGTGTCCAATACCACCACATCCAAGATCACTGACCAAATGAATACTTGACTACAAGTCATCTTCAGCTAGAGTTCCTTCGACTCTGGCATTTGCTTCCCTCACTGGTCCAACAGAGCCCGAGTATGATGACCTTCATGGTCGAGAATTTTCCCAGGCTTTCAGGAACAGGGAGGGCCCAGAGGGTGCCCATGGGCTTTTAGTGTGGGCTTAATATTGATTGTTCTGATGGGTTGATTGATGATGGGAAGTCTTATGCTGCATTGGTTCCCTTGTTGCAATATTAGTTATTCCACAGAGTTTAAGGCCAGGAGAGAGTTTAAGCTTCTGGTTGTCAGATGCTGGGACTGGAAAACAGGGGACGTTTTACCCGGGGATCTCAACCCAGAGCTCTTGGTAACTTTTACTCTGTGCGAGGTGGTGTCAGGAAATAAATCAGGGGAGACTTGGCCATCCGACCGATGGATGGCTGGCACAAACAGGACAACACAAGAGTGCTTTCACTTAAAGCTAAACTTTAGTCTCAAGCACTCACACACCTTCACAACAGATTAGTAAAACAGCCCCAACCCTCGATAATTACCGAAGCGGAGTGTGGCTCTCGAGTGACACAGTTACAGCCCATCTGCCAGTGAGGAACACAAGATGCACCCAGAGGGAGAGTCCAGTCCCGAAGAGTCCCACCCCCTCAAACTTTTCCCCTTTGTTTTATACATTAGTAACACAATGACATGTTCCTTAAAGAAAACTTGTTAAGCAAGCAGTTTCAATGGTCAAGCAAGAGGTTTTCTTCTGATTATTGATTAACCAGAAGTTTTTTTTCTCCCAGAGTTTGCAGCCTTCGGACTATGTTTAACAGGGTCTCGAGGGCACATCTTGCTCTTCTAAAATGCATGTATGAGCACTTCAACACAGTTCTTATCAGGAAGGATGCAGGGTCAAGCTGCCCTTTCTGTGGCACCAACATCCCCTCCCCTCCTTCCTTGGGGAAGCTAAGCCTGCTGCACAGTCACTTTACAGCCTGCTGATTTGGCTGCTTTTAGCAATATGCAATAGTGATTTCTGGCACTTTACTGGTTTTCCAAAATCTCGCTGTACACAGGGTCAGCTCAAGGTTTTTTGCCGCCCCAAGCAAAAAAAAAAAAAATTTTGGCTGCCCCCTATCCCAGCCCTGGGCTCTCCCACTTCCACTAGTGCCCTCCCCCACCCCCTGCCACCGCAGCGCTGGGCTCCCTCCCCAAACGTGATCTCCTCATTCACCACAGCAATCCCCATTTACACTTGCAGTGGCGATCAAACCATTTCTCCTATTTTTATTTCACTTTAGTATAAATCTCAGCCCCTCTCCGTGCCCCGCAACCCCATCTTTAGCGCTCGCTATGCCGTCCATGTGCATTTGGACTAACCCTCAAACTTTGTACCCAGAAAGGGATGGGGATCTAGTAAAGACTGTTTAGGCAGAGGAGCAAGTGTGGGGATGCTTGGAAGCTCTACACTGGCAGGGCCAGCGCTTCTATTTAGGGTGCCAGGATTTGGGAGGGCGGCAGACTGCTCTGGTGGACCTCCCATAGCCATGCCTGCGGAGGGTCCGCTGGTCCCGCGGCTCCGGTGGAGCATCCACAGGCAAGCCTGCAGCAGGTCCACTAGAGCCACGGGACCAGTGGACCGTCCACAGGAACGCCTGCGGGAGGTCCACCGGAGCCACGGGACCAGCGACCCGGCCCTGTGCCTAGGATGCCAAAAACCCTGGCACCGCTCCTGTACACTGGCAGAGAAGTGGGTCTGATGTACTCATGGAGGAGGAGAGGGGTTATCAGAGGGTGAAGGAGAAGAGGTGCAGGGGAAGGGGGAGATGCGGGAGGAGAGTACAAGGGGAGAGGTGTGGGTGAAGGGAGAGTACAACGGGAAGGGTTGTGGCAAAGGAGTGATGGAGGCAGGTACAAGTGGAGGGGCTGTGAGCAGAATGGGGGGGGGGGCAAGGGCTGAGAGGGGCAGGCACTGCCAGCTGCTTCCTCAGCCCCATGCAGGCAGAGCCGAGAGGACAGACATTGACCCCCCAGATGCCCGAGCCGCGGGGGTCTCCTGACAGGGCAGTATCCCCCGCTGGGAACAAGGCGTGCCTTTTCCCACCCAGGGCAGGCAGTGCGGGGCTGAGGTGGGGGATGTGTGCAACGGGCTCGGTCTGGGGGCAGAAGGGGGTGGTGGCAGCTCGGGCTGCCCAGTCACTCGCCCTGTCAGCGCGCAAGCCGGGATCCACGCCCCCCACCCAGCCCAGCGGCCCCCCGCACAGTCCACTCCTGCAGGGAAATGCCGCACCGCCCTGGGGAGACTCAGAGTAGCAGCGGCAGCAGGACCCCTCCTTGCATCCCAGGCCCCGCTTCCCTCCCTCCCCGGCTCCTCACAAACAGGCTGGGCTGCAGCTCAGGCTGCCCTTCCGCTGGAGAGCCAGAGCATCATCCCCCGGAGCTGAGCCCCTCTCGCAGCCGCAGCCCAGGCCCAGCTCTGGGGCATGATGCTCAGGCTCTGCAGCGGTAGCGCAGCCTGAACTGCAGTGCAGCCTGTGCAATTCAAGCTACCCTGATTGCCATCTAGCAACTGAATCCAGAACTGCAGTGTCAGTTCCAGCTCAGCCTGAACGCCTCAGCTGAGGGGGAACATTCCCGGCTTTGTGCGCCCCACAGGAAAAAAAAGGAGGGGAGGGGGCGATGCAGTGCTGCCCCTAGCACATGCTTGTGGTGCTGGTGCCTAGAGCCGGCCCTGACTATACAGATGGGCCACTTGATGATTACCCTGTTCTGTTCATTCCCTCTGAATCACTTGGCACTGGGCTAGATGGACCATTGGTCTGAGCCAGTATGGCTGTGCTCATGTTCTTCTGGACAGTAGAGCTAGTCAGACCTACTAGATAATACACAGAGTATTTCACCCATTTTCCCCTGTACTGAGCCCAATAAATTGCATGTGACTAAAGTATCTCCCAGGAAGACATCCAGTCCCGAAGAGCAGACCTCAAGAGATGGCTAATCCACCACCTCTATCAGTAATTTGCTCCACTGGTGAACCACCCGCACACCCTTGCCAGTGTGTGTAGTTCAGCTGTCATAAATACAAAGGGAAGAGTAGCAGAAAATCCCTCCTTGGCAGTTGTACTGAATCCCCTTACCTGTAAGGGTTTAAGCAACTCAAATAATTTAGTTGGCACCTGACCAGAAAGGCCAATGGGGAAAGACAATACTTTCAAATTGGGGGGGTAGGGATTTGTTTGTTGTTCTTTTCTGTTGTTCCCCTCTCCAGCTGGAGAGAAAAGCAAAGCAGGTACAACAGCTCCTGAAAATATACCTGGAATAATCACAGAAATTGTAAGTGGGGCAAGGAAATGCATTAGGTTATCTTTTTTATGTGACAGAATAGTTTTATGCCTGTTTTTGTAACTGTGAAGTGGAGTCCAAAGGGGAATCCCCTGTGTTTTAAATCTTTTTAGTACCCTGTCAAGTTACCTTCCATCCTGATTTTGCAGGTGTGATTCTTTTTCTTTATTTATAAAGTTCTTCTTTTAAGAACCTGATTGATTTCAGTGTCCTAAAGACAAGGGGTCTGGTCTATGCTCACATTGTGAAGGCAATTGGTTGTTATTTTATTCTCAAGCCTCCCCCGGAAAGGAGGTGAAGGGGCTGGGGTGGGGGAGAAGATAGGGATTCCAAGTGACCCTTTCCTGAATGTGTGTGTAAATCATTTGGTGGTGGTGGCCACAACACTGTCCAAGGACAAGGAAAGGAATTTGTGCCTTGGTGAAGTTTTAACCTAAGCTGGTAGAATATAAGCTTAGGGGGTCTTTCATGTGAGTCCCCACATCTGTACCCCAGAGTTCAGAGGGCGGGGAACCCTGACATCAGCATACAAGTATTTTTTTAAAAAAAACTAGATACGTTGAATTAAGTTGTTTAGTATAGCAAAGCAAGTCAGTAAATAGCCTTCACATGCTCTGACTGGTGGGGAATGAGCAGGTGTCAGCAGCACCCATTCCCATGAATAGGGGGCCACAAGACAAGCTACCACCATTGACACAAATCTAAGTAGCCCGGTGGCTGTCAATCTCAGCAGCACTGCTAAGGACTGAATAGACTCAGTGCCTGATGCTGCTCCATTGAAGTCCTAAGGGTATGTCTACGCTGTGATAAAAATCCCACAGCACTGGGAGGGACCAGGTCAGCTGACCGGGATTCATGGGACTCGAGTTGCAGGGCTAAAAATTGGAGTGTAGATGTTCAGCTTCTGGCTGGAGCCTGGGCTCTGAGATCCTCCCCCTTCCAAGACCTCAGAGCTGAGTCTCCAGCCCGAGCCTCCAAAAATGTAAACATCATTCTGGGCTGTATTCGCAGGAGTATTGTAAGCAAGACCTGAGAAGTCATTCTTCTGCTCTGCTCCGTGCTGATTAGGCCTCAACTGAAGTATTGTGTCCAGTTCTGAGTGCCACATTTCAGGGAAGATGTGGACAAACTGGAGAAAGTCCAAGAAAAAAAAACAACAAAAATGATTGAGGATCTAGAAAACATGACCTATGAAGGAAGATTGAAAAAAAAAAAAATGGGTTTGTTTAGTCTGGAAAAGAGAAGACAGAGGGCACATAATAGTTTTCAAATACATAAAAGGTTGTTACAAGGAGGAGAGAAGAATTGTTCTTCTCAACCTCTGAGGACAGGACAAGCAGCAATGGGCTTAAATTGCAGCAAGGGAGGTTTAGATTGAACATTAGGAAAAACTTCCTAGCTGTCAGGGTGGTTAAGCACTGGAATAAATTGCTTAAGGGGGGTCGTGGAATCTCCATCATTGGGGATCTTTAAGAGCAGGTTGGACAAACAGTCAGGGATGGTTTATGCTTAGCCCTGCCATGAGTACAGGCGACTGGACCAGACGACCTCTTGAGGTCCCTTCCAGTTCTAAGGTTCTATCTACACTGCAATTTTTAGTCCCACAGGCTGAGCCTGAGCGAGCTGACCCAGGCCACCTGTGGCATGGCCGTGACTCTTATCAGTGTAGACATACCTTAAAAGACTCACCTACCTCCTCAATAATAGAGGCCAAGTTCCCTGCTGTGTAAACAGGTGCAGCTCCATTGAAATCAGAAGTGAAACCATTTCCACAAGCAGAGAATCTGGCCCTAGAAATGATCTATCCAGGTGGGGTAAGGTTCATTGGTTAGGCGGAACAGGGGAAGCTCATCTGTGCTGCATTATTTATTTGCACAGCAGTAGCACCTGGGGTGCCAGTCCTGGACCAGGACCCCACTGGGCTAGGTGCTATGCAAACAGAACAAAAGTCTCTGCCCTAGAGAGTTTCCAATCCCAGGATATTGTACCTTTCCTCTGTCTAGACAGTGTCGCCCTCCCGGGCTGAGAATCTAGCTTTTTCCCCCAGTCAGCACTGAATTCACTTAAAACAAGTATATCTCCTTCCAGTGAAATGGAGACAGCTCACCAAATTGAGATTTTGTCCCATCTTCCTCAATAAAATTCAGTGCATGAGCTCAGCACACAGATAGTCCCACTGAAGGCAAAAATGCAGCCTCATGCAAGCACCAGTGGCCCACAGAGTTCATGTAGCCTCATAAAGGTGATCAGAAATAATTCTCAGAGTTTCCAGGTTCTTTCGACTCGACAGGATTCAAAACTGATCAAATTTTGTTTACTAAACATTTTATTGAAACAGTTAAAGAATGGTTAACATTTTTAGATTAGCAAAAACCCAGTTCTGGGTAAATAAAAAAGGACAATAAAAATACATCGTGAACATTTGTGAAATCGTGCAAAACAGTCAACAGGTGACGTTTTTTACTCACAAAAAGAGGCCATTTTCCCTCCCCCATTTGGAAAAACTTTTAATCTGGAAAATTTCAGACCACTCTAACTATGAGGGTTTCATAAAGTTGATGTAGTCCAGAGTTTCAACATCTTCTTGATCCCTGGGATATCAAGACCTGGCACCTCAGAGACCCTATCATTGTTACCTAGGAAAGCTAGATTTATTTCCACCAGTAATGACTTAGATAGGAAGGGAAGAATCCCTGTGTCCCCTAATTTAATAAAATTCTCCTTTTCAGATCTCAAATGCCTTTCTTTACAATTGTGTTCTCATCAATCAATCTGAAAATCTGAATGATTTTCCCTTAATTAAGGCCCTGGTCCTACCCTCTGACTGTTCCCAATTTCCAGTGAGGTCATTCATTTTAGTCCCCAAGTTGCCTGCACTGCACAGAAGCTGCGTAATTCCTCACTTACACCAGACATGCAGAACAGCTGCACTGTTAGTGAGGGTTTTTTGCAATGAAGGGAAGGAATCCCACAACACTGAGTGTCCTATGTGAATTCACAGGCCTTTGACAGACCACGTGACCCATACCAGGCTTTGGCAGCCAAGGAGATACAGCCCCAATTCTGCCACAGCCCCCTTGATTTCACTGAGGTTTTGCAGGGATCTGCCTCATATGATACATCTCCATTGCAATCAAAGGCGTGATTGCAGCACCTGTAGACATAGCTGGTTCCGGTCTTGCTGGCTTGTGTAACAGTAGCAGTGATGGTAGCATGCACGAGCTAGCTGTTCAAGTATAGGGTAATGCGGGAGCTTGCACAGCCAGTGTTGCCGTGGCTTCACTGCTCTTGGTACCTCTCCACATGCTGCAGCGTCACTTGTAGGAATAACAAATCTCTTAATCTTAAAACTCCATCGTGCCCCTGGGTGACAGAATGATTAACTCTGTACAGCAGTTCCCAGTTGATCACTGTTTAAAGATGTGATTTCCTGCCCAGGTTTCATTTTGCCTCACCAAACTTTGAGAAGGTAAACCCCACTCCAGGCGAGCAACTTCTGGTTCAGTCCTTCAGATGTGGGATTCAGAGGTGGATGAGGAGGCATTTGTGTACGCCACATGCTAGTCCTGGAATGCCTGTCTATCCAGCTGTCTGTCACTTATCTCAAGCCCTCTGTGGTGTGCAAGTGCTGATGACTATCTGGCATCTTGTCTGTTACATTTTCAGCCATTACCACTACCAATGCTAAGTCGTACACCACGAACCAGCAAAATCTCCTTTAGGGCTCAGTGGTGGGCTACTTAACACATGGCAAGGGGAGTACAGGGACATGAAACAAAGTTTTATTCTCCTCTGTCGGCCACCTGTATTGCTAGCCTGTGCACTGGGGAGGGAGAACAGCAGCTGCTAGGTGGATGTGTCGCATCCTACAGGTGGGAGATGCAGGGAATGGGTGGGGCCTTCACTCCACCATCCCCCTAATATGCCAGCCAATGCAGATGCACCATCATGCCAGGGTAAGTCATCTGCACCAGAAAAAGAACCAGCACATCTTGTTTTCCTAATGGAGCAAGGGGGAAGCTCAGCTGGGAAGAAATTGCAGTTCTCAGCATCACACTTCAGTCTCTGCTCCTGGAGCAACGCAGCTGCGTGCTCAGGCCGGATTGTAAGACCACAGTCTAGCCCTTGAAAATGAGCCGCATTTAGAAAGATGCCATTCATGATAACTAAAACCTAACCTACCGTTGGAGCAACATCACATTAGCTACTATCACAGGCAAAACTGCTTATCCGGTGGAACATGTTGAATTATCTGGTGCAGATAAATTGTCTGGCGAACTTTGCCAAGTTTTCTGTTTGCAAATGGTTCACAGACAGACCCCAGTTCGTTATAAGTATTTGCCAGATAGTTTGGATGGTCAGCTAAAAGATTGTTCATAAACTGTTCGTTTTGACATGGTGCACGGTTGTGTCCTTTAAGTCACATGGTATAGATTCTGCTCCTTGACTACATGACTGGAGAACAAGGAGTAATAAATATCAAAGGGTGTGTGCCAAAGAGTGCACTGCAAATAGTAAGTTCATACACAAATGTCCTCGCTCACATACAGACAGGTTTTCATCTCAACAGCAGCCATTCTCCAAATATCAACGTAAGGGTGTGGGGGGAGAGGGAATTGTTCATGTGAATTTTTGCAAAAAATGTTCCTTTGAGTTCAACAGGAAATTGCATTCATCACAGAATTTTAGAGGATGACTTAAAAAAAATAAACTCCAGAAAGTCTTCTTTCATCAGGTTCTATTGGCTTTAAGTCATTTCTGTACAACCTATTGACTCACCCCTATTAAATGCCATGTGCTTTTCATCAGCAGAGCACAAAGCACTTTACAAAGGAGGTCAGTAGCATTATCCCCATTTTACAGATGGGGAAACTGAGGCACAGAGCAGCACTGTGACATGCCCAAGGTGGTCGAGTTGGGAATAAAACTCAAGCCTTCTGAGTCCCAGACCACTGGGCCACACTGTTTCCCCCCCATCCTATGACAACGCCCTGGGGGAAACATAGCCACCAATTAAACACCCCTGTAGCAGTTATGATTGGCCGCCTCCTGCTGATTACAAAGATCATCAGCCACTTAGAAAGTCCCCAGGGGCATCATTTTCTGAGATTTCCATAGGTTTTAAGGCTCAAAGGACCACTGTGATCATCTAGTCTGACTAGCTGCATAACACAGGTCAGAACATTTCTCCCAGTAATTCCTGCATCAAGCCCGTAACTTGAGGCAGCGCTGTGATGTGGGCAGTGTAGCCACGCTTTATCGCCCAGGGGAGAACTCTCCTGGTGATAAAAAATAACCCCAAATGAGCGGTGGTAGCTTTACGGCTGGGAGCGTGGTTCCCAGGAATAAAGCGCTGTCTATGCTGGTGCTTTTCAGCACTAAAACCTTTGTCGCTCGGGGTGGGTGGGGGAAATAGGGCTGTTTTTTCACACCCCTGAACAACTAAAGTATTAGCACTGAAAGTGGCAGTGTAGACACAGCCTAAGACATATTGTCTAGAAAGACGGCCAATCTCGTGATCATAAAGATGTGGGGGGGGGGGGAAGATGATTAATCCACCCACCCCGAGGCAATCTGTTTCAGTGATGAATTGCCCTCACTGGCAGATGTTTGCACCTTATCTGTAAGATGAACAAGGCCCCCCAGCTACATTACATCTGTAACTAGCATAGGGTAGTTTGGACTAGTGCTTGTTCCTGTGACCATGCTTAGCACTTACCCAGCACTCTTCTGCCACCCACCCCAACCAGGTCTTGCACAAGCAGGGCAGGATTATTTTATCAGTGGCTGGTGTCCAGAGTAAATGGTGGGGCTGGCAATCTGATACCACCCTTCCCTCTAAAATTTCAGATATCTTCCCTGCCCTTCACCACACACAGTCATTGATTATCTCCCAGATTAAATCAGTCACCCAACTAAACCATCTGGGGCCTTTCCCCAGCACACGTGCATGTGCGCACGCACACACACACACACACACCCCTTCTCTACGCAACCTCCACCCCACCCCCTGCCACACACCCCACCCCCAACCTCTGCCACAGCTCCCCTCCACCACACACACCCTCTACGCCCTCCTCCACCACAGACCCCAATCTCCACCACAGACCCCACCCTCAACCTCCGCCACAGCTCTGCTCCACCACACACCCCCAACCCCAACTTCTGCCACAGCTCCCCTCCTCCACACAGGCACAACCTGTTCCCTACTGTGCCACGTAGCTGGCCCGTACTTGCTGCCGCCTTAGAATCACTGGCTGGCTGCTCCTCACTCCCTTTGCCTCAGCTTTCTGCAGCTGGGTCCCCTCTGCGCAGAGGCTACACCTGCATCTGTGCTCCTTGAAGCAAGTTATTTTGGGTCACAAAGAGGCAGCATGTAAGCGTGCTCTGCTCCATCCATCCATCCAATGGAGGGTGAGGTTAGATGCCAACAGCCCCTACCTTCCCCCATGGCACTGACATTGCAGGAACACCCCCACGTCCTTTGGATCCCCATTCTGATACTCTGGATCATGCTGCCACTCCTGAAGTAAGGGTAGGGGGTGATGTTAAGACTGAGGATATTGCTGGTCTGTCTATTTTGCAGGAAACATTATTAAGGGGATCAACATTGCTCTCCCCCCGCACTCACAGCCTTTGTAGGACGCAAGTACTAGCCTGTCCCCAAAGAGTCTGAAGATCAGATTAAAGTAGGGCAGCGTGCTTCTGCCTCCTACCCACTGCAGGTGGCCTTTCTAATCCAGCATCTTGTTTCTGTGACGAAGATTGTAATGAGAACAGGAAGAGAGACTTGATCATCATTCCATTATCGCAATGGCTGTGCTCTGAATGGTACGCTTGGGATAGTTCTGAGACCTAAAAGGTATTGTGGTCGAAAACGCACAGGTTTGGTGAAATGGTTCTATTTCATGGTGAATTTCCTTTATTTTTTTTAAATAATTTTCCTAGCATGGGTGAAAGGTATCAGATCAAGTCCTACCGTATATTTGCAGCCCTTGTCAAAACCACTTAAATTAGGTTACAGTTATAATCCTTACCTATTTCGTATGCTCTTCATGAACACCACACGCTAGATGCACCCATTTATAGTGAAAATAAATGGCAGCTGCATCTCTAAGACAAGCTCATGTCTGACTGGAAACGGGTCAGCATTTATCCATATGCAGCCACAGTGAAAGCTACATCATCAGTGCCCCTGTACCATCACCTGAAATAGGTATCAAAGAGCCCTCTGATTGTTACAGGCATGCATAGCATGCTGGGTGGAACTGGAGGGAAAAAAAAAAAAAGTCAGGTTTCAGAAGGACCCTAGTTTGGTGTGACAGCAGGGGACCAGAGAGACAGGTACCAGACAAACACAGGCCTCTCAGAATGCAACTCTGGTCTCTATACATGTTCAATAAAGAGGCCTTTCCTATAAGCCATGCCACTTATTGCTAAATAAACCAGTGGGCTAGAGCTGAAAGGACCCATATCCCATTCATCCAGAGCAGTGGTCCCCAACCTTTTTTGTCTGGCAGGCACCAGATGACGAGCCACGGAGGATCATAGCGGCGGACGAGCAACCGCCAAAATTCCGCTGTCAAGCAGCAACATCAATAGGCATCGCCGCCGAAATGCCACCAACAAGTAGTGTCATCCAGAGGCTTCACCGCCAAAATACCTCCAAAAATCGGCAGCTTTTTGGAGGTGACGCCTCTGGATCACGCAGCTTGTCGGCAGCATTTTGGCGGATGCTCGTCCGCCCATCAGTACGCAGGCGCACTTAGACGCCCCCGCGGGCACCATGGAACTGCGTTGGGGACCCCTGATCCAGAGCATGCTTTGCACTTTCTGCCCAAGTGTTTAAGACTCTGCCCATCCCCACCCAATTTGCTTTGAGTTCTCAGTTTAGTCACTCAGCAACTCATCATCCAGCCAGCACTGTCTTGGATTCATAGCTACAGAGGGCCAAATGCTTATGGCCATCATTAACACTATGCCAATACGCTGGCGACCTGGTAAGGTCAGATTAGACTAGAAGACACTTGTCCCTTCTAGCCCTATGACGGGCATCCCCCATGGCAGCGCACCTGCAACAGGTCTCAACATTTTCACCCAGGACTACAGTGGCTCACAAAGGTCAAAGCAGGTGTTTTGTGGCTGTGGGCTCTGGCACTGTGGCCTGCTTGGGCTTTGCCAGGTGACATAAGAACCCAATTTTTTGTTGCTGCATAAGGATGGCAGGTCACAAGCCAATCAGTTGCCCTGGTGGCGTGCAGAGACACAGTGGAGGTGCTAGCCAGAGCTGGGCTATGCCATGCCATAACCACTGGTGAACCACTTCTTAAGAGGAAGGGCTAATAAAGAGATGCCAGTACTGGGTCACTGCAGGGACTTTGCAGGCTAAAAAGAGAACTTTTTAGAACCTGGGATGAAATTCTCTCCTGTGCAAAGTGCCAGCACACAGGCTATGCACCACTTCACTCTACCACTGCAATCTCTAGTGTATTTTGCCTCACAACAACCCCCCCACTTGAGGCAGGGCAATGTTATTATCCCCATTGTACAGATGGGGAAAATGAGGCACAGAGAGACTTAGTGACTTGTCTAAGGTGTCCCAGGAAGCGAGAAAGGACTTAAATCCAGACCTCCCAAGCCCTGGGCTAATCCTTTAAATGGAGAGGAAGGATGGTCCACTGGTTGACTCCTACTTAAAACCTCAAGACTTCAAGGCCAGAGTCTCATTTACACCAAGACCCAGACCCTCAAAGCAATTTCAGTGGGAGTTAAGTGCCTAAAAGCCTTTAAGGAAACGGATCTGTGTCCTCTGTACATCCCTTTGGCAGCATAAAGGGGCCTTTTGCTGCCAGGGTGGTGTAAAGGGTCTTTAGTGTAGATGAGAATCTGGCCCTAAACTTTGCTGGTGCCTAGACATTGAGTTGGACCTCTGCCAACAGGTGAATTTCACCCTCTCTGGAGCAGTCATAGCCCAGGGATCAGGTCTGACCTACGCCCAATAAACGTTCAACAGGTTGCTGAGTCCTTCATACATGCACTCCCTTTTGTGTCCCACACATGAAACAGTATAAAAAGCATGTGTATGTACCCCAACCCACCCACCCACCCACCCGAGAGTGAGCTTGATTTACTGGTGTTACTCTACTCACCACCAGACAGTGCCACCTCCTCGTGGTTCTGGGGATTAGCTCCATCAGGCTGATGCTCCTTCCAGAAGTTACCCCCTTTCAGTTTCTCCTCTACAGCCCCCTCTCCCCAGGATCTTCTCTGTGACTCAGGCCTCCAGCCAGGTCACTATGGTGGTTTCCCCATCCAGGGGGAGTATAATAAGGTTCCTGCTCTCCAGCCATCTCAGGCACTCTTCCATTTCGTTACCTCACACTGCCACTCCTGCAGTGGCTGGGAGGAGAACCCAGGCCCACCCTCTGCTCCAGGTTCCAGCTCAGGGACCCTTTACACAGTAGCCAAGGTCTGTTCCCCACACCTTGCTGCCTTTTCCTGAGCTGCATCCATATTTCCTGGCCTTCCCCACACCTCTGGGTTTGCCAGTGTCTTCACTCCTCCCTCCTCCTGCAGCAGAGGTGGGCAAACTACAGCCCACAGGACCATCCTGACCAGCCTCTGAGCTCCCAGCCCCATATCACCAGCACTCTGGTCCACCACTCCTGCTGCTCTGAGCAGCATGGTAAGGGAGTGAAGGGGTTGGATAAGGAGCAGGGGGTCCCAGGTGGCAGTCAGAGGACAGAGGTTTGGGGTGGGGGGAGCAGTCAGGGGACAGGGAACAGAGGGGGTTGGATAGGCATGGGAGTCCCTGTCAGGGGTGTGGGTAGGGATCAGGGCAGTCAGGGAGGGTTCAATAGAGGGTGGGGTCCCAAGGAGGCAGTTAGGGATGGGGGGGTCCCAGCAGGGGGCACTGAGGGGACAAGGAGCAGGGGAGGGCTGGATGGGTCAGGGGTTCTGAGAGGGGCAGGAAGTGGGAGGAGGCAGGCTGTTTGGGGAGGCACAGCCTTCTCTACCCAGCCCTCCATACAGTTTTGCAATCCCAATATGGCCCTCAGCCCAAAAAGTTTACTCACCCCTGTCCTATAAAGTAAGTTCAGGCAAGTCATCTCTGTAGCCCCCAAACAGTTCTCCCAGGGAGTAACTACAGACTTCTCCATACCACACCTTCTGTTACCAGCCTCCTGACTTTTGCAGAAGCCCTGCCTGTCTCTCAGAGGTGAGCTTCTCTCTAATTAGCTGCCTCCAGCTTAAAGCTTCTGTTTGCAGCCTAATTAACAGACTGGGCCCACCTGGCCTAAAGCTCTTGCAGGGTCAGTGTGGGAAGCAAATTCGACTCTAGTTCTATATGAGTGTAACCCTAATGAAATCAGTGGTGTTACACTGATGTAAAACTGGAGTAAAGTAGTTGTGAATCAGGTGTACAGGCTTCTGTTTTTAGATTTTAATTGACATGAAGGATAAAACCACTCAGGTTTTTTTTTCCAATAAACACCACAAAGAACTGATTATTGCTCTTTTCTGTTCTATTTTCCAGTGCGTTCTGTTCCCAAATTCATTGCTGAGATGCAAGGTAATAGGCCTGTTTCTCTTCTGTCACACACCAGCCATATAAAATGTAATTCTGTTGACTCCAATGCAGCTACTCCTGATTTACATCAATGTAAATTAGGGGAGAATTAGGCCCACCTTAGCTATAGATGAAAGAAGCTTATTAATTCAGCTTTCCCTGTGATAAACAAGAGTGTGGTCTCTGAGCATGTACACGTAACAAGGAGGAAGGCTCATGCTGACATCCTTTGAAAATTGTTTCATTTTACATCAGTGTTAACTGTTATAAAACCCCAGAGACAGAAAAGGATGGAAGATCCAGTGGATAGAATGCTAGCCTGAGACTTGGACCCATGGGGTCATTTCCCTGCTATGCCACAGACTTCCTGGGTGACCCTGGGCAAGTCACTTAGCCTCTTTAGGCATGTCTACCCTGCAACTGGGAGCAAGCTCGAGCTAATGCACTTCAAAATAGCAGTGTGGGACTCTCACACCCACATCACTGCTTTTAGTGTGCTGGTCTGAGCCCCGTTAGTGTAAGTCTCTCTACCCAGGCTGGGAGGCTTGTTCCCAACTGCATCATAGAAATACCCTCTGTGAACCACTTCCTATCTGTAAAATGGGGGTACTAACAGTTCCCTATCTCAGAGGGTTGTTATGAGGATCAATATATTAAGGGTTATGTCATGCTCAGATGCTATAGCGATAAAGGGGGTAGATAAGGTAGAAATCGTACAGTTTGGAAATGAGTCATAATTTGCATAAAACAAATACTGGGACTTCAGAAAAAATAAAAATGTATAACTGGGAACTATTTATGGGCTAAATTATCAGCCAATTTACACACCCATAAAAGGAAATGCTTTTTCACACAGTATGTAATTAGTCTATGGAACTCAGGGCTGTCCCTAGCCATTTTGGTGCTCCACCCAAGCCCCCCTTTTTCCCCCTCTGCTGGGTCAGAGCAGGGGCAGGAAGAGGCAGGGCTGGGGCAGAAGCCATAGGGAAGAGGTGGAGTAGGGGCTGGAGCAGCACGCAGCTGTGTAGAACACCGGGAAATTTGGGGCTGCACTCCCCATGCTGCCCAGCAGGAGCCATAGGCCAGAGCGCAGCCCACTCGACGGCGTGGCTGCGGGGTGGGGGGGGTTTGCAGGGGAGGGGCCAGGGACTAGGCTCCCCAGCCAGGAGCTATGGGGTCGGGCAGGATGGTCTCGCGGGCTGGATGTGGCTCACAGACCATAGTCTGCCCACGTCTGCTCTAATTACTAGGGATTCAGATGAGATCTAAATTATCTCACATCTGCCTACTGCAGGGTTCCTTGTTCTTCCCCCACAGCATTTGGCATCAGTCACTGTCAGCAACAGGACACCAGCCTAGAGGACCCCGGATCTAATTCTCTCTTCCCCCACAGACGAATTAAACACCCTCTAACTCCTCTATATGAGTTACCTCCCTGGTAACCTGGACATAATCTTTGAGTCTGGCTTCTCTCTAGCTCCTCACTTCTTGTTGATTCTCTCTGTATAAATCTCTAAGGCATAGGCACTGACTCCGTGGGTGCTCTGGTGCTGTAGCACCCACAGGAAAAAAATGGTGGGTGCTGAGCACCCACCAGCAGCCTCCCCTATCAACACTTCTCCTTCCTGCCACCACCTCCTGCCTCCCAACAGGCCTCGCTGATCAGCACCTCCCCCTCCCTCCCAGCGCCTACCGCGGATCAGCTGTTTTGCTGCGTCAGGAGGTGCTGGGGGGGGAGGAGTGAGTGCGCAGCACACTCGGGGGAGGGGGCAGACTGGGCAGGAAGAGACGGGGCGGGAAGAGGTGGGAAAGTGATGGGGTGGGGATGGGAAGAAGCAGGGCAGGGGTGAGGCATTGGGGGGAGGGGTGAAGTGGAGGAGGGGCCTTGGCGGAGCCAGGGGAGGAGCACCCCCTGGCAGATTAGAAACTCAGCGCCTATCCTTTAAGTTATGGTCTTTCCTATCCATCCACAGAGCACATCTCAATTACTGCAACCTCCTTTCCTCTGGCCTTGACAAATGCCATCTTGTCTGGCTCATGTCCATTCTGAAGGCTGCTGCAAAGATCATTTTCCTTGCTGGTCATTTCGACTATGTCAACCTCTCTTTGTGTCCTTCGACTGTCTTTCCCTTCCCCATTGCATCTGCTATAAGCTGCTCGTTTTCACTTCTGTGATCTATCCCTACCCTCCTTGCCATCGCTCATTCACTGCTGAGACGTTGACTGCCACCTTCAACTGGCCCAGGATGCCAGCCTCCATCACACCTACTTGTGACATGTTCATACAAGCACTTCCATGGTCGCTCCCCCGGTGCCCCTCACACCTGGGAAGTGCTCCCCACAAACACCCACAAAACCACCTCATTATCCGCCTTCACATCCCTCCTCACAACTTTCCCGTGCCCCGATGTCTACAGAAAACAGTTGACAATGGTTAGGCCAGGAGTGTACTAACACCACTGCCGGTCATGCTGACCAATATTGTCTCATGGTTTCCTTGTGCTCCCCTGTCTGTCTGTATCCATCTGCTGTCTCTTCTTCTAGTCTCTACACTGCAAGTTCTCTGGGCAGAGCCTGTTTTTTTGTTATATGTTGGTACAGCACCTAGCACAGTGCTGGACCATGACGGGGACTTCCAGGCATGTTGGTAATACAGATAATAACATGTCACAATGCAAGTGGGGAGGGTAACCTCTCTGGGGCTGCTACTCTCCCTCCTGTACAGGTGGGCAGGCAATAGGTGGAACTCAGGTAAAGGGGTGGCACAGCTTACTTCCCTGGAAGGAACCAGGGACCTGATTCTGAGTCACAATTCAGTCCCTGTCATAGGCTCCAACTCCATGGGTGCTCTGGGGCTGGAGCACCCACGGGGAAAAATGAATGGGTGCTCTGCACCCACCAGCAGCCAAGCTCCCCCCTCACCCGCCCCACCTCACCTCACCTCCTCCTCCGCCTCCTCCCCTGAGCGCGCCACGTCCCTGCTCCTCTGCCTACCTCCCAATGCTTGCCACCACCGAACAGCTGTAGCAAGCTCTGGGAGGGAAGGGGGCAGAGCGTGAATGTGGCGCGCTCAGGGGAGGAGGTGGGGAAGAGGTTGGGCCAGGATGGGGATTTGGGGAAGGAGTTGGAAAAGGGGCAGGGAGGGGGCGGAGTTGGGGCAGGGACTTTGGGGAAGGGGTTGGAATGGGGGGTGGGGCAGAAGTGGAGTCAGGGCAGGGCTGGGGACAGAGTGGGGTCAAACACCCACTGGCGCCAATAGAAGTCGGTGCCTATGGTCCCTGTTCCATAGGTGCTGGAACTATGGGTGCGGGGAGGGAGGGATGCTGCTGCACCCCCTGGCTTGAAGTGGTTTCCATCATATACAGGGTTTACAGTTTGGTTCTCAGCACCCCCACTGTAAAATCTGTTCCAGCAGCCCTGCCCTGTTCTGCACCTAGGGCAGTGCAAACACATGCTCTACCTTCCTGGGGATAGATGGCAAGGTGCAAACCTACCCTATATAAATTAACATGGAACAGGCTGGGGGAAAAAAAAAACCTGCCTATGATTAAAATCCAGCCCATGTTTCTGGCAATTCTTTCTCCCTCTTCTCCCCGCCCACTTCCTGGTTCGCAGCAACTGCAGAGCACAGTGAGTGGCTGAGGGTTTCCTTCAAAGCAGCTCCCTTGCTGTCTATAAAATATCTATTAACTATCAGACATTAACCACTGTGAGAAACCACATCGGATGTGTAACCGCAGTATAGATGTAGCTGAGCTTGAGAAAGGCAGGCGTGGAAGAGGAGATCACAGTTTATGCTCTGGCAGCAGCCGTTCGAAGGGACACGGGGGGTTTCCTGGGTGAGGGTTGCCCCCTTCTCAGCATGCTTGCTCTCTGAAAGAGAAAGGACAACATAAGGGTTAGGCCACCAGTTGGAAACCTGGGCTCAATTCCTTGCCGTGCCACAGACTATCTCGGGGACCTTGGTCAAATCACTTAGCTTCTTCATGTGTAAAAGGGGGACGAGAGCACTGGGCTACTTCACAGGAGAGGTGAAGGGAATAAATAGAGTAAACAAAGCTTGTGAGGGGCTCCTGTGCTAGGATAACAGGGGCTGACATATTGGGCAATACTGTCTGGGACAAAAATCCTTTATCCTTTTAGCTATTAGGGAGCAGTGTTGGCTACCACACGGTTGGATCATAGCACTGAGAGGCAGGACTTCTGGGTTCTGTTCGCTGCTCTGCCCCTGCTCACTGTGTGGCCTGGAGAAAGTCACTGAGGCCAAAATGTTCAGACTTGGGAGCCTTAAATTACACCCCTAAATCCACAAATTGACATCAATGAAATCACATTGATTTCACTAGGCTTTGCATCAGGCCTTCAGTGGTTTAATTTTCAAAGATGCTGAGCACCTGAAGTACCTATTGACATCAGCGTGAGTTATGAGTGTTTAGCACCTCTGAAAATCACGCCACTTAAATAGGCATCTAACCGTAGGCATCCAAGTTTGAAAATGTTGGCCTCAACTTTTCTGTGCCTCGGTTTCCCCCGAGGGATAACCATACACACCTTCAATGGAGTGTTGTAAAATGACATTGTTTTGAAATATTTGAGTGAAAAGCATGACAGAAGGACAAGACATTGGTATTACACCTATTTCATCCTCTCAAAGGGGTTGAAGAAAATGAAATACTTCCTCTCTTACAGACTAGTTTTTTTCTTAACCTGGCCTTGAGTTGAAGTCAAAACGCTAATTAAATCTGTGACATCACAATCATTTCTTTATCACCTGACCATGATGCTATATAACTCTATGCTATGAAGACAAATACCGTACATTATCTCACACTAGAGTAGCACAAGGTGAAGGAAAGGTGCAAGGTGGGGGTGGAGTCCTTTTTGAACATAGAAATAATCCTGCTGAGCAAAAATTGGAATATTCATCCGTGGAAAATTCCAATATTTTAACATTTGCTTTGAACACAAATCTGAACAAATCGACATTTTTCACAGAATGAAACGTTCCAAAAAATTTGGATTTGGAAATGTCAAAAAATGTTTAGTTTCAACTAAACTAAACTAAATCCAAATGTTTTGTTTCAAGTGAGTTTGACATTAAGCTGCATCTGTTTAAAAGGCACAATGGTGACTCATGGGAGTTTTAGTCTGCTCACCTCCATTCTCCTCTATGGGATGGACTCTCTGGCCAGACTACCTAACCTCTCCCATGGTAAAGTGAAAAGAACAAACCTAAATGTAGGTTTCTCACCTACTCTGCTATATCTGGAATCATCCCAGTTCTCTCAGGTTGATGTTGTGGTTAACTTCACTGCTTTCCAAAGGACTCTCGGGGCCTGTAGAACCACAATAAGTTGAGACAGAACCTCACTACGTGATGATGCTTGGAGGATATTTTGATGCAACATGAAGACTAGGCACACCACTTCTGAAAAGTTGCTGACCCCTGTTTTAGCTTGTAAGTTTTCTTATGCTACAGAGGTAGCTTTATTCCTGTTTTTGTAACTGTGAAGCTGAGCCTAGAGGGGAAACCTCTGTGTTTTAAATCTTTTTATTACCATGTAAAGTTACGTTCCATCCTGATTTTGTAGGTGTGATTCTTTTACTTTTTCTTTATAATCAAGTTCTTCTTTTAAGAACTTGATTGATTTTCGGTGTCCTGAAGACAAAAGGTCTGGTCTGTGCCATCATTGCTAAGGCAATTGGTTGGTATAGTATTCTCAAGCCTCCACAGGAAAGGAGGTGAAGGGGCTTGGGGGGATATTTTGGGGGGACAGAGATTCCAAATGACCCTTTCCTAAATTTTTCTGTAAATCCCTTGGTGGTGGCAGCAATACTGTCCAAGGACAAGCAAAGGAATTTGTCCCTTGGCGAAGTTTTAAGCAAAGCTGGTAGAATATAAACTTAGGGGGTCTTTCATGTGGGTCCCCACATCTGTACCGCAGAGTTCAGAGTGTGTGGGGGGACCCTGACACCTTCACTGGCAGAAAGATGGATTAAATGACAGACCAGGTCTTTACCATGTTTGACTTCTTCAGCTCTATGATCCTGTCTCATGAGGCTCAGAGGCAGATGCAAATATCTTGCACACCTGCCAGAGTTTACTGCCAGAGCACACCATATTATTATAAATATACCTGGTGGTGCAATAGTATACCTCTGGAGGGGATTTCTTCCTGACTTCCATGATTTCAGCACAGAACAATGGGTTTAGAGAGATATGGTCTGTATTGCTCCAACTTCCTTTGCTCATATTATGTCATTCCTGGATATACATCCTGGGGTTTGCCTACTTTTCCTCCCTCTGTGTCTGTCTTTTCATAATAATTGCAGATCAATAGATTTCATGACTCATAAAACAAACCACAGGAAGATTTCTTAATCATTTTAAATATTAGGCTACATCAGGATGTTATCTATTCACACATCAAAATGACCCAGACCACTGATCAGCCTCGATTCAGGGTCAGGTTCCATCGGTCTAACCTTAAGCCAGAAAGATATTTTTGAGATCTCCGTTGCTTTCAGAAATGGAAAGTTCCCTGACCCACTTTGAGTATTTCAGTAAGTGGCTGAAGAGAAAACCCCTTTCTGAGGGAAAGGTTTCCGTTAGCCTGTATGTCTCTAACTTTGAGAGGAAATTAAACTACGCATTTAACATGTCAGATCTTAACGTACTTTGGAGGGAGGTGATATAGGTCATGGTTATCCCAGAAATAAAGGACTAAATTCTACCCTCAGTTACATCCCTTTGAAAAAAATGAAGACAGAGTTTGTACCAATGAGCAGATATTAAGCATGCTTCAAATTAGCACAATCTTCACTCATGGAATCACCAAAATTAAAAGTTGGAAAGAAAATGCATTAGGACTTCTAGTCCTTGCCCAGAAAGACATCAGAGCTGGATTGTATCCTGCAGTCTATATCCTTCATTGCTTTGTTCAGTATAGTGTTAATGATTCAAACTATGGGGTTTCCATGGTATAGTAGTGCTCACTGTTCCTGAAACATAGCCTACATTTTCCATTGCTCAATGCATATTTTGGAGGGGAAAGGAGAATTTTTAACAGTATAACCTTTTTTTTTCAACTAAAATGGTATGTATATACGTATTTATTTATGGATTTACTTATGATTTTCTTTCTGTCTGTCAAACTCTTGTCTATCTATCCAGTGATCTATGAACATTGCAGAATATGTATCTCAATAAACTATATTTTACAATTTCACTCAAACTCAGTAATAGTTGGGTGAAAAAACTTCCTTCCCAATCTCATTGAACTGAATGGGAATTTTACTGACATACCAGAGTTGAACCTGGTTCTATAAGTTAGCTCCTTTAGGAAGATAAAATGATGTAACAACTGTAGCAGTTCTTTGGTAGTGAACACTGTGATACACACCCACTGATGAGCACTCACCTTTGAGGCAGGAGCCCAGCTGCCTGGTTAGTGAAATCAGATTTCTGTTCTTGATGGTTGACTGGGAAGTGGCCTGTGGGTGGAAGATCCATCCTCCAGGGAAGAGGTAAGGCTGAGACTGGGAGATCTTATTACACAGAGGTCATCCCAAGGTCATATTCAGGTCCCAGAGGGGAATGAGTGCCATAACCACTGCACTACCTTTTCCTGTTGCCCTTTCATCACCAAGAGTGAAGTTCTCCCACCATCTCGGAGAACTGAATTATACCTGAGTTTCAATGCAGAGAAGGTGCATTGGCAGATGCAGGCAGTGCATTTGGCATGCATCTCATCTGCACTGGGGCCAAGGCATCTGAACAAGAGCTGGGGTCTGGCCCCAAAGGAGCAATTTTGCATCACTACTCTGCTATTCCTAGTCCTTCTTTCTCAACCCTGACACAATTTAAGAGTGCTCCTGGAGCAAGAGCTATTCCATGTCTGAGATGGGATGGGAGAGGTACAATCTATCCCAGAGGTGGAGCCACACGAGAGATGAATGGACACATGGCTGTAGACCACATGCATCCCACAACACTCCCTGGAAGTTAATAGGGTTTTGGTCTTTATACCAGGGTTGGATTTATCCCTTTCGATATATAATCTATTAACATAAATGTCACCACGAAAAGATGATCAATCCAGATCATGCTGATGCTGAACCTTTCCTGGAGGATTCGAATTTCAATATCCCCAAAAGAATGGATGGAGATTGTGTGCCAAGAAATAAAGCTACTCCCCCAAGCATGACAAGCCAACTCATGGGGGAAATGTATCCACCAGGACCTTCTTTGTAAGACATAGAGGACCAGATCCTCCACTGGTGTAAATCAGCATCGCTCCATTGATGTCTGTGAAGTTAATCTGATTTATCCCAGCCAAAGATCTCATCCAGCAGCCAAATGCTGGAGATGCTCCCAAAGAAGTCATCATCTTGCAAGATCAGGCTTAAAAATGTAAAATTGGGGCCCAATCTTTTGGAGTGTTCAATTACTTCTATAGGAGTTTTACCTACGTAAGACATGAATACAAACTGAGCAGTTGCTATCACCAGGGACACTGAGGTTGATAAAACCCCGGGTGGAACTCTCAGAAGCTGGGATTCCATATTCTCTGAGGGGGTCCCTGACTGTGGAATTCACCACCACCACCAGAAGTCAGAAGGAAGCAGAGTCTGTCCACCCGCAGGGCTTCACACCAGACTCACCTCTTTACACCAACCTCTTTACAATAATGTCAGTGCCAAACTAGGCAGCTATGCCTTCCCCAAACAAGGCCGAGGAACCCTGCTGGTGAGGGATGGATCAGTGGAAACACTGCCAAATACTGCTGAATGAACGGTTGCATTTAATTTGTGTATATGGCACCTGGTTACCCTGGTGATGAGATGCATTACCAATGGGCATCAGACAGAAGACTGACAGGTAGAATTGACTCAGTGGCTTTGTAGATGTACATGATACCCTCAGTCCAATTATAATTCTCTGCCCAACATACTGTCCATCTGTGTGTTGGTATATGGCCTAAGAAGTACTAATGCCTTCAGCTCCCATTGAAAGCAGAACGACCTGACAGAGCACAGCATATCACAGCCAATGCTGAGCACCTTGCAGCTTCAGACTTGTAGAACTTCCTAAGGTTTACATCCTGCCATTGTTCCAAGTGCAATAACTTCCTACCCACGCCTTCAGACATTACTTCAAGTGCAAGCAAGGCTCCATCATCCCTGTCTATTCTGGGACACTCTTTGCATGTCCTCTGTGTTGTTAAGTCCCATACGTTTTCCCTTCTCTTAATGGTGTCCAAAGGAGGGATTCCTTTTGCCAGCCCCTTTCGGTGAGGTCAATGAGTCTAGAGCGAAAAATCAACTATAAGACAAGGCCCTGAATAATGAACCAATCTGCTCTTTGTATCAGTGTGTGATGACTCTTCTCCCATGTGTCAACAGGCTGCCTCAAGGGAAAGATTAGAAGCCTGGAAAAATTCTTGTATGAAGAGCAGCTGAAAAGAGGACTGTTCACCTTAGGGAGCAGGGGAACAAGAGGGGACCATTGCAGTTGAGGGGATCCAGAGATGGTCAGATGAATCCAGAGTCTGGCTGGCTTTGGGAAAAACTGCAAAATCCTCCCCTTTGAAAAAAAGGCCTTTTCATCATAAAAATGACACAGATGGCCCCTTTTAACTTAAACTCCTACCACCCAACATGAGCTCAAGTAGCGACTTCACTATTGCCATTGATTTTACAGAGCAAGTGTTCAGATACTACAGTGATCAGTGGCAGATAGATAGATAGATAGATAGATAGATAGATAGAAGGGGGTTTATATGGAGATAGAGGCAGTGGATGGGAATAGAGAGAGAGAGAGAGAGAGAGATAGAAGGGGGTTTATATGGAAATAGAGGTGGTGGATAGGGATAGATAGATAGATGGATAATCATAGGACTGGAATGACCTTGAGATCATCTAGTCCAGTCCCCTGCACTCATGGCAGGACTAAGTATTATTTTTCTTCTAGCATTACGATAGCCCATCTCATCTCTTCCTAGCCTCCCAACAGAGTTTAATTCGTTGGCACTCTGAATAACCTATCTTCCAGACAGAAAGAATAATGAATGGGATAGAGAAAGTAGAGTGAGAATTTCTCTTCTCCCTCTCTCAGAATACAAGAGGCCATTCAATGACATGGAAGGCTGGTAAATTCAAAATGGGTAAAAGGAATTAGGTTTTCACATTATGCATTATTAGTCTGTAAAACTCATTACCAGAATCTATAATGAGGCCATGATCTTAGCAGAATTGAAACAGAGACTGGACATTGATACAGGTAACAAGGCCATCCTGTAAAAGCAGCAAAGAGTCCTGTGGCACCTTATAGACTAACAGACGTTTTGGAGCATGAGCTTTCGTGGGTGAATACCCACTTCGTCGGATGTCATGCTCTGAAGAAGTGGGTATTCACCCACGAAAGCTCATGCTCCAAAACGTCTGTTAGTCTATAAGGTGCCACAGGACTCTTTGCTGCTTTTACAGATCCAGACTAACACGGCTACCTCTCTGATACAAGACCATCCTGAGTTATAAGAGTAAATGTTAAAAGAAACCAAGTGTTCAGGAAGGGATTTAAACCTTCGTGTGTCAGGGTATAAGCCAGCCTCTAATAAATATTGGAAGACAGAAGGAAACTTTCCTTGGGGGCAGAATGTCCACTTTAGGGGGGTTGTACCTTCCTGTGAAACTTCTTGTGGTGGCCACTGTCAGAGACAGATCGTTGGACTAGATGGACCATGGGTAGGATCCAATCTGGCACATATATTCCTATATTTTGTGACAGTACAGCATCTATCATACGTATGACGTTGCCAGGAAAGACCGCCAAGTATCTCAACCTACATTTGATGAAATAACCACAGTTACCTGAATTCACTTAGTACCTAACCTTATTTCTGATCAATACAGCGTAAGGATTTTGTGTCTGACTTCAATTTTGTTCCAGAAAGGGAGCAAATTATGCAAATATTCCAAACTGATACTAATTTACTACTTATGACAGTTTATAGTCCAACTCCTTGAAATCAACCAGAGGTTTTTAAGGTTAACTGGTAGCAGTTTGTCAGTTACCACAACAACTTCATTTCCTGGAGTTCATCGAGTGGAGGTTTTATGTAAAGTTTTATATAAAGGTAAGTCACAGTCACAGCAAGAACCACAAATAAGGTTGGGAAAAACCAACTGCAATGGAATTGCAACAGAAACTAGGGCAGTGACAGCAGAAGTCCTTATATAAAGCCCTGAAGTTCATACACACAGACAGGTGCAGTTGAAAATATCCTATCCACACATCAGACAAAGTAAGAGACACTGCAATACGATGACTTTTAGAAGGAGTGCTACATTGGTAAGTACCAGCTTTGTTAAATTTGATTGTAACTGATGTAATTTCTAAAAGATATTTGTAGATAAATTGATCTACCTATTTTGAATAATCAATTTATTCTAAATTGGGACCAGCAAATATTAAAACATATGGCTATCACATAGCATCACTATGGGGCAGAGTAATGGTTATTAGCACCTTTACTATGCATTTTTGTACCTTAAAATGTTTACATTACTTTTCACTGTAATTCTGAATTACTGGGTTTATAATACTTATTTTGAGGATAAAAACAACTTTTTAGTGATTTTTCTTTTAAAATTTAGTTACCAGTTTGTACGGTCAACCTTAACTGAGTTTTTTGTTTGAGTATTTCCTTTTTTTTTCTTTCTTAATTGTTAAAAATGTCATACATGAAAAGTAAAGAAGGAAACCACAGAGAATGCTACTATATGATATCACTAATCAATTGAAGATATAAAATATCAATCCTAAATCTTTTCTTTTTAAAAAATTCTAATGTTTTGGATCAGAATCACTCGTATGCTGTGTCTGCTTTGCACTGTTCTGGTTTATTAGGATATATGATTTTCCATACACAAAACTAGCACTAATTCAAAATTAACTGTGAGAATTCAGGCACTCTAAAGTCAGGAAATGAAACAATAAGGTTGAAAACTCAACCTTACTGTGTCTCCTTGTACTTATTTCTTAGAGTAGAGTTTCTTTATGTGAAATTATTTGTTCAATTAGCTTATTTATTATTTAATACAACCTGGAATTTCTTATACTACTAATTCACAGGAAAAGAACTTACTGTCTTCAGATTTTGTTTTGTATCTAGTCTCAATGAGATCAACAGAACAAGCTAAGTTTGATGTCTCTACCTTCAGCCATTGACGAGTTGTCTCTGCAAAAAATCTGGATTCAGAGGGGCAAATTCTCTCCTTGTGTAAATGGTCAAAAGTTCACAGATGTTATTGGAGCTATTCTCATTTACACTAGCAGAGATTGGGCCTGGAAAGAGGATTCCTAGCTCCCAATCCTAAACACTAACCCACACTCTGCTGTATTTTTGCAAAGGTGTGTATCTTCCTAGGAATTTACTTTTTTATATGTTAGATGTTTATAAGTGCATCCATCTCATAAAAATCATGAGAATTGCCATGGGTTCTCTTTAGACACAAAGGTTTCTGTGAATGAAGTAGAACTTTGTTTATCTCTCAACCTACCACACACAAGCCAAGTTAGGCGTGCATGAGACCTCTAAGCCAAGAGTTGAATTTCAGGATATAACTTGTTGAAGCTACACAACCCTTTCCTGCATTCTGTGCTCTGCATTAACTAATCGTGGTGTTTCTTATTTCAGTTCCATTCACTGCTGCTAATGCTGATCCTGGTGCTCCAGGCTAAGAATTCAGCCCATGGAAAGGCAGTGCGGCCTGGATTCAACATAGAGAGAGGCACTGATGAGAAAAAGAGTGATGACTGCCTGCCCCGAAAAGATTTCAAATTCCCTCTAAGTGTGCAAGTTGACATAAGCATCAGCAGCACAAAACATGCTATCAAAATGGGTCATGACGTCAGTAACCGGTCTATGTCTCCCTGGGATTACAGGTACAGTTCATGTCGCCATTGTCTGGAAGTGCACTGGGCTCTTCCAAAGCACTGCTTGGGCAGCCAGAGGGAATGTCCCCAGGACAAAACACAGTGCACTGCTGTATCCAGAAACATTAACTCTGACCTGCCAGTCCATGTGATGAGGGTCAGATTCCTAATCCAAAAAATGATAACTGGATATTTATTCATTGTTATTACTTATTTGTATTGTGGTAGCACCTAGGAGCCCCAGTCATGGACTAAGACTCCATGTGCTAGACACTGTACAAACAGTGAACAAAAAGATGGTCCAACTCAGCGCTAAGGATAGAAAACTAATTAGCTTTAGGCTTTACCACTGCTCTTTTTTTCAGAGCCATTTCTGGTCTGACACCTGAGTGCAAATCCTGCCTCAGAAAGTCCAGCAAATTACCCCCAAGGGCTCAATCCTACACTATTTAAGTCAATGGGAGTTTTGCCACTGATGTTAACAGGACACTAGGCTTTGCAAACAGTTGGGCCTAATACTGGAAGTCTTCATCCAATTGCAACCAATCCTTATTCAGGCAAAAACTCCCACTGAAACTAGTCAGACTCATGAAGTCATTGAGCATTGCAGGAGCTCAGACTTTGACCCAGCACAAGCTGACTCTATGAGTCATGGGATAAGGTGCATCTCAAGGAGGCATTTGCAAACTGTGGTTGGGTGATGAGCAGGAATTAGCTGAGGAGAAAGCCATGCTGATTCAGGGCAGTGGCCAGTCTTCCACTTTGACCAATTCATTCTCTTTGTGTCTTGCTTCACAGCATTAATGAAGATCCCAACCGGTTCCCCCAAGTGATCGCTCAGGCCAAGTGCCGCCATTACAGCTGTGTGGACTCCACCGGACAGGAGGACTACAGCATGAACTCCATCCCCATCCAACACGAGATCCTTGTTCTCCAACGGGAGCAAAGAGGCTGCCAGCACGCTTACCGGCTGGAGAAACAGCTGGTCACTGTGGGCTGTACCTGTGCCAGGCCCATCATCCACTACCTGCAGTAAGAGAAGCCAGAAGATCAGAAGAAGGAAACTCCATGGAGAACCAGCCATGGGCCTCAGATTTAACAAATGGCCTGATCCAACTCCCACTGAAAAGAATTGGAGTCTTTCCACTGATTTCACTGAAATTGGGCCAGGCCATAATCCATAGCCAGATTCAAAGACAGCTGGCCAAAAAAGAGGGGAGAAATACACAATTTTTTAAAAAAATTTCCCCCAGATTTTGAAATTCTGAATTTCAAAATTCAACCAGATCCATAAGTGGGAGATAAAAGGGTGAAAACTTTCATAATTTGATATCAACCTTTTACCCCATTTGTTTGTTGTTTTTTATTTCAAAATTCAAACCATTTTGACCAGCTCTAGAGTCAATGAAAGCCTCGGGAAAATCAACCTGAATCTGACTCTAAAATTCAGAGGCTTTTTTAAGTGATCATAAAAGTAAATTATTATATTTGTAACAGCACAAGACTTTTAAAAAAGCAAAAATGTAGTTTTCTTTCTTTTTCTGCAAATGGATATGGAACATAAAAACAAATTTGCAGTAATTTAACTATCTATGTAAACCCCCAGGAAAACAGTGGTGAAATGGTATACTTTTGTATCTCTATTTAAATGATCTATTTATACAATTATTTATACCATTAAGAGGTGAGATTCAAAATAATAGATCTGATTATTATCTGTATTTATTCAATAAAAATCCAGTGAATAAATCTATTGTTTCTTTGTGTTCAATGTTGCCATCTAATGAGTGATCCACTGAGAGGATAAGGTCTCTACTACTGCTGTCTCTTAAAGGAGATCTCCTAGAGCTCAAGTGATAGAGGTTCATTTTTGGTAGAGCTGAAGAAGCAGGGTTCTAGTACCAATTCCCTTGTCTGTGTGTGACTGATTTACATAGGATTGTGTTTGCTATCTGCAGCACAGTTTTCACATTATCTGTAACTCACAACATAGCCAAGTCACTCAATTCCTGTGACAGGTATATTGGTAGAGAGGGGTATAGCTTATTCAGGAAGGACAAGCAGGGGAAAAAGGGAGGAGGTGTTGCATTATAAATCAAGAATACATACACTTTTTCAGAGGTCCAGAAGAAGGTGAGAGGCAGAGCAGTTGAGAATTTCTGAATAAGGATAAAAGAGGAAAAAATAGGACTTAGGTCATGGTAGGGGTCTATCATACACCACCAAATCAGGAACAAGGCAATGAACTGAGGTTCTTTAAATACTTTAGAAGCAAGAGAAGGACAAAGGAAAGTATAGGTCCTTTACTTAGTGGGGAAGGACAGCTAATAACTGATGATACCAAAAAAGCTAACATGTTTAATGCCTATTTTGCTTTCAGTCTTCACTAAAAAGATTAATAGTGACCAGATACACAACACAATTAATATTAACTGCAAGGGGGAAGGAACACAAGCCAAAATAGGGACAAGAACACATTAAAGGGTATTTAGATACTTTAGATGTATTCAAGTCAGCAAGGCCTGATGAAATTCATTGTATGTTAAGGGCTGGTATAAAGAGGACTGTGAATAGTTGTTCTCCATGTCCGCTGAGGTAAGGTGAGAAGTGATGGGCTTAATCTGCAGCAGATGTGGGCTAGGTCTATACTATGAGCTATGGGTCTGATTCCACTGCTCATCCAAACATACTCGCAGTAGCTCTCATCGAGCTAGCTCACATCAAGAGCTGTGCCAAGTACGTACCCACCAATTTCAGGCAAGTTAGTACTCAGCACAGGTCAGCCATGTCTCTGCTTAGGTCAGATATTAGGAAGAGCTTGCTAACTATGAGGGTAGTTAAGCTCTGGAATAGGCTTCCAAGGGAGGTTGCGGAATTCCCATCATTGGAGGCTTTTCAGAAGAGGGTGGACAAACACCTGGCAGGAGTGGCCTAGGTATACTTGGTCCTGCCTCAGCACAGGGGGGCACGTCTAGATGACCTCTTAGGGCCCCTTCTAGCCCTACGTGTTTGTTATTCTATGAAGAGTAGAGCTGTGCAGAGAAAGGCGATTTCTTTTCACAGAGGATTTTGATATTTCGCAATTTGGGTTTGTTCCAATTGAGAATGAAAACCAAAAAATATTAAGTTATCCATGAAAGGGTCTGAAACTCTAAGACAGTCCACGTGGCTGGCTGGCACAAGGACATAAGCTCTACAAGACCTGGGATACTCCACTTGGCAGGTTGCCACCAAGACATGGACTTCGGCAGACAGCCAGGCAGGCTGCTGAGAGGCCAGACAGGCAACCTGGCAGGAAACCAGCATTTTTCCAACAGAACCGTACCTGGACTCTGTCGATACTTTGGCAAAATCAGACTGCCCCCCACACAAACATTCCAGTTTCACTGAATCAGCAAATTCTGATCAGTTCTGTCTCAGTCATCTCATCTATAAAACCCAGGTCATTATTGAAGATAAGAGCTGTGGAAATGCTACATATGATTTTTGATGTGAAATGTGATATGAAACGCACATCAAAAAGCAGCTAAACCCTTACATTTAGTTATTTTGGCTCACCAATAGATTAAAAACATCCAGACTGATTTTTCTCATACATTTTTCAGTGGTTCTTTCTATTGATATGCGACTCTTTTTTTTTCAGATTTGAACATTTTTGTGAAAATAATCTATTTTCAACATTTTAATTGAAATTGTTAATCAACACGTATATAGAACATTTTGCTTTATTGTGTTTTAGCTTTTTCCTCATTTCCTTACTCTCTTTTTTCTTGGTATAGTGGTTTGGGCATAGTTAAGGACTTCAGAAACCCATGTTTGAGTCCCCCCTGCTCCGCCACAGACTTCCTGGGTGACCTTGAGCAAGTCACTTAATCTCTTTGTGCCTCATTTTCCACATCTGTAAAATGGGGTTAATAATTTGCAAAGGTGCTGAGAGGACAAGTGCATTAAAGATTATGAAGTGCTTTGAAATCTACTGATACAAGACACTCTGTGGAAGGTAGGTTTTATATTCTTGTTTCTTTTTTCTGACAGACATTTTGGAAAAACAACATTTTCATTTTTGAAAGCATTTTTTTAAATTTTTTATAAATACCAATATTCTGCCCCAAATTTTTAGTTAGTTATTTTTAGGGTGCATTTTGCTAAAAGAAAACAATCTCAACATTTGTTCACCAAATTGCTTTTTTCAATTTCCAGCCAACTCAATTTATCTCAAAACTATACCATGCAAGCAGACAGATTATCTGTTGTCTGGGCTCATTCCATGTGGGAGAGAGGAACTATACATGAATGACTGAGACTGCTGAGGGTAGAAGATAACCACCGGTGAGGTGAAACACAGATTTGCCGATCTCTGGAGTGGTTTCTTCCATGCTCATGCTCATGCTCTTGCAATGCATTTCACCACCAGTCAGTACTGTGCAGAAGTGTTGAATGTAGGGCAAGCTGACAAAGCATTTCTGTAGTGGCTTTGATGAGGCGTAGGTAGGGTGGAAAGCTGGCGCTCTCTGTCTGTGTTTGTTTAAAGTATTGTTTTGTTGAGAAAAGAAAGACAAAAATGTCCCACATTTCAAACGTCTGGCTGGTCTGAGAAGTCCCAGATGTTAGATGTTGCTGTCATTCCTGGAAGGAGTCAGTTTGTGGTGTGTTTGTCACCACTGAAATCTCATTTGTGAAAACTACAGAAAATACAGATCTGCGAAGGATGCAGAGGTCAGGATGGGTTGCACGTACCTAACAGCTGATTAGTTTGAGGCTGGATATGTAAGTACCTGAAAAGAATTTAGGGGAAGATTTCCCAAAGCACCTCAGGAATTTAGGAGCACAAATCTCACTAAAAGTCAATGAGACTTGTACTCCTGGATCCTTCATGTGCTTTAGAAAAATCTCCTTTTGGACAACAAGTAGGGACAAATTTTCCATGATTTTTCCCCTAGCTCTAGTTTTGGATAGGAAGGATTGTCTGGTGGTTAGAATGCTAGCTGGAAGATGCAGGTTCAATATCCTGCAGTGCCACAGACTTCCTGTGTGACCTCGGGCAAGTCAGTCTTTCTGTGCCTCTGTTTTCAATCTGTAAAATGGGAACAATAGCACCTGGCAAGATGTTGCCAGGAAGACTGTAAGATGCTCAGATACTATGTGAAAGGGGGATATAGGTACTTTAGATCCAAACTGTTACCAGCTGTTGTGGTTATCACTTTTGGGAGCCCTACTCCCACAAACAACTCTCCAGCTGAGGCAGAACTATGAAGGTTAGACTTTCTGTGAGCAGCACTGGGCTGAAAACAGCTGCTGAAGCCAGGGAGCCTACTATGTTCAGGCCCCCAGAGTTGCTAACATCAGTGGCAATAGCACAGACGAGGTTAGAGATAGAGCTAGCTGAGAAATTTCAAATTATTCTGCTGAAAAACAGACACATTTTTCATGAAGAGTATTCCCATTTTTCAACCAGCTCCAGTTACAGAGTGGACAGAGTTCCTTGTCATGGGTTCAGCGGGTCAGGAGACCCCCGACTGAGACTTCATCTATGCAGACAAGACTTGAGAGTGCTGGGCTACCTAATGCAAATGACAGTAGGGGAAACTTCTGCTGTGGACAATAACCCTGCAGCAAAGGCTGACAGCAGGGTTTGAGCCCAGGACCTTCCACACGAAAACACAAACTTCTATCACTTCAACTAGCAGACTAAGTACACAAGGTGGATAGCTCCTTTTCTAGCTTCCTGAATGCCAGGCTAAGGCCCCCACAAGTTAAAGCTACTCAGCAGCAGCTTTAACATTTGCCACTGGCGTTGGACCTTACCTTGGCAGAGGATGTCCATGGCATACCACTCCTTCACCATGCCTCTTCCCCAGGCCTGAGATAACAGGCTGAAGGCAGGGGTGAAAGTAACTTAAAGGACTTACCCGTACGCTGGAGTCCTGAGCAGGGGTGCTGACTTCAACCGGAAGAGGTGTGGCCTCAACTGGAAGAAATGAAGCCTTTAAACACCCAGCCCCTTTAAATCAAGATTTAAAGGCCCAGGGGCTCTGGCTGCGGCTGGGAGCACTGGGGCCTTTAAATCACCCCGGGAGCTACCAGCTGCAGAGCCGGCTGGGAGCCCTGAGGCTCAGGGGCTCTTTAAACCACTACCGGAGCCCTCCCACCACTACCCCAGGACGCTGGCAGCAAGGTTCCAGAGGCGATTTAAAGGGCCTGGGGCTCTGGGCCCTTTAAATTGCCAGCTTGGGGAAGCCAGTCCGGTCCAGCACGGTGAACTGGCTCTTGCCGTTACACTGGACCGGACCGGACCAGCTTGCTTTCACCTCTGACTGAAGGTCAGATGCACAGGTCCCAGCAATAGTATAAATACACCAGCAGGTAGCTCTCCTCCAAAAACAGAACTCTCCACTGCACATTTGCAGGTGTATTCTACCTCTTCAAGATGGCAAAAGAGCCATAAACAAGTTTGAGAATCTGCTCCTTATGCTGATAGGCACCAAAAATGTCAATAGCAGGCCATTATCCTTTGGGGACCAGTCACAAAGAGCGTTCCTTCACTGCACAGTTAACCCAGTGATTGGTACCCAGACTCTGAGCACTGGGGTTAGCCTAGCCCAGCTGTGAGCATGCTTACCTCAAAGCCCTGCCTGCGCTGCTCTGTCCCTACTGTTTCTGCATTCTGTGTGACTGCGGACATATCCCATGGTTCTTTGTGCTGAGATGTTCTAGAATGCTTTCCCAGTCAATTTCTGTCAACCAGAGGACTTGTCTGTCCTTCAGCTGAATTGTGGGAAGGATGTTGGAGCACTGTCATCACTATCATTACCTGAGTGATTTAGCCTGCAAAGTAGGCAGGTTCTCAGCCCAAGTTAAACCAGAGCTGGAGTAACTAACACTCCAGGCTTGAAAGCTGGCCTAGGTTTAAAACACCTCCAAAGCCAAGGCAGAGGTTCTCCTGTGTGGATGATGGTAGGTGGTGCTGGAATTATTTTTATTTATTCAGAGCATTAGCAACACACTAATGTAACCATCAATTCCTCTATTAAATCCAAAGGTCAAATGGTATTTATACAATTGCGCTAAGCGTGCCTAACAAGCTTAAATAATAAGCAATTTACTACATCCATACAGTAACAAAACATTTATAAGTATTTGATCAGGAGATATACAAACAGTCTAGCTACAGGGGTGCTTAGACCCATATTGGTCAGCTCCAATGTGGGCAGGCAGGTGTTAGCAATGACCCCTTTAAGAGTTTACTTTTTATACCCTTTAACAAAGACATGATGTCATTGCCTATTACCAATTTCAGCTAAAAACCTGTCTCAGATAGTTAACCCTTATTTCCAATCTTAAATCCGATAAGATTTACAACCTCCTTTCTCCTGCAGCCGTTCTTCTCTGTCTCTTCCTCTCCTTTTTGCTGAACCACAGTTTTTGCTTTGCAGCTTGTGAGGTGGGAAGGACTTGTTGACTCCTTCTAAGACAGATTTGTCTTTGTCTTATTTAAAATGACTTGCAGACACTCCTCTTAGCCAGACACCTTCTTTTTAGACACTTCTCTTAATTATTTCAAGAGTATGGGTATGTGCAGTTGTCATAAATAGATAGCTAAGGGTTAATGTTTCTTTCACCTGTAAAGGGTTAACAAAGGGAACCAAACACCTGACCAGAGGACCAATCAGGAAACCGGATTTTTCAAAGCTCAGGGACGGAATGTTTGGGTCTGTGTCTTTTGTCTGGCTCTCAGCTATAGGGGGGTCTTTTCTTCTTCAAGCTCTAGTCTTCAGTTTCAAAGTTGTGAGTACAAAGGTAGAAAAACAATTGCTGTTATTGGTTTCTTGTATTTATGTATGTAGTTGCAAGAATGTTTAATTGTATTTCTTTTGAATACGGCTGTTTTATTCATATTTTCTTTTAGCAATTGACCCTGTATTGTCACTTGATACAGAGATTATTTTTTGTCTTTTTCTTTCTTTTTATATAAAGCTTTTTTTTTTTTAAAATTGTGACTTTTCTTTCTAGTTATGGCCAAGGGGGAATGGATCTCTGTGCAGTATTACTGTCTTCTCAGGGATAGACTGGGGGGGGGGAAAAGAAGGAGGGGGAAGGTAAATTGTCCTCTCGTTTTTGTGTTTCAGGATGAAGCAGAGAATCTCCTTAGTGTACCAGGGCGGGAAAATCTGGGAGGAAGTAAAGAGCAGGAAGGGAAGTGGGTTATTTCCCTTCGTTGTGAGACTCTGGGCATCTGAGTCTTGGGGGTTCCCCAGGGAAGGTTTTGGGGAGACCACAGTGAGACAGGCACTGATTTCTGTCTGGTGGCAGCAATATCAGATCTAAGCTGGTAATTAAGCTCAGAAGGTTCATGCTAGCTTCTCAGTTTATGAACGCTAAGGTTCAAATCTGAGTAGGAAGCTATGACAGCAGTGAAGACATATGTCAAGGGGGACAGGTTACAAACCACGTGACTTTTGTTTTCTGGAAATAATTTGTGGCTCAAATGAGCATGCCCATTACTATGGTGATGAGGGCCAATTAGGAATTTAGACACGTATTATTTACAAAATCTCTGGACCTTCAAACAATTGGGTATGGAACAGCTTCCATATGAGGAAAGAGAAATAAGACTGAGACTTTTCAGCTTGAAAAAGAGATGACTACGTGGGGATATGATAGAGGACTATACAATCCTGACTACTGTGGAGAAAGTAAATAAGGAAGTGTTATTTACTCCTTCTCATAATGCAAGAAGTAGGGGTCAGGTTTAAACAAAAGGAAGTCTTTCTTCACACAATGGGCAGTTAACCTGTGGAACTCTTTTCCAGAGGATTTTGTGAAGGCCAAGACTATAACAGAGTTCAAAAAAGAACTGGATAAATTCATGGAGGATAGGTCCATTAATGACTGTTAGCCAGGATGGGAAGAGATGGTGTCCATAGCTTCTGTTCACCAGAAGCAGGGAATGGGCGAGAAGAGGTGGATCACTTGATAATTATCTGTTCTGTTCATTCTCTGTGAAGTACCTGGCATTGAAAACTGTCAGAAATCAGGATACTGGGCGAGATGGACCTTTGGTCTGACTCAGTACGGTTGTTCTTATGTTCTAATCAAAGACAGTGACTGAATTTTTAGTTTAGTTGATCAAAATTTTCTGACGAAAAAAGTTCCATGGGAAAATTCCCGACTGACTTTATTCATGCCTGCTGTACTCACTTGCAGAGCTCAGAAAGCTTCTGGGTATTGCACGTTTCTTCAGTAATATTGAACTCGACTTTTGATTGCCTGAATTCTTTTGCTAACGGGAAGGATTTCTTTTCAATTCTATCTACAATCTCATATGGCCTCCATCGCCATGAGAAACAGGTCTGTCTTTACATTTCAGTACGCACCCAAAACGTTATAGAATAAATATAAATAAACAGATACTTTACCATCTGATGGCCATTTCATGATTTCATTCCAGTCTCCTGTGGTCAAATGTCCATGACCATAGTTGGCACTGTCTGAAGTAAAGAACTGAGGAGAGTTGGAGGCTGAACTATTCCCTTTACCCTAGAAATGGTCCTTCCAGGACTGGGATGGATAGAAAGGAAAGCTTGCTCTGTCAGGGCCCATTCTATGAATAAGGGACATCCGTCTCCAGAACTGTCCATCCAGCACCTCCTTTTGAAAATATAAATGACCACGGCCATTTTTTTCCAAAGGTTTCAATCTCTCCCTGATTTAAGCTCACGGGATGGAGCCTCATGAGATGGAGCCTCATGGGAGGGAGCCTCAGTTCACACATCATTGGCTTCCCTTCCAGTTCGGTTCCACGAGTTTCCTGTCAGCTTTGTAAAACGTCAGCAGCAGCAGCAGCCCTGCTAAACTTAAAACGTGATAAAAATCAACGATAAAAAGCAAACAGAAAGGAAGGTTTGAGATTTTTGGTGTAACAAAAGAGCAGATAATTATTACTTTTAGTCTCAGTTAAAAAAGGAAGATGATCAGATACTATAGTGATGAGACATATAAATACACAGATAAATTGCTAGATAGATGGATAAATAGAGCTATGTTGCATAATGCTAATTGATGAGAGCTAGGCTGAGGAAATGTGATACATACTTTAGAAGCCGGATATGAGAAGAAAATCAAGATCAAAATCTCAAGGGGGAATTTGGTGAGATCTCTGATATATATTTGAGTTTGCCTGAATAAAGAAGCTGGTTTTAGGTTGCCAACCTTCCAGGATTGTCCTGAAGTCTCCAGGAATTAATGATTAATCTTTAATTAAAAATTATATCATGCAATGAAACCTCCAGGAATGCTATCAACTGATGTGCTCTATCCATACCATCTCAGCACTGGCTGATTGCAAACTTTAGATGACACACAACAGCCTGGTGACCATGACAAAGGAAGGCTACTCCAGGCAGTTCCATCTTCTGGGGCTCCCTAAAGTTTACTTGTGGCCTGGGTTGGAGGGGGAGGGCCGTTAGCTTTGATCCCACCATCTCCTGGCAACTCCATCTCCAATAGGTCCATCTTCTGGAGGTGGTACTGGGGAAGAATAGGCCCACAGTCCAGAGGGCTGTCCAGGAGACTGGACAGAGGAAGGCTGTTCCAGGTGGCAGGAGCTGTAGAAGAAGGAGATTCTCACACCAAAGGAGGAAGGACTGTGTGAAGGGACAGGTAGAGGCAGTGTCAGGCAAGCAGAAGGAAGAAGAAGGGGAAAGGAGAGAGGCAAAGGCCCCAACACTGAAGTCTGACCAGAGATAGTTCAGTCCAGTTTGGGTTGCAGGGAAGAACCAAGGTGGTTTTGTGGTGCCTGTGCAGCTCTCCAGTGTTGACGCTAGCTGTGGACTGACCAGGTCCTTGAAGACTGCTCGCCAGCTGCCTGTGACCCCAAGGGCAATTTCAGTAGCTGCAGCTTGAAGGGTGGCTTCCGAACTCCTACTATGATTATTTCTATTACTTAGGAGTCCAAGTCATGGATCAGGATCCCATTGTGCTAGGTGCTGTACAAACACAGAACAAAAAGATGGCCCCTGTCCCAAAGAGCTTCCAGTCTAAGTGTAAGATAAGAGACAACAGATGGGTGCAGACAGACAGAGGAGTACAAGGAAGAAGTGTAAGCAGAGTCAGGATGAGCGCTACCCTGACATCTGGTGGGGAATTGTAGAGAGTATGGAAAGAATTTTAAGAA
>NC_133771.1:12034495-12107047 GCF_003597395.2 Chelonoidis abingdonii | reverse complement strand
GGGGGTGTGGTATGTAAGTGTCCCAGGTCACTGGGTGGGGGCTCGAGCCGGTTATGCATGGTGTTACTGAAACGGAACCCCTGGATACTGAACCCGGCCCTTGTTGCTGCCAACTCAAAGGGGCAGAAGGGTTACATTATTATTTCTGTTACTTTAGCACTTAGGAGTCCAAGTCATGGATCAGGATCCCATTGTGCTAGGTGCTGTACAAACACAGAACAAAAAGATGGCCCCTGTCCCAAAGAGCTTCCAGTCTAAGTGTAAGATAAAAGACAATAGATGGATGCAGACAGACAGAGGAGTACAAGGAAGAAAAGTGTCAATAATAATCCGCATGACAGGCTGTGGTCTCTGCACATCAGCAGCTCTGTGCCCGAGGACATGGGATCATATCGGGGCTGGATCCACTGGCTTTAGGGCTGCTTTGCACCACTGGAACAGCACAAAAAGCAGCCAGGAACTGGCTTAGGTTTGTAAGATCAGCTGAGCTGGGTGCAATTTGACAAAAAGAAGAGCTGTTTGGAATTGGACTCATTTGACGCTGGCAGTGATGAAATTATGCTCTTGACAGGGAACCAAGGACAGATTTGTCTGCTGTTTCGTTAGTTAGATTCCTGGCAATAAAAGCCAGTCAAATAGGTCATAAATCGTCCTATTGCTCAGCCAACTCTCTCCAGGAAATTGGTCTCTTTAGAATGGAACAGGCCTTGGTGCTGGTTTTGTTCAGGCCCCATCTACACACAGGTTTGTTCTAGTTTCACTAAAGGTGTGCTTTTGAATCAGTATAGTCAGACAAGTCCAAACCTCTGCGTGGATACTCTTAATTACCTGGTTTATGTCAATTTAGCTAAAATTGATATATTGCTGGCTGGAGCAAAATTGAGAGGTTAAATTGAATTAAGAGCGTCCACACAGGCACTTGCACCAGTTTATCTAAATTTATTTAAAAGCCAATTTAATTCTGTGTTAAGACAAAGCCTCAGGCTGTTTATTTCAGCGCAGCAAATTAGCAGGGGTGGCAACCAAGAAAGGGTTTATCAGGAGGCAGAGAATTTAGGTCACCTTAAGTAACAACAACTGGTGCACAGCTTGCTGCTTGCTTCCCTCTCAGAGGGTTACTGTAACAAGGGAACTCATATCACGTGGGATGCTGCCAGAGCACTTTGGTGGGTTTACATGCTCACCACATGAAAGACTTGACAGTCATAAAGAAACAGCTCTGTTGTTGCAGCCAACCAGAGTTCACTTTGCTTTGTAACTGAATGAGAAACGCTTCCCCTCTAGTCATATCAAAGTAGTGTGTTTTACTGGTGTGGCTAGACTCCATTTACATACACACCACCCCCAAGGAGGAGAAAAATACTGCAAACTAGATCAGGACTAGGTTAGTTGCCCAGATCTACCTCACCGCCAATTCAGGAGAACATGAGGGTTCCAAACCAGACGTCTGGGTCACAGATTTGAAATATGCTGGGAGGAAGACAGGGTTTATTTGTTGAGAAAGTTTCACCAGTCTGAATTGAAACTGATTTTGTTACAGTCTTGTGTAGACACTCTTTTGGTTTAAGAATGGCTTCTCTCTCTCGTTTTTTTTGTTTTTTTTTTTGGCTTAACTTTAATCAATTGGGAAGAATTTTGGTTTAACTATTCCTAAACTAAAGGTAGAGTATTTTTACAGGGATTTACACCAGTTGAAAAACTGATTTAATTTAAAACTGGTGCAACTTTCTCCATGTAAACAAGGAAACAACTGGTGTAAGCTGAACTTACAGCTACACTAATTTACAACAGGGATGACTCTAGCTCCCACTATGTCTGGAAAAAGAATAACACTTTAAAATAGAAACCCTCAACAATCTAATCAAATAATAATAATAATAATAATTAATAAATAGCAAGTCTTAATTACCAGATTCTTTCCAGATTCCAAACTGGAGTGAAAATGCTGCATTATTAAAGGAAAATGAGTCAGTGAAGAGTAGGATATGCAACTGCTCCACAGAAGATTCAGGGGGGATCCCCTCAAGTTCCTGTAGGGCATACAGTGGTACATATGATAGCCCCAAAATTGCAATCAGATCAACATGACCCTTAAAACAATTTGGGTCTGACTGCATGATCAGTACTCATGATTGTAACTGGGAGCTTCACACCCAGGAGCTTGTGCTGAAATAAGCATCACACAAAGGAAATACTCCAAAAACGCAAAGGTTTAGGGAGAACATAAGAGCAGATACACCAAGTCAGAACAAAGGTCCATCTAACTCAGTATCCTGGCTTTCAACAGTGGCCAATGCCAAGTGCTTCAGAGGGAATGAAGAGAACAGGGCAATTATATGGTGATCCATCCCTGTCCTCTGTTTCTAGTAATTAGAGGCTTAGGACACCTACAGCATGGAGTTGTAGCCCTGTGGTGGGGTGACGACTCACTGGTGGTCCTGGAAATTAGCTCTTTCCAGCCTGCAGCGCCCTATGTATGCTGGTGTCTTGCCTGCCGCTGGCCTCATGCTCCTACCGGACCCCAGTGCCCTTTACCTAGGGGTTCTGGCCACTGCGGTACCCACTCACTCTGGGTCTCCCCTCTCAGGGGAACCCCCAACCCCCTATCCCCAACTTGCCTCAGTGGCTACTGCCAGTCTCCATCTAGCCCCCGTTCCCTGGGGCAGACTGCAGTCAGTAAACCACTCATCATCGGCCAGGGAGGTTGGATCCGCTGCCTCTGCCTATTCCTGGGCTGCCCCTCTGCAGCCCTAGTACCCTTTTGTGGGCCCTTAACTTGGCCTGCAGCCTGGGACTTTGCTAGGCTGAAGCTCCCCATCTCCCTCTGCCCTTCCCCAGCACTGTTCCACCCTTGGTACCCTCCTCAGCTTCCCAGGCAGCCAGGTCCTTCTCTCTCAAGAAGCTAGAGGGAGAGTGTCTGTCTCAGTCTTTGGCCTTCAGCCCTCTAATAGGGCCAGCTGTGGTCTGACTGGGTCATGGCCCCACCTGTAACTGCTTCCCCCAATCTGCCTGGCTTTTTCCCCACTGCAGCCCTCTTCCAGGGCTGTTTTAAGCCCTTCATGGCAGGAGTGGGGTGACCACCCAGCTACACCCTGACCATCTTAGCTAATAGTCATTAATGGACCTACCCTCCAAGAACTTGTCTAATAGTTTTTTAACCCAGTTCTCCTATTGGCCTTCACAACATCGCCTGGCAATGAGTTCCACAGGTTGATTGTGCATTGTGTGAAAGATTACTTCTTTTTGTTTGTTTTAAACCTGCTTTCTATTAATTTCATTTGGTGGCGCCTAGTTCTTGTGTTATGAGAAGGAGTAAATAACACTTCCTTCTTTACTTTCTCCACACGTCATGATTTTATAGCCCTCTATCATATCTCCCCCCACTCGTCTCTTTTCCAAGGTGAAAAGTCCCAGTCTTTTTAATCTCTCCTTATACAGCAGCTGTTCCATACCCCTAATCAATGTTTATTTTTTGCCAGGGCTTGGCAGGCGTGAACCCCAGCGCCTCTGGGCTTGCTGCATCACTTATGAATGTAAAAAAAATTGCTTGAGCCCCAGCACCTCTCCGATTACAAATTAAGCACTGCTCCTAATCATTTTTGTTGCCCTTCGCTGTAATTTTTCCAATTCTAGTATACATATTTTCTGAGATGGGATAACCAGAACTGCACACAGTATTCAAGCTGTGGGCGTATTGTGGATTTATATCAGGGCATTATGATATTTACTGTCTTATTATCTAACCCTTTACTAATGGTTCCTAACATTCAGGTAGCTTGTTTGACTGCTGTTGAATACTGAGTGGATGTTTTCAGAGAACTATCCACAATGACTCCAAGATCCTTTTCTTGCGTGGTGATAGCTAATTTAGACCCCATCATTTTGTATGTATAGCTGGGATTATGTTTTCTGATGTGCGTTACTTTGCACTTACCAACACTGAATTTCATCTGACATTTTGTTGCCTATTCACCTAGTTTTGTGAGATCTCTTTGTAACTCTTCACAGTCAGCTTTGGACTTATCTATCTTGAGAAATTTTATATCACTTGCTAACTTTGACACCTCACCATTCACCCAATTTTCCAGATCATTTAAGAATATGTTGAACAGCCCTGTTCCCAGGACAGATCCCTGGGGGACACCACTATTTACCTCTCTCCATTCTGAAAACTGACCATTTATTCCTACCGTGTTTCCTATCTTTTAACCAGTTACCAATCCAAGAGAGAACCTTCCCTCTTATCCCATGACTTCTTACTTTGCTTAAGAGCCTTTGGTGAGGAACCATGTGAAAGGCTTTCTGAAAGTGTAAGTACACTATATCCACCAGATCACCTTTGTCTGCATGTTTGTTGACCCCCCCCAAAAAAATACTAATAGATGGGTGAGGTATGATTTCCCATGTTAACTCTTCCCCAGCAAATCATGTTCATCTATGTGTCTGATAATTCTCTTCATTACTATAGTTTCATCCAATTTGGCCAATACTGAAGTTAGGATTACTGGAGTCTTTTTTTAAATTTGGCATCATATTAGCAGTCCTCCATCATCTGGTACAGAGGCTGATTTAAGCAATATGTTACATACCACAGTTAGTAGTTCTGCAATTTCATATTTGAATTCCCTCAGACATCCTGGGTGAATATCACCGGGACCAGGTGACCTATTACTGTTTAATTTATCAATTTGTTTCAAAAACTTAAGGAAGAAAATTTAGCATATTTTGAGGGGAAAGTGAAGAAAATGTGTATCTTTATTCATAATATTACTGCAATTCATGTAATAAGTAACAATTACAGGTGTGAATGACTGCGAGTCTCACAGCATGGAAGTGTGACTGAAGCATCTGTAGGCACAGCCAAGCTAGCTTGCTAAAAATAGCTGACTGAAAAGGTGGATGAGGTCGTTTTTACTGGACTAGCTGCTCTTGGTGGAAGGGACAAACTTCCAGGCTACACAGATGCCGTCTACTCGCCCTATCTGCCCCACCCAAACCCGTGCCAGGTTCTTTCTCTGGCTGGGAGACGGATTGCGTGGACAGAGAGGAAACGCGAGATATCTTGCAGGTACGGACACCCGCGCCTCCACCTGCGATCTAGAACCCTGAATAAGCGCGGGTGGGAGGGAAGCAGTCGCCTGCCATCCTTTCGTCACCTCGTAATCCCTATCTTAGCACGGAAATTGTTATATCACCAGGCTACACCAGATGCTCTTTTGACCACAAGTTCACATCACCATTCACAGCCGCGCAATTGCGGAGGAGGCCCAGCAAGCATGCAGTACACAGCCTGGGAGACTCCACACTCCTGCTGAGCAAGAACTAGAAGTCGCCTCGGAAAGTTCCTGGAACACACGCAGAGAGCACATTCGTCAGCAGTACGCCCCGACAGGACCTGAACCCCAGCCGCACGAGCTGCCGACGACTGACTCCCTGCCGAGAGGAGACCCACACCACTCATTCCTACGTCTAATCCCTCTCCCATTTCCTGAGAAAGCTAGAGGACAGAGGAAGGCTCGATGCCAGCCTTTATGCGTACCATGCCTCTTGACCCCAGAGGGGGCACGCGCGCTGCCGCATCACGCCGCCCGACAAGGCTGAACCGCCTTCGGTCATGGGTCCAGTTGAGGCCTGACTCAAACAGAACTCCGCACTGTATAGCGACAGACAGCGCTGGAGAAAACGCGCGTACTGAGGAATTAACGGGGCGTACCCGAGCCTGAACGCTTCGCAGAGTATCCACAAGGAGATACCCCATGCCTGCCATTCTACTGTCGCACAGCGCCGAATCTTTCCTCAATAGACGCAGAGCACAAGAGGCTTCCCGAATCGGATCTATAACCATCGCCACCCTCTACAGACCCTATTTCGCAAGAAGGTTCCCCGGTACCAGATACAAGTTAGCAAAGATACGTTGGCGCCCGGGAACGGTGTTAGGTCTTGGTCTGGAATCGGAACACCGTCCGCCAGCACGGACACCTAGACCGTAAGCGAGATTGCCTTTGTGCAATGATTTTTGTAGTCCCGTGCTGAGGAGGCGAGAGATGGGTTACGCCAGATTCTAAATCCGTAAAATCGCGGAGAGTCCCACACCTCTTACGCAATAAGGCCGAGCACGGCTCACCTGCACAGAGAGGAGGTACCCGCGGCTCTTGCAAGAAGAGCTCGGCCAGACGGTGACTACAGCAGTCTGGGCCGAAACGCAGTCCCTATGAACGCACCGTATAGGAAACGCGGTTAGAAACTCACGGCTCCAGTCGGCCGTCATGCCCGCGCAGAATGTTATTGGGGGGGAATCTCATTACCTTGTGTGACTGAATAAAGAGCGCGTACGTGAGGTGAGGCTTTCGAGAGACTCGAGAGTCGTGCTGACCAGAGTGAGCAGGCAATGGCTGGCACGAGCACCGGTACACCGGTTAGTCTTTGGGTGCTGCCCTGTGAAAATAGCGTGCGGACACTAAAGGGAAGATACAGAGCGGGCATAAAGATGGCCCACCAGAACACCAGTAGTGGAGACTGCAACCGTTAGGTTATCCCGGCTCACGGTATCTGGGGAGGATTGAGAACGGCCGCCGCTACGAGGCCCTCAGGCACCTCCCTCATAAACACAACGCCTACTAATGCCACAAGGGCCACTCCCGTCGGCCGGAGGGGTTACAGTGAGGGGAGGTGCCTATGATCCTCCGCCAGGAGCCACGTGACGTGTTTCTGGCCCCCCATGGTTAAACTCTTCCCGCCCCCACTGCAACGCGTTTAAATTAACTCCACTAGGGCGGTTGATGAAGTATCGCGGATCTAGCCTGGTGTCGGTTCCCATGATCTACACTCGAATGGCACGGTCCGGATGCGTACAGTAACGCCTACAAAATACATCCCCCTCCCGGGCCCGTTTCATCATTCTGGGACCGAGAATTCCTACCTGGAGGGGCTTATAAGGAAGTCTTCTCTCCCAACGTATTTACCTTGCCGGCGAGGTCCTTATCTGTCTTCTGTTAAAAGTATTTGGGGGCACGGAATCCCATATTCCTACAAGCCAGGTCTGCGCCTATTCATGGCTTGCGTGACCACAGACGCCTTCTCCCTGAAGTCTCCAAAAGCAGCATATGTTACTGACTCTCCAGCTGCTCTAATACGTCCAGGTCAATGCGTACCCGTTAGTCCGCTCGCTGGCGCCCAATCACGGATTGTAGTTCCTGACGGCAGAAGAGACCGAGTCTTCGCCTAGCACGCATCCCCCACAGAATTCTCCACCGGGATCGACGCATCATCACCGCGCCGTAGGATAAGGCGCGGCTGAGCCTGACGTCGGCCGGAAGCCGTATTCACCCAGTCTATAGTAAACTTTCTCCGAAGGAACGCCAAACGTCCATAGTCACCTGCCATAATCCTTCTTCAGTCAAACCATAAATAAGTGCGAATAGGTCCGGTCTCTCTGGCCCATCAAATCGACAGCAGAAGCAACATGTGACGTGACAGGGTGCGTAGAATGGTGTGAAAACCGAAAATGGCGCTAGGGCCCAGGTATTCCCCGATGACGGCCAGAGGTAGGGCTTCCCAGGAAATAAGGTGAGAAAGCTGGTGATAGATAAATGCGGATCTGCACGCCGAGAGAGTTTGGCGGCGCTATACCTCCGATTTGGTAACTTCCTCATCAAATCAGTCGACGAAGGTGAAAACGTCGAAACGTCGTCCGGCAAGTGGATGTCTGTCCACACATGAAGTTCAGATCCACACAGTGCAACCAGAGCGAGTGTTGAATGATCTTGCGAGTTCTGCGACAGCATCGGTAAGTGGCACACGGACTGCTTTGGGGTCGAAAGCATCAATCTCCTGCCGGAGGACGGTTACCGGCGCACATGCGGCGCGACCGGGCACTGCTCGGGTCCCCGAGCGGCTCCCGTTCCTCAAGGGTGGTATTAAATCCCCCTCCAGGACCAGGGCACTCACTGAGATAACCAGGGACGACCGGAGGCATAGTGCGCGTAAAACAGCACTAAGCTGGATAAAAACCTGCAACCTCTCCGGGCCCGAATGTCTGGGCATAACATGGAGACAAGAAGAAATTTGAACCACGGAAGTCCGCTGCCGAATGTGCGGACTCCGGATGGTGCAGCTAAGGGGCGGCAGGCAACAGTCCTCAAGCCGATTCCCCAGCACCGCCGTAGTTGGGGGAGAACAAGTCGCCACTGCTTTTGACTTGGACTGAGCTGCTCTTGTAAGGGAATCCGGCCTGCAGCAATTACCAAGAAGTGGCTAAAGGTAGGCCTCGTCACCTCACACATTCCCCAGCCGACCAGCGTGAGCTTCAGCGGCCGGATCCGTATGGGCTCTCCGCAGGAAAATCACAGAGCAAGTAACACGCGCGTACGCTTCGCTCAGTGTAGGTAGGAGGCACCTGGTTCCTGCGGAGACCCATCCTACACCCACGGGTGTTTAAAGAGTTGAAAGATGACGGTGCCTTATAAGGATGTGCTAGGAGGGGATCCGCTCGAGACAGCCGGAAGGACACCGCCCACAAGCCGCCGGCCCACTGCTCCTCGCGCTGGCATGACCACAATACCGTACCATACCATCTCATAGGCTGACTAACGAGTCACGGTAAGAGGTGGACCCATGCTGGTAGGTACCGCGGCGGCCTGCTTCCTGCGGCGTCTCTCGTATCTCCTCCCCATTGAAGGGGCCCTCGCGGCCAACGGAGGACTGAGGAAATCCCCCAAGTCGCTGAGAATGACGCGAAGATCGGTATACGTTAGTGTTTACGGGTATGCACGGACTCGATCCTCGAGAACTCCCGCAAGAATCTCCTGCGCCTCACCGCATGGGGGGCGGCGTTGGGGTCAACCGAGCCGACCCTGACATGTCCCACCAGTTGGGGCCCTCGTACACCGTCACAGCCCCGTGCCCGTCACCGCAGGATGGCGGGCATGCAAGAAGCAGTGGGGCAGACGCGCTGAAGCGGATGGCGTACCGATGGCATTGGTCTCCGGCGCCACGTAGACGGAGGCACCCGCTCCCGGGTTCAACAACGGCGTGCGTGGTCGGTATTCTATGGCACGCACAAGGCCACGCCCCTGGGGGGCGGGAAAAGGTATACGGAAACAACACGTAGCGGAGCTCGCACCTGGCGGGGAGATTCCTCCAGGGAGGCGGCACCCATATGCGGCATCATCAGAGGAGTGTGGGGGGGAGCAGAGGACAGAGGCAAAACGAGAGTGACGGGCGGGGACAGGGAGAGAATCTTAGGAATGCAGGGGCACAGAGACGAGAGTCCATGACCTCTATAGTTGGTTGAGCCACTGGAAGCGGTAGCACCCTTCATGGTCAGGCCAGTGGATCTGGGAAGTGGAAGAGGGACCACCATAATGACCCTTGAAAGTGGGCGAGGCGCAGCAGAGAGTGAGGTCACGCGGAGCAGGGGCATGCTTCGGGACATTCGGGGATGATAGTATGTATTGGTCCAATTGGGAGTCACGCCGGGCCTAGGTAAAGATGGCGCGGGTTCATCCCACCAAGAAGGATAACCCTGCCCCTTGGCGAACCAGGTACCCCGGCAGCGGGGGCAGCTGGGCACCAGTCTGCTAATGGGCCTTGCGGCTGCCAGCCAAACAGAAGGGCCACCCGCCAGCTACCCGGTCGTGACTTGGAGGTAATCCATGGCGGCACATCACTATCAGGTGGGAGCACGTAGTTAGCGGTAAGGGGAAAGGAGAGCGTCACAGCAAGCGGAACGGGTGAGACCACAACTTAAGAGGGTGAAAAAGAGCCACCACAGATCGAGGACACCGCTTGGCAGAGGGTCGTCTCACACCCCTGCCGTGAATAGGGAAGAGGAGACCCAAGGGGCTCTCGAGATCTCACTCTCATAGATGAGGGAGATGCGGCCCTCTACACCACCGCACCCGACGGGCCACCTCGCTACGCACAACCCGAGAGTGACAGGCTGAGCGCTCAGGCCAGCATCGCAAGTACAACACCTCACAGGCACGCGCAGAGTACGTGTGAGCCTGGGAGGGGGCTGAGAGAGGCAGCCTTGGGGCTTCCACGGGGAAGGGGCCGGACCCGCGGAGGAGGGGCGGCCGCAGATTCCAGCGGACTCCACGTGCTTGCCACGGACGAAATGTCGCGGCGCGCAGCAGGCACCCTAGTGACACCGAGTGGGAGTCATGCCAAATAATGGGTGCGCGAAAGGCGGAAGGCTCGTCATCGGCGCCCCCCTTCCTGCTCTCCGGGGTCCGACTCCGAATCTGCAGGGTTTTTAACGAGACTCGAGCCTTCCACTTGCCTCCCGCTTCCCTGCACTAAAGACCAGCCCTCATCAGCCTAGAGCCGAGTGGGCTGGCCTAACAGAGGGTCGATTAGGGGCAATGGGACAATGGATCAGGGACATCCAGCACGGCAGTAGTAGGCGACGGCATGAAGTGTGAAAGGAATGATTCCCCACTGGGAGGAGCCCAGTCTCTGCCACGCCCGTCATACGGTTCCCGCTGCACCCCCTCTACAGCGATGGACCCGAGAAGGAGAGGAGGCAAAGCCTTCGGGTGCCGGCAGCCAGGGGTGCCTGGCGAATGACAGGGCCGGCGCTGTGTCCGGGGCTCAGGGGTCCCGACGCTCCTCCGTGCCTGGGCCAGGGGCAATCCTCCGACGTCCAATCGCCGCGGCAGAGGTAGCACTGCTCATCCCGTTGAATAGTGCACCCGGAGTGGGCCCCGGGGGCAGAGGACCCCTCGAGCGCCTCCACCGACACGCGCCGCCGGCGCAGTTGAAAGCTGCGCAACTTACCGGCGGAACGAGGAGGACGTGACGGAGGGGCGGGGTCCCTGCAGGCCCAGGGAAAGAGGGCCTGATGACGGAGATGGGCCCCAGGGCGAAAGGCGGGCCAAAGGGGAACAGCTAGCTATGGTTAATGTTTCTTTCAACACTGTAAAGAGGTTAAACAGAGGGAACCAAACAACCTAACCAGAGGACCATGCAGGAAACCAGATTTTTAAAAGCTCACTGGAGGGAATGTTGGATGTGTGCCCCTTTGTCTGTGTCTCCGTCTGTCTCTCGGCTATGAGAGGGATCTTTCTATCTCAAAAGCTTCCTAATTCAGTTTCCAAGTTGTGAGTACAAAGGTAGAAAAACAATAGGCTTTTATTGGGTTTTTTGTATTTACATGTGTTGTAGTTGCTGGATGTTTAAATGGTATTTCTTTTGAAATAAGGCTGTTTATTTCATATTTTTTCTTAGGCAATTGACCAATGTATATTGTTTCCTTGATACAGGGGCATTTTATGTCTTTTCTTTCTTTTTATATAGAAGCTTTTCTGTGTTTAAGAACCTGTTGGAATTTTTCTTTGTCTAAGTTAGGCATCTAGGGGATGAATCCTGTGCCGGGATTACGGTCTCTCTCGAGGAAAGACTGGGAGGGGGAAAACAAGGGAAAGAGGGGGAAGGTAACAATTGCCCTCGTCTGTTTTGAATCAGCGAGTTTAAGCACAGTAATAATTTCCAGGATAAACCACGGAGGGAGCCTGGGAGGAAGTAGAGAAGACAAGGAGAGGGGGTTATTTCCCTTCGGTGTGGTAAGACTCAGGGCATCTGAGTCTTGGGGTCCCCAGGGAAGGTTTTGGGGAGACCAAAGTGAGCCAAACACTGGAAATTTTTGGCTGGTGGCAGCGCTATCAGGTCCAAGCTGGTAATTAAGCTTGGAGGTTTCATGCAGGCACCCACATTTTGGACTCTAAGGTTCAGAATTAGGAATTATGCTTATGACAACAGCTAGCATGGGTATGTCCACACGTGCTGCAGTCACACCTCCCAACTGCAATGTAGACATACCCGTAGACTTCAAGCCATCCAATTTATCTCCTGTCAGTCCTGAGCCAAAGCCCCATTGTAGTCAGCAGGAGTCATTTCACTGACTTCAAGGGGCTTCGAATCAAGGCGTTCTACCTTTCAGATTGTGGCTTTTAAAAATCAAGGGGCATCATGCAGATGGTCAATTTATCCTATTTCTACTCAGCCATGGCCTGGGCAGGAGGAGATGAAAAAATGAAGATGTTTAAACCTATTTTTGGGTGGGTCTTGTGTTGAAGCGGGCACAAAGGGAGTTTCTCTCTCTCTCTTTCTCTCATAATACATCCAAGCCAGCACACCGCTTTCTCCAGCCCTGCCCGTACTCCTATAAGGCAAGCATACTGCACACTTTGACATGGCTGGTAAGCAGCTGCGGGGACACCTAAGTCACACTGCCCGATGGAACCTTCAAACCACAGTACATGCAGCAGCTCAGGCGCAAAAGCTCCATCTCAAGCCTGGCTATATATAGTTCATAACTCAGCCTGCTCCTGCCCTGAGGGCTGGGCTGGGTGCAGAATGTACAATGGATGTTGCTCCTACTTCTTTTCTCTCAAATGTTAGGAGAATGTGAAGTAAACTGGCTGAATAAGCAAGCAAGGGAATGTAAGTGAAAGTACTAGGCTGCACCCCATGTCCACTCCTCCCAGCTGGTAGCCTAAGGGGCTAATAAGGTGGTATGGGGCGGGGAGGGGCATTATAAGTATAATTAAGTTTGACAAGAAAAGCAGGGCAGAAGAGGGAGCTCCATTGCTAGGGGTTAGGAGAAGAAGGGGGTTCTATCAGCGTACAGAACAGTAGTTGGGGAAAGGGAAGAAAAAATCTCTGCTGGCGTATAGAGATAGCCTGACTGGGGTGAAGGGCTTTGGAATACGCTTGCTTGTTTAGCCCGTTGAAACTAAAAGCAAGGCCAAAGGCAAAACTATTATTGTTTAGTCTCTACTCTAGTTACTTCACATTCTCCTGACATCAGTGTAATATTGAAAACAGCTTCTGACAAGTTGAGAGGCAGTGCAGAGTGCGAGGGCACTGCACTGGATTTATGAGATCTAGGGTCTTTTCCCAGCTCTGCCACTGACCTCCTGTGTGACCTTGGGCAAGTCACTGGGCATCTCTTTCCCATCCCATCCTTTGCATGCCTTACCTATTTAGACCGTAATTGCAGGGCAGGGATTGTCTCCTACTATGTGTATATACAGCACCTTGCACCATGGGGCCCTGGTTTTAGTTGGGATCTATCGGTCCCTACTGGAGTACTAACAACTTTTAATTGTCTGATTTCTTTCCCTTCCAGAAAAATAGCATTTTAAAAAAGAAATAAAACAGTAGCAAACAGAAGTCTGTCTTTGTCTTTATTGAATAAATACAAATAAACAGATACAATGTTCTTGTACTGTGAGCACTTGCAGGGCCATAAATATAGTCATATAAATAGATCATATAAATAGAGATATAAACATGTAAGAAGTCTTCGCCATTTCTCCTGGAGTTTTTCACTTATGTCCTATTTATTGCAGAAGCCAGTGGGTCCACTTCTCTCATTTACACTGATGTAAGCCAGGAGTGACTCCAGTGAAATCGCAGGAGTTATAACGGGATAAAACCAGTGTAAATGAGATCAGAATCAGGCCCAAAGTCTCCTAGTCAGCGCTACATTGGAAACAGTTGCTGGTATAGCAAAGTTGATTAGAGGCAGGGTTTTTTTGCAATATTTCTATAAGAAAAAGTCCTAGTATAGATGCAGTTATATCAGCATAAAGGTGCATTTGCCAGTATAGTTCATTTCCCTTGCTGAACCAGTATAAGCTATACTGGCAAAAGCAGTAGGAGGGTGTCCTGGCAAACTCTTTCTAATGTACAGCTAGTCTTGCATTGATTTTCAGTTTTCTTTGTCAGATACAGACACGGACACACACAAAACGATTTGGGAATAGAGTTGTGCTTTCTCACAAATCAGAATTTGCATCTTCTGCTTCCCTTCCTTTTGTATGTCGCTTGCCTTCTCAGACTGTAAGCTCTTCAGGACATGGTCCATTTCTACTTTTATGTCAGGAGAGCACCTAGCACAGTGGGGCCCATGATCAGAATCTGGAGGCCCTACCATAATGTAAATATTAATTAATAACAATAATTATCAGCACTGGAAAATATTCCCCCCTACCCCTCCACCCGATTTTGTATTGAAAAGTCAGGTTAAATTTCATGAGGATCTGACAGATCAGAGTAATCACACATTTGTTACACGTGTCGTTTGTTACACTGTCAAGCTGTCCATGTGTCTTCCTTGTCCTGACCCTCTTAGGACTGATGTCGGAGATCAGGCACAGCACAGGTACAGCCTACGGTGATGAGCTGCTTCTCCAGTCGGTAGGAGTGCAGGCAGCCTCTCTGTTCCCGTCGGAGAATGAGGACCTCCTGCTGGATGGGGACGGAGTTCATGCTGTAATCCTCTTGCCCCAAGGCATTCATGCAGCTCAAATGGCGACACTTGGCCTCAGCGATCACTTCAGGGAACCGGTTGGGATCCTTGGTAATGCTGTGAATCAAGACACAAAGAGAATGAATTCTGTTACACCGCTATTCCTCGGAGGACAATGCAGATCGGCAGGGTCTGAGTATCCTCCATGAATCACTCAACAGATCAGTGTTTTTTCTCATCCAATAACCTATTTCCAAATGGGGTGACCAGACAGCAAGTGTGAAAAATCAGGATGGGGATGAGGGGCAATAGGCGCCTATATAAGACGAAGCCCCAAATGTTGGGACTGTCCCTATAAAATCGGGGCAACTGGTCACCCTATTTCCAAATGAGGTCAATGCAGGATGTTTCTAGTGATCAACTTTTAGTCCGAAGCAAACAGATTGATAGGCCTTGTAATTTTATTCTACTTAATAAATAGATGCTATTCTTAGTTCTGGACATGGCTATGTTTACTGTAAATTTGCCCCAAGAATAGGAATACTGGAGTGACCATACCAGATCAGACCAATGGTCTATCTAGCCCAGGATCCTGTCTCCAACAGGGGTTAGAATATCCTACAGCAGTGAGTTTCCTAGGTTCCTTATGCACTTTGCAAAAGATACTTCCTTCTATTCATTTTATATTTGTATCCTCTTTGCCCCATTACATGACTACTGATCCTCATTAGGAGACAAGTTAAAAGGAGTCCCCCTGTGTTATTTATTTTAGAGTGATTTCCTAGAAACGGCTGAAAATTTAGGAGAGTGTTTTTAATTCCTCTGTACCAGACAAATGTAGCAGTGCTCTGGCTGAGGACACCTAGTGGAGTTCCATGGCAAATTCATCCAATACCCTTTGTAAATGCTGAAAGGACACAAAAAGACCTTCTTCTTTCCGATGGGAACATGCAGATAACTGTGCAGTGCAGTGTGGCCAGTGCATTTCCAGCCAATGGAGATGTGTATGTTACCTGTAATCCCAAGGAGATATAGACCGGTTCCTGACATCATGAGCCATTCTGATTGCATGACTGGAGCTGCTGATGTGTATGTTGACTTTCACACTTAGAGGGAATCTGGAATTCTTTTGGGGCGGGCAGCCGTCGCTCACGCTTTCATCAGTGCCTCCTTCCTTGTTGGGTACAGTCCGTACAGCCCTCCCATGGGCTGAATTCTTAGCCGAGAGCACCAGGATCAGCACTAGCAGCAGTGTCCTGAACTGAAAGAGAGAAACAGCTTTCTTGATTCTATTCAGATCAGAGTTTGGGATTTACGAGGAGGGCACCAAACAGCTCCAGTGACACCTCACTCAGGAATCCCTTGTGAATCATGAAAGGAAGAGGAAAGCACAAGTGAAGCATGGTGAATAGTGATTTTAGAATAGTGAAGGCCAATTCATCCATCCTGGAGAATCAGCGCTGGATTATGGTTACCATTCGCCCACAACTCTAGCTCAGCTAGGCATAACATACTGGCCAGCACAGCGGTAGAGGCTTATGCTGCTTCCAATGGAAGACAATTCAAAGGTGGACAGAGCCCAGAGTTTTCAAGGAAATCTTTTTTTCTAGTTATCTTTGTTTTTAAAATAAATATTTGCACTAAGCAGAGATGCCTTTTCTAAGAACAATGACAGGGCCTGCTCTTGGGGTTGATTATTATCAGGCTGGATGCACAAGGCTGGATATGGAAGAGAAGCAGCTAGACGCTCTGCACCTCTGGAAAATCGGGCCGCTTAGGAGCCTAAATGGATTTAGGTGCCTAACTTTAGACACCCACATTTGAACATTTTGGCTACAGTGACTCACCCAAAGCCAGAGCTGGCAGAAATAGAACCCAGGATGCTTGACTCAATCCAGAAGGCCACAGCATCCCACTTGCATTGCCCCAGTCTCTCTTACACTTCTCCCTTTCCCTCACTGCCTTTTACTGCATCTGGTACAGCACTTTGCAATGCAAAGTCCAGTCCATTCTCCCTGGTCTCTCTGTGCATGCAGGGGGTTCCAGGGACTCAGCCAAACATGGGAAATGCTAGGGAGGAGGGCACAGTGAAATCCAGCTGAGGGGAGGTGGACACCATCACAAGGACCAAGCTAAGGACAAACAGAACCAGATGGTGGCACTCTAAGCAGGTTAAAGGCAAAGGGAGCAAATCCAAGCCAGTGAGAGACAGACTAGCCAAAGAAAATCTCTGCCCCTGGTAAGCAGAAAAGTAAGGATCAGAGAAAGCCAGCTCCACAAAGGTTGGATTTGGGTCCAGGCCAGGATCATTCCGATCGGGGTGTTCAGACTGGGGGGATTTGCTGCAGATCCATGTCTACACATGGCCCGGGACGTGAAATGAGCACTGGGTGAGCAGGTTTGGATCAGATTCGAGGCTGAAGATTCAGGCGATCGAATCGCTCCTGGGAAGGTTACATCACACACGGGTACCTGGTGAATGCTGCTCGTTCTCTCTTGACTGAAGCTTTCAAAAAGGGGAGTACAATGCTAAGCAAAGCTTTTAAACCCATGCTGAGGGATCTGATTCTCCAAAGTGCCCCAGCAATCAGGGAGAGCCCAATAGATGCTCAAGGTTAAACGAAGCTTCAGAGAGGCAGGTGTTTCCTTCATACCTCTCTGCCCCAGCACATCAGCTCTGACTGGCAAGTTGCATCCCCAGCTCGGTCAAGTCCAGACAACCATGCCCCAGCTTCACACTCTTGACCTGCAACAGTCCCTGGTAGGCTAAATCCTCGGCCGTGATGCTGCTCTGCCAAAGTCCCTCAGCCCTCAAACAGCCCCAGCAACCCCTGAGGCCTCCTGCACTGCTCTGCCAAAGTCCCTCAGCCCTCAAACAGCCCCTGCAAGGCCTGAGGCCTCCTGCACTGCTCTGCCGAAGTCCCTCCACCCTCAAACAGCCCCTGCAAGCCCTGAGGCCTCCTGCACTGCTCTGCCAAAGGAACTCAGTGCTGAGCTGGAGGAAATACCCACTTCTTTTCCAGCCCCCAGCCTGCCTTTGGCAGAGCTGGCAATCGTGCCAGTGGGGTCATGCAGTTTTGTGGCACACACAAAGACAGCACTGCCATCCCAAAGCACTCGGCAATCATGGGTCAGGCCCCGGCAATCAGGAGATTTTAGATTTTTAAGAAAATAATTATTATTGGCCGCTTTTGATTTGGCTTCTGTCTGGGGGGTGGCTGGGGGTGGGATGGACACACCTTTTTCCTTTTGAGTGAAAGCTGAGATGCTGACACAACAAAACAGCGAACGTTACCAGGGTGCTGATGCCATCACGGGCTGTGCAAGGGGAAAACCCAGACACATTCCTATTGAAGACAGGATTCAAACCCACATTCGTCAAAGGTTACAACAGGGTGACGGGGCAACACAGCACCTGGGCAGGTGCCAAGGACTAAGCGTACCCAGCAACCCAACAGAGGGACAGTCACAGCTGAACTGCTGCAGTGGCACGGCAGGAAGAGGTGCTTGCCTCGCTAAAGCTTCGCATAGCTAAATCAGGTTCACATTGACTCCCCTGGGTACACAGTCCTTTTGAAAAATCAGTGGATAAGGGCACTGAGTTGAGAGTCAGGGTTCTGTTCTCAGCTCTGACACCGAGCTGCTTTGTATTCTTGGGCAAATCACCACCTTCCTTTCAACTTCTCTCTCCCCGCCCAGCCTTTGTCTGCTCAGATTGTAAACTGTTTGAGGCAGAGACTCATCGACTTTAAGGCCAGGAGGGACCACCACAGTGATCTAACTCTGACCTGCTGCACATTGCAGGCCATGGAACCTCACCCACCCACTCCTGGAATAGACCCCTAACCGCTGGCGGAGTTACTGACATCCTCAAATCATGGTTTAAAGATTTCAAGTTACAGAGAATCCACCATTTACAAGTGTTTAAACCTGCAAGTGACCCAGGTCCCGTGCTGCAGAGGAAGGCAAAAAAAACCTGAGGGTCTCTTCCAATCTGACCCAAGGGAAAATTTCTTCCCAACCCCAAATATGGGAATCAATCTGACCCCGAGCATGCGGGCAGGATCCACCAGCCAGACACCTGGGAAAGAATTCTCTGTAGTCACTCAGAGCCCTCTCCATCTAGTGTCTCAATACTGTCTCTATCGCTGAACCTATACAGTGCCACTCCCAATCCGGGCCAGTAAGTGACACTGTCATTACAACTGAACAACAATAATGCACAGTCCTGTTCCCCACAGAAGGGTTCCTCTCAGAACAGGCTTGGATATGTTATTGAAACAACAAAGGGCAGCTTGCACTGCCACTGCCTGCGCTTTAACTCCTCTCTGGTGGAGAAATGGCAGAGGTAAGTCCCCCAGGGCTGTCAACCCAGCACTTCTCACCAGCACTAAATCCACTTGGGAAAACTTTAAAGAAAACTCCAAACTCGTCCCACTTCCCGAGGGCTTAACTGCGTTGCCTGTGAGTAGCTCCCACTGCAGGCAAGAGGAGTCATTCATAAGCAACACTGGCATAAGGGGGACCTTGGTAGGTGTCCAGATAGCAACTGTGAAAAAATGGGACAGGGGGTGGGGGGTAATAGGAGCCTATATAAGAAAAAGTCCCCAAAAATGGGACTATCCCTTTAAAAACAGGATAGATGGTCACCCTAGCTCTCGGTTTCCGAAGGAGTGAGATTTTATTTATTTACCCAACGGCCACCTAGGTTAAATAAAAGTACTCACCAGTGAGGGGTGTCTTGCAAAAGCCATCGCGATCTCTCTCCTGCTGCAGATCTGGACTGTCTGAGGCAGATGGTGAGTATCCTTCCGCAGGAGGTCTTTCAACCTGAATATATCTATCAGCCCAGCGACAGCTCCTTTTTATAATGGTTTTCGATCACTCCCATCATTTCCATTGCAGTGCAGAGGTAGCTTCCCTGCCCTTACTTGCGGTTCTGGGTCATTTGACGTTTTCTATGCCACATCCGCAGGCTGTCACAGGGTGGGAGGCAGAAAGGAAAATACATGTGATGAACCAACTACCCAGCTATTGGAATCAAAGACCAACTGATCAGATGCAGATAAAGCGATAAATAAGAGACAAACTAGCCCTAAAGAGATGCAGAATGGTGCCATCCGTTTTTGCACTTGTGTTGTCAGCATTTTTTCTTTCTTCATATTAGTCAATTATCTCTCCACACATATGCCACAAACACACGCACTTATGCAGACAGACCTATATACTGCCTACAGAAATCTACATAAAAGAACATTAAGATCACAAGATGAAGCACTCAAAAGTTAGATTGCTGGGGCCACTTTAATTCAGCGCCCATGTACCTGGGCATGACAATACAGTCTTTAACTGCGTGTAAAAGCAGCAGAGATCCAGACTAACATGGCTACCCCTCTGATAGTTTAACTACATGATCACTTGCTATTTCTTCTACAGCTCCCCTGCCTCATTCTGTGCACAGGATGGACATTGCATGAGGCAGCAGGCTACATGACAAGAAAGGATGTTCCCTTGTGGTTAAAGGCACTGGGGACTAGGTTATATTCCGAATTCATTTCTGAGACTAGGAGAAAGTATTTTGTTTTGTCCATGATAAAAAATCTATATTTTGGAGCAAGGACTTGAAACTTGGCAAGGCATGGTCTGTGTCAGGGGGGTGCCTTTCAGTGTTCCCATGAAAATCCTCCCAAATTTGATCAAATTATAAGCCTTGGAAAAACCCCAATTCCCAAGGCTCAGTAGAGACTTCTCAGAGCTGAGCCACTAAAATCTCTGAGGATTCTGTCCTCACTGCGTATTTTGGAGCATCTCTCGGGTCCTAGTAGCATTACCCAGACTGCATATCCCCACAAAGCGATTAAGCATAGTCCGTCCAGCTCAGGGCTACATGGACCAAGCTGGACTTTTCCTGTAATGGCTGCTCTGGGCCAAGGTGGGGCCAGGCACCAGAATGAGAGCAGGGAGTCTGCCTCTTCTATGCTCTCAGTGACTTCTCTGCTGACAACCAGGCAGTGTGGAAGAGGAAGTCACCTGGTTCAAATGCAGAGGGGACAAGAGCTGGACCTAGGAGGAGAAGTGTGGGAAGTAGATTGGGACATGAAGCTGGGGTGGAGGAAGACTGGGATTGGTGGCTAGTGTGAGGGACAGAAGGAAACTAGGAGTTGGAAGGAGAGTGGGATTGACTGGGCAAGGAGGCTGGGACTGGAAGCTGGGGATGGAAACGGGGAACACTGGGAGCTAATGGGTGGGGGATACTGAGATTGGAGGAGGAGCCATTGCAGAGTCTGTAACTGGGAACCAGTGGGGTGGGGAGAAAGAGGTGAGTGAGGAGAGACAGATCTGACAAGAAGCCAGAGTGCAAAGGGAGAACTGGAACTGGCTGGGCAACAAGACTGAGACCAGGCACTAGCAGAGGTGGAAACACTGAGACTGGACAAGAAGCCTGGGTAGCGAGACTGGAGCTGATGGGGAACATGGGTTGGGGGGTGACTGGAGGCCAAGGGGGAGAAAGATGGATTGGGAGGGCAGGGAACTGGGACTGGCAGGACAAGGAGCCAGAAGTGTGTCGTGAGAACAGGGAATGGCTGGGCAAGGAGACTGGATGGGGGAAAAGACTGGAACTTGCTGGACAAGAAACTTGTACAACCTTAATTCACCCCCTTGTGCATGCATAGTATGATACAGTCTTTAGTTACATAGTCACACAGTACTCTTTTTCCAGGACCTCTGCCTTTTTCAGTGCTCAGGATGGACCTGCTCTGGGGATGGATCAGGACTGTGTGGTGAAGGAGACTTCTCTGCAAGACCCCATCCTCCTTTGTCACAGAAGCTGGAAGGTGTTCAGTGAATAAGGCAGGGGATTGCAGGAAGAGAAAGGATAGTCTCATGGTTAAGGCACTTAAATGCTGCCCTGGAGAACTGGAGTCTATCCTGTCCTCTGCCACAGAGTTCCTGTGTGGTGCTGGGCAAGTCACTTAAACGAAACTTTTCACAGGTGGTTACTAACTGTGTGTGCCTCATTTTCTGGCCTGCAGTCTGATTTGCAGAAGTGTTGCGCGTGCATAGCTGCAAACGAAGTCAATGGGAACTGTTTTGACCATGTAGTGTGCTATACAATGATAAGTACCCTGAAAAATAAGGTTTCCTAAGCACCTCAAACTGGACACTTAAAATGTCTGGCTACTTTTGACCTTAATCTCTCTGTGCTTCAGTTTCCCATCTAGCAACTGGGGATAATACCAGCCCCTCATCTCAGAGCAGGGATAGTAAAAAACATATGAATTGATGTTTGTAGAGCACTCAGATCCTATCGTGATGATCAGCATAGAAAAGCCCGGGAAGCACTTAGTAATTCAGTCTTCTGGGCAGGGTTCACACTGAACAATGAGGAGAAATCGAAATATTAAAGGACTTGTCTATCCTCACACTGAATGAGGCAGGAGTCTGTGGAAAATAATTGTATCTGATCGCATAATTAAAGTCTTTTTCACAATGCACATGCACAAGAGGACCGTATTAAGTTTGTACAAGCAACCTTAATTGTTGTATTTCCTATTTTCTGAGTGCTTGATTTGGCAACCTTAAATAATGTTGTTTTTTTATTTCAGGGCATATTTGCATGTAATTCGTATCTATGAGATGCATGAATATTGCAAAAACATATAAGTGAAAAGTTGTTAAAATAAAGCATGTGCATTCTCTTTGACTCTATGGTGGGGTATATGATCCCTCAGGGGCTGGGGATGGTCAGGGGGATGACCATGAAAGAAAGTCTTGTAAACGTCCCTTTATGCATTGTAGTGGGGCAAATTGCCCCACTCCTTGGGAGAGTGGGCTGGGGCAGGCCAGGGAGCCTGCACAGCCCAGGAGCCAATTAAAAGAGGACTTATAGGGAGCCAATCAGGGCCCAGATTGCAGACAGCCAATCAGGGCCAGGCTCAGGGGTATATAAAGGCTGCCCAGAGCAGGAGCAGTCAGTCTGTCCCCAGGCCTCTTGAAGAGAAGGTCAGTCTCCAGGGGGGCAGACTTGCACTCTACGGACACGCAGTGCTGGGCAGGATCAAGGGGCTAGAAAGCTCTAGCTCCTAGCCGCCAGGCTGCAGGCCTTGACAGAAAGGGCCTAGCGGGTGCAAGGGGCCGTAGGGGAAGCAGCCCAGGGAAACAGACAGAGGAGGACAGCAAGGCTAACGCCAGAGGGTCCCTGGGCCGGGAACCAGAGTAGAGGGCGGGCCTGGGTCCCCCCTGGCCTCCTTGCAGTACATCCAGCCACAAGCCGTAGAGGCCACGCCAGATCCCTGCCAAGAGGGATTAGACTTGGAGGGCGGGTGGTTGCTTATAAAGGCTGGAATGTGGAACTGCTGATGATTGATTCCCGGTTGGGGATGCAGATGGACTGAGAGGCACTGTTGGAGGGCAGTGTCCTCGAAGAGGATGCCACCGAGCAGGGAGCAATGCGGGTCCAGAGACACCAACAGAGGGCAGAATAACGGATGGGACACCACCAGGAGGGGGTGCTCCACTGGAAATGAGCTAATTCCCAGAAGTGACCGGTAGGAGGAGCCAGGTGGTGAGTCCCGACCCGTTACAGCACATATTGCACTTGAGAGGCATTTGCCCTGGGTTAGTGTTTATGGGCAAGAGTTCTGAATGGGCCTGGAGTCCCTGCACTGGAAGGTCACACCATGCATAGAGGGCAGCGTGGAGGATCCTAGTAAAGGAGCCCTCAAGACAGCCATCCTTGGCAAAGTATCGCCTGGAGCTAAGACATCAGATACACGCTGTGGGTTCGGGCCAAGATTTGCCAGGACTTGAAGGTAGGATGAGGGCTTTGAGCTTGCTCTGGTGGGCGAGATGGAGCCACTGAAGGTATATGAATAGAAATGTGAAGTGGATGGCTGGGGGAAATAATTTTAGCAGCTGCATTTTGGATGGAGTAGAGGGGAGCAATGAAGAGCAAAGGAGCCAGAGAGGAACAGTTGAACAGCCAGGCAACAGAGCCTAGTGGTTAGAGCCCTGGCCTGGGACTTATGAGACTTGGGTTCTGCTTCTGGCTGTACCCCCTACCTGCTGGGTTATTTCACTCTCTGCCTCAGTTTCCCTATCTGTAAAATAGGGATTATAAGATTGCCCTCTCTTAATAAAGAGCTTGAGGTCAACAGACACACCAGATAAGATTAGCCTTAGATCATTATAGTAAACTAACCATTCAACTCCATTCAGCCATACACCTATAGTGTAATGAGCTCCCCCAGATGGATCCTCATTCACTCCTGGCCAGAGCTCATTACAGGATGAGACCCTTGGCTCATTTTTTGCAAGAGCGCCTTCTTAGCTCCAGGCACCAGCTAAGGAAGTAGGTGCTTGGGGCGGCCAATACAAAGGGGCAGCCCTCTGTCCGGTATCAGGGCGGCCCATCTGGGTCTTCGGCAGGAATTCAGCAGCAGATTCCTCTCTTCCTCTTTGAGCTGCTGCCGAAGTGTCGCTGAAGAGGAAGAGAGGGAGTGAAGGACCCACCACCGAAGAATAAAGCGGCACGATTGAGCTGCCACCCAAGTGCCGCCGATTGGCTTTTTTCTTTGTTGTTTTTTTTTTGCCGCTTGGGGTGGCAGAAAACCTGGAGCCGGCCCTGCTTAACATAGCTGTACATGCTTTTATTAAACACAGTGCAAAGAATCACAGTACGTGAAGTACCGAAAAGCAGTGCTTCTGTACCTACCATTAACCCCACATGCGATGGGCTAGCAGCACTGAAAATACACAGAGAAATGTGGTCAAGGAACCTGGGTTTGGATCACTGGTTTTGAATCTATGGTGGTTTCCCAGATTTGAAATGGAAGCTCAAAAAGAATCAACCCCCCGAAAGAAGTGGGAAAGTGACAGACAGTGAAACGGCAGCAGATACCGAGCTGCCTAGCTTGGGGTTTCATCTCAAAGCCATCACAGTCACGTGAGACAGCTCATTTTCTCAGCATTCGACCCACTGAACGTATTTTTCTTTGGATAGTGAATTTGGTGCCGATGGGCGGATGGTTGCACTGGAGAGACCGGGGCCTCTCTTTAACCACTGAATTACGTATCACAAGCCAGGCAAGCTCTCCTCACAAGCACCTCATCCCTGTTGCCGAGGAACCCCCTCTAAACCTTCGTGTCTGTCTAGATACTTATATGGCCCATGCATCTCATTGTGCATTTTGGCGTCACAACAGCCCTGTGAAGTATTTGGGGAACTGAGGCACAGCATAGATTAAGTCACTTACCCCAGGCCACCCAGGCAATCTGCAGCTGAGCAGGGAATTGACTACAGGTTGCATAGGGCAGTGGTTTTAAAACCGTGGGTCACAACCGAGTTCTGGGAATGTAAGAAGCTGAGTCGCAGTGGCACTGGTCAGCACCGCTGACTGGGCTGTTAAAAGGCCTGTCGGTGGCGCTGCCCAGCCAAGGCAGGCCTGTCCCTACCTGTTTTGACACTGCACTGCGCCCCGGAAGCAGCCAGCAGCAGGCTCAGCTCCTAGGGGTGGGCGGCCATGGGGCTTCACACGCTGCCCCCGCCACAAGAACCAGTCAATGGGAGCTGAGGGAGGCAATGCCTGTGGGTGAGAGCTGCGCAGAGCTGCTTGAGCACCTCTGCCTAGGAGCCGGATGCGCTGCTGGCTGCTTCCAGGGCGCAGCGCAGTCCACAGTGCCAGGACAGACAGGAAGCCTGCCTCTGCACTCTGGCTGCACTGCTGACCGGGAGCCACCGGAGGTAAGCCCACGCCCCAAACCCCTACCACAGCCCAGAGCCACCCCCCAAACCTGAGCCCCTTCCTGCAACCCAAACCCCTCATCCCTGGCCCCATCCCAGAGCCTGCACCTCCAGCCCAAATCCCTGCCCCCCTCCTGCACCCCAACCCCCTGCTCCAGCCCTAAGCCCCTGCCACATCCCAAACCCTTCATTACCAGCTCTACTGGTTCACGGGCATCAACAATTTTCAACTGGGTCGCCAGAAAAAAAGTTTGAAAACTACTAGCCTAGGGGGTACACCCCAGCCCTGTGCACTCAACCATCCTTCCTCATGCCGCTCGTTGGGAAGCAGATGGGTGATAAGCGTGATGGTGGTCTCTATGCTGTGACCTGTGGGGAGCCCACTACGCTCATGGCCATGCACAAGATTTCCTAGCAGAGCTGCCCAGAACAAGCTCTCCTTTCGCTATTGCTTTGCACCACTTTTTTTGAGACAATGAGACCAGGCTCCACTTCACCAACCACAATGTTGAATCAAGAATTGCAGACACGTTTCACATAACTAGAACTTAGATGCCAGTCGTTTCTCTCCACCTCCATCATTAGGGGAAAATACACCACGGATAGAATGTGATGCTGAGTTCTTGTTGACTTTAATTCACCTTTGCCAGGACATGGAGGGACCATTTCTAGGAATGGGGTGATAGTTCTCACTCTATGCCCACGCTGCCCCTGACTTCTCTGATTTGATACCAAGGGTCAGATCCTCAGCTGGTGTAAATGCTCCAAGCAACCATGATCAGCCACAGGAGACAATCTGCTCCCAAGGCGGTCAGCACTTTTTAACATAGGTTAGATGGGTGTTCAGATGCTGTCCTGATGGGCCCAGTACAATAACTAATCTAATTGTTCTAGCATGTATGTAGCACTTTACACATTCAAAGCACTTAATTATTATTTATTTGGTTTGTGGTAGCAACCAAGGTGTCCCAGCCCACTTTGCTAGACGCTATACAGACATGACAAAATATGATCCCTGCCCTGAAGAACTTAAATTTAAGTATAAGATGAGAAACAAGAGGTAGATGCAACAAATAACTGGGAGAGCACAGAGCAACACTGAGACAATTACGATTTTATCATGATAAGCAGGGATCACTCACAGCGGCAGATCCAGGCACCAGCGCTCCAAGCACGTGCCTGGGGGAGCAAGCCGCAGGGGGCGCCCTGCTGGTCCCTGTGAGGGCAGCAGTCAGGCACGTCTTCGGTGGCATGCCTGAGGGAGGTCCACTGGTCCCGCGGATTCAGCAGAAATTCAGCAGCGGGTACGTCAAGGCTGCGGGACCGGGGACCTCCCGCAGGCAAGCCGCCGAACGCTGCCTGACTGCCTTGCTTGGGGCAGCAAAAAAGCTAGTGCCGCCCGTGGTCACTCAGAGATACACACTGTACAGATTCTTTTAGAATTCTGACAACATCACTGTGAGGTGGATACTGCAGTATTAGGCGCGGGGAGACACAGGAACCTGACCATAACAGCTGTTGCAGGTACCTCCCTATTCCAGAATAAATGTCACTTGATTCCAGAATAGTTCACTTTGGAAGTGGCATAATTATTCTGGAACGAAAGTGACTTTTACTCCAGAATAGTGTGTCCATGCACAGAGAAATTCCAGAATATCTATTCCAGTCAACTCCCTCCCTGTAGACAAGCCCTGAGACAAAAGATGAAACAACTTTCCCAAAGCCCCATGGTAAATTTCAAGGCAGTGCATTAAAACACAAGACTTCCTAACTCAACTTTGTGTTCGTTCCTCCAGACCACACTACCTTTGTAGAAAGGTAGGGACTAGAAAGCCAATTATAGAGCCAGATTTTTAAGGCCAAGAGGTCCCATTATGATCAACTAGTCTGACCTCCTGCAGAATATTTCACTGTTTGCCTTACAAATTCCTTCTTAAAACTCTTCTTCTCTGGCATGCAGAGTCCACTGTCCATCATGCTGATCAACATTTCCTTCTGCTCCCTTGTCTGTCTGTATCCATCTGTTGTTTCTTGTCACATATTTAGATTTGTATGCTCTAAGTATATGGGGGGGACTGACTTTTTGCTCTGTGTTTGTGCAGTGCCTAGCATAATGGGCTCTTGCCAGAGAACCTTACCCATCAACCCTTACTGTCATTGCCACTTGTAATCATGACTTCTGGACCTTGACACTTATCTGGTAGGTATCATGTTGAGACCAGCCATTCATGTCACATTAATTTTTGATATTTTAGGTCACTACAGTCATCATCACGCAGCTTCCTCTCTTTGGATGACAGCAACTTTCATGACACATTTTCTCTTCTGACGGCTTTCTGTTTGCCAGTAATGGGCCAGATTGTCATCAGTCTCTACATCACAGATGAACATGACAACGAATGGAACGTGGAAGGAGACCGAGTGACAGTAGAATTACCAACGTTGCACATTTACAGGTCAACAATTGACCTATTTTCTGGTCTTTTCTTGTTCCTAATTGACTGTTTGAGGTAAAGGAGCAGAGCAAAGCATTGCGTTGTGTAGCGGGTTAGATTTTGCAGGTATCGTGTTGAATGGAAATAAGCATAGGCAGCGCAACACTGACATTTTTCAGGTTTCCTAACACTTTCCATTATCGCTTCCTATTTTTGATGATATGTAACTTCAGCAACTATTAACTTCTCGAGCTCAGATTTTCCATGCTTGGCGCTTGCCTCAGGTTGAAGTTTAATGACACATTAATCAAAAAGGTTGCACTCATTTTCCAGATGGTCAGTCAAAAAGAGGTGCTTTTTTGATACCTAAAACAAAGCTCCCGGCACTGTTTGAACAGCTTTCATGTCACAGTCTATAGGAACAGGGACTCCAGATTTGGCAGGGATGTAGTGCAGAGGTCAGAGAGGTGCCTTTTACTGGCATCATGAGAATCTGCCCATATTTGACTGAGTTACAATATCACCATTTTCACCGTGGAATTCATTGCACCCTTTGGCTGAAGTTTTTATGGCGCATTAGGGAGTTAGGGGATCAATGTCCATTGAATTTCATAAGAACATAAGAATGGCCATACTGGGTCAGACCGAAAGGTCCATCTAGCCCCGTATCCTGTCTTCCGACAGCAGTCAGTACCTGGTGCCCCAAAGGGAATGAACAGAACAGGTTATCATCAAGTGATCCATCCCCTGTCGCTCATTCGCAGCTTCTGGCAAACAGAGGTTAGGGACACCATTCCTGCCCATCCTGGCTAATAGCCATTGATGGACCTATCCTCCATGAATTTATCTAGTTCTTTTTTGAACCCTGTTGTGGTCTTGGCTTTCACATCATCCTCTGGCAAGGAGTTCCACAGGTTGACTGTGTGTTGTGTGAAGAAATACTTCACACAATTTCAGTTGGATTTGCACGCTGAACTCCCTTAGATGCCTTTAAAAACTTCTTCCTACTAGCTCACGGGCTCCACTGAGCCTCTTGCATCACTTTGAGACAAATGTATGCAGTGACAGCTCTTAACAAGACATAGACACCCTTGCTTCTAAAATACCTTTTGGCACAGAGAAAAGAACACTGGCCTAGGAGCCAGGACACTGTGAGTGGAAGGCTCATCTATTCCACATACTGATATTAATCATTTTCTGCAATTCATAGCCTTTCCTATTGAGCAAGGCAGGGTGTTATTCCCGGATGGGTAACTAAGAACACCCAGTGCACAACTGTGCGGCTGGCAGAGCTGAGAATAGAAAATAAGTGTACAATATGGCAGACCCAAATTTCATCCACTCACTTGTCCTGCCCTTCAGAAGGACTATGCCATGTGTATCTTCTGGGCTATGGCATGTGTAGGCTAGTTCTACAGAGCCACAAAGTATGTCGAGACCCCCCTATTGTTAGATGAACGAGCACTATGTAATACAAATCACAATTAAAAAAAACAAAAAGGACCCAGGAGTCCCAGTTCTCAGCCTTTTTCTAAATTTAACCTCTAAGATCACACCCTCCTCCTAGAGCCGGGAGGTCTACTGCTGTCTAGCAAGCATCTGCATGTGATGGAATTTCTTTGTTTCTCCAGTCTTTAATTAGAAACACCTTGGAAATTCCACTCACAAAATGAATTTCAAGCCTATCAAGACTATAAAGCAAATCACTCATGGTCTTTAATCACCTGACCACACTCTATTTGTCGCAGGATAGAGGCACTATAAAGTATGAGATATGCTGATTACGGAAGAGGTTGTTGCCAGGAAAGGTGATAAAAGCAACCAATGTTTTGTAGTTTGGCTGCCTTTTCTCAACGCTGTGGTCACGGGGCACATAAAGATATCTACTCACAGTGCAATGGCTCCTTTGCCACTACCATCGCCTGCAGCAAGGATGCACAACATCAGTAAAGGCAGCCTGCACGTGTGCTGTAGCAACATTGTCATGTCAACTGCTTTATGCCAGTAAAACGAGTACTGGGAAACCCTTCCAATGTAGACAAAGCATTAGCAATCCTTGTACCATAGTGATGGTTTTGTAGGGAAGGTATTTCGGCCTAGGAGTTGGGAGATGTGGGTTCAATGCCTAGTTCTTCCATCGATGCCTTATTGACATTTACTCTCTCTATGCATTAGTCCCTCATCTGTAAAATGGAGACAGTAATACTTTCTTTGTCCATCTTATCTATTTAGATTGGAAGCTCTTTGGGATAGGTACTGGTTTTCACCGTGTGTATGTCTGTACAATGTGTAGCACAACGAGGCACTAGTTTAATACAAATAAGCAATACTTCTTCTGAGTTGTTTTGTTTTCCTTGACTCTGCTACCCCTCACCTCTAATATACCTCACTCACAGACCATGACTGCATCCCTATAACTCTACCCGCCACTTCTTTTTCTTTACTACCCGAGACTCTCTAAAATAACATCCTATCAGTTTTCCTACAAGCTCTCCTAGTGTATAGACATTTTCACTTGTTTGACTTGTTTACAGTTCTGAATAACATGGAAAATCAATGTAATCCAATGGCAAACCCAATCAACAAAGAACAAATTCTTGCTGAGAAAGAGGTTGCCTAAGTATTTTGTCTTTTGTAGCTCCCATTGATGTCCACAGCAAAACTAGACAAATTCATGGAGGATAGGTCCATCAGTGGAAACTAGATAAATTCATGGAAGATAGGTCCATCAATGGTTATTAGTCAGGATGGGCAGGGGTGGTGTCCCTAGACTCTTTTTGCCAGAAGCTGGGAATAAGCGACAGGAGATGGATCACTTGATGATCACCTGTTCTGTTCATTCCCTCTGAGGCACCTGGCACTGCCACTGTTGGAAGACAGGATACTGGGCTAGATGGACCCTTGGTCTGACCCAGTATGGCCATTGTTATGTACTGATGTTCTCCCTTGGCTCTTAAACAATCACTTCTCTGGTACAACAGCCACAGCCAGCTCTGCCTCTGTATTGTCAGGACCAGCTTTCTTAAAAGGTGAGGAGGGATTGTGGTGATGTGTGGCTAGAGCACTCTCTAGAGTTGCAATGCAAACCGCACCATTTATTACTCCTCAAGGGTGGCTTCACACCCTGCTCTCAGATTCACACTGTGGGTAGAGCGGTGCATGGAGCAGTTAAGTCGCGGTCACACAGTCAGTGGCAGTATCTGGACTAGATCTGGGAATCCTGACTCCCAGCCCATGCTCTAACCACTAGTTAAGACACCGTGCTCATTGGCAAATTCTTTTTTGGAGCAGAGGACAGTAGCATCCAGTTCTCGGTAATCAACACCAAGACATTTTTATTTTAAATTAACTTGGTCATTTGTCAAAAACGGAAGCACATTTCACTCACCATAGCCTCAGTAACAACTCCTTGATAGAGCCAGTGTCACCTAGTGGACAGATCGCTTGCCTGGGACTCAGATATTTGGGGTCTATTCCCAGCTGTGCTGCTGGACAATCATGGGCAAGTCACATCACCTCTTTGTGCCTCAGTTTCCCCATCAGTAAAATGGGTGTGATGATACTGCCCTCGTGAGTAAAATGCTTTGAGATCTCCTAATGAAATGTGCTAGGTAAGCGGTAGGTGTTATTATTAATTGCCATCCTTGTGCTCACTAAATGCCCAGGTCCATGCTCCAGTCAATGCTGACTGTTCCTCCACTCCCAGATATCTCAGTGGAAGTGTAGGATGAGTAAGCGCTTAGCACTTTGCAGAGTCTAACCCACACGGCAGAGAGTTTTTCTCAGTCTGATTGTCACATCACCATTGCCTTCTGACTCCTTCCCACTCAGATAGCTGTGAGTCAGCATATTATTAAGTACTCTTGTTCTTTTTGCGGATACAGACTAACACGGCTGCTACTCTGAAACCCATATTATCAAAGACACGCTGGGGAAAGTCCAGCCATGTCTGTACTGAGCCGCTCTTCTTCGAAGGATCCAGCTTGGTTTTGCTGTCTATGTACTAGCACTTGCTGATTTACTCAGAGAAAAGGGCCTTTGTACTATGTGACACTGTGGAACTCAATCACCTAGCAAATCCTCTTTTCCCCACTTGCAGCAGCAGGGGAGCCCTGAATTATGCAGCGATATCAATGAATATCAAAGTGAGTCTTGGCTCTTCAGTGGCATGGATATATTTCTTAAATCATCCCACGCCATCTGGCACTCTAAGTGCCCATCCCCACACAAAATAGAGATTCTTAGTGGGGCAGTAGTGAGGGGAGAATACTTCTGGATTTTCTGATATTTCTGGTATGAGCAAAACCATTGCAAAAAAGTGAAAGACACATTCACAGGCCTTAGATCATGGGGATCTGCTCTTGTGTCTGCCCGCAGCAGCAAATCATTGGTGTCGCTGGATCAACGCAATCCCCGAGTTTAGACAGGCAAACCCACTATATGCCCCAGTGCAACTTTATCTGGTTCAAAGCAGAAATAAACAGTATCAGTGGAAATCACAGCTTACAACTGCTTTGCCTGTCCACACTGTGGGTTTGCAACAGCACAGCTAACTTGGTGGTTAAACCCCAGTGCAGATAAGGTCTTACCAACTGTAGACACTCTAACCAGAGGTCTGGAAGACAGGGAAAGGGTATGAGAGGTGTACACTGTCATCTAACCTTATTAGACAGCATGGTGAGAAAAAGCCAATGCAGAGGCTATACTAGAGCGCCACCTGGTGTATTATCCCTGGAACTGCATCATTACTAGATGTACATTATTACTAGAAGATTATTATGCATCTGACGAAGTGGGTATTCACCCACGAAAGCTCATGCTCCAAAATGTCTGTTAGTCTATCAGGTGCCACAGGATTCTTTGCTATTATTACTAGAGTATATGTAAGGCTGAGAGAGTGTCCCAGCTTCTCAGCAATAAGAACCAGGAAGACATAACAGGGACTCACCAGCTGGAAGAGCAGGAGATACAGCAAACAGCAGCTAATTATAAAATGGCCCCCTAAGATTGCAGCTGTCTGGCTCTGCTCAGTTGAAAAGAACAGCCCCAGAAAGCCATGCTGGGGGGCAAGGGAGAGACGTCCCTACAAGAAGGGAATCCTGGGTTGGTGACAGTTAGGTGGGACATGAGAGTCACTTAGAAAGAAGCTCCTGGAGACAAGGCCCAGTATTGCTATCGCCATTGTATTCCAGGGGCCATGTGTATACAAGAGTGAGGAAACAAAGGATGCTGTGTCAAAAGTCTTGGTGATGGTCCTTTCAAAACAACCAAGCTAGCCCTGTAGCTTTCTAGTGAATATCCAAAGCCACCATGCAAAAAACCAGATCTTATCCTTGGGCCCAGTGTCTCACTTTCCAGATGATATAGGGCTGGGAGCGTTGTGAAAACAGTTCTCACCTGCCCCAGTAGTTCCAGGGCTACTGACTGTACCCAGCACTGAAATCACTTGTAGGCATTACTTGCTACAACTTCAGGTGGGGGTGGAATGGTATTTTGATCCAGCATTTTGGTATTACGTTCCAACAAAATCACACTGCCTCAGGAGCCAGCCACTTTAGCTCTGAGGGTCCCCAGTTCAAATCCTGCTGCCGTGGCCATCCCAGCTAGAACATTGCACAACCTTCCCCACTCGCTCCTGTAATAGATGCATGTTCTAATCCTAGCTCTGACTCCTGGTGAGCTGGTACTAGTGTTGAGTGTGTGGTGCCTGGCTCAGAGAGGAAAAAGGCCCTATTACTAGTGTCAAGTGAAAGAAAATGTCTTTACCTCAGGTGGTTGAGGCCTATAGCATGGGAGCTAGAAGATCAAGCTTCCAATCTCAGCTCCCTAACTGAGTGAGTGTTGGTTGCATCCCCTCTCTGAGGCCTACTTTCCCCCTCTGTTCTTGGCAATACCGGCCCTCACAGCTGTGAGAGGTTGATGCTTGGAGTGTGTGGAATGTGCACGAGTTTGAACTGGGTAAGGTGCTTTGGGAGACTATTTGTATAAAAGACTCCATAGAAAATGAAGTTGTAGTCAGTGTGTCACATCCTTGTTCACTGGTTCTGCCTGAGGAGATAAAGCTCACTTTGGGCCTAGAAATTACATGGCTGGGTGCTGAAAGTTGAGCACCTGCTGGTAATTTTCCTTTGGTCCATCATTTGTGAGCTTGGTTCCTGACTGTGATCTGCATTTATATCCAAGTAAGGAGAGGGGTGGGGTCTGCGCTAACAATACAGAGAAAGCTACCACAGAGATGCTGCTCAAAGTCTAAACCTAAATGTAGGACAGGAATGCTCTGATCTCAGCTGCGGGGGAAGAATGCCTTCAGTTGCAAGAGTCTTGGCCTCAGATCTTTGACCCAAACAACCAAAATGTTGCTGACTCAACCAAGTGCACTCACTTCATGCGATGGGAATCAAAAGTTTGGGCAGCGTAATTAGGTTAAACTGTTTTCTTGATAGTACCGTATTTGCATATTGAACAGCCGAGCTTCAGATTTTATCTGTAAATAGGCCCAATTTGGGGCCTCTAGCCATGCAAGTCAATGGGAGGAGGGACTGTCGAGGCAGACTTGGGTGTCAGGTGGATAATTGCCCAGTGACAAGCCCTAGAAATAAAAACCTCCTACTGGATCTCATAGCAGCTATGCCAAGAAAAGGGCAAATGTGGTCTTTCATTGCATAGCAAGAACGTTACCCCCGTGCTCAGGAAACACGGTGATGTTAAGATACAGCTGTACATTTCACTCATTACTTTTGCCGCCATGATTACTTGCATCCGGGGAAACACAGATTGATTACAGCTGGGTGGAAATTTGCAAACAAATTGTCTTTTATCGGAGAGGCAAACAAAAATGACCCTTTTTTTCAGAAATGAAACATTTTGCGAAGCCAGTTAGTTTTCCTTTGGCAATGTTTAACTTTTCAAAAGTTTTTAATAGAAACTGCAATTTTTTAAAAAAATTAACAGGCCTATTGGGCTTTTAGCCTTCATTTTTAAATTATTAATTATTATTATTTTATTAATGACTATTTTATTTGCACTACAGTAGCACCTAGGAGCGCCAGCCAGGGACCAGGAACCACTGTGTTAGGCACTATAGAAACACAAAACAAAAGGACAGGCACAAAATTCATTTTAGTTCTTGCGCTTCTTCTCCTTGTACATTTATGCTTCCCATACAGTTGTCTTCTTCGGGCTTTGTGTTCTAACATCCTTATGTTCCGCCGTCATTGAACCTCGGTGTTTTGTGTTTAGCTGTTCTCATTATACCTCCCTTCTTTTTTGTGTGTGTAATTGTGTGTTCAGCCATTAAGCCTTCTTTGTGTTCAGTCGTCAACGCTGCTGGTTTGGTTTGGCTGCATTGCTGGTTTTGATTGGACAGCTCAGCCACCTGGGAGGATTTTTTTTTCAAAATCAAACAAAGTGTCTTTTTGAAAACCTTTGACTTCAAACTAAAAAAATATATCATTTTTGAAAATGAAAAAATGCCTGTGACATGGTGTGTCTATCTCCCACTGGTCCCACAGGGGTTAATATGCATTGGGGGCTGAGGAAGCCACGCCCCTCTGTCCCTGCTGGGCATGCTCAGTCTGGAGACAGGGTATAAAGAGAAGCAGCCCTGCTCATTTGGGCTGGACTGTCAAGGAGGAAGGATGTGTATTGCAAGCTCCCTCCAGAGAGCTGCGGGAGCCCCAGTCCACACTGACCAGGCACGCCAAACCCCAGGCGGACCCCGGACTGCCTGCGGAGACCTGGGAGGGAACTGAACCTGTTGGAAACCTCTCCAGCTGAAAACCCCAGGGACTAAAGGACCCGCGGACTGCTGCACTGAAAGACAGGATAGGAAGTGGCCCAGGGGAAATAGACACTGGCCCAGCCATAGGACCGTGAAACTTGTCAGTGTGTTGTGGTGGGATCCCCGCTGACCCAGTGACAGAACCAACCGCCACTGTTTGGGCCCGGGGCTGGGACCCGGTGGGGTAGGGTGGGCCTGGGTCCCCCTACCCTCTGCTACCAACCCCATCTCTGGGGTGGCAGCCTCCCCAAATTAGGCTTGTGTTTCTCTGCTGTCTGCCAGAGTTAGGACAACAGGCTGTTTGCTGCTCCACCCTGCCTGAGGGCCTGAGCATCCCAGACTGCATGTTTGTTGCTCTACCCTGTCTGAAATCCTAAGGGCTAGTGGTTTGGTGCTCCACCTGGCTTGAAAGTCTGAGACCCTGCGAAGTGGCCCCAAAGAACTCTGACCACTAGGTCACACTGCACTTAGAGACAGGGTAGTCCAAAGACCTCTTACCGCTAGGCAACACTTTCCCATTTTTGTGGGTTAGACCATCAGAGCAACTCTAGCAGCTGAGGAATAAAGCCCCCCACCAATCGTACATGAGTGGACATCCCTGGGTGGATCTACCCCACTACAGTGTGCAATAAAAATTATGCAGAAAATGTCAAACAACAAATCCATTCTATTTTGAAAACTAACGGGATGAAAATGATCTTGGGGATTTTCAACCAAGGTAGCAATCTAATTATGTGGGTATAGATAAATGGGCATGTGAAGGGGGAGATCCTAGTGTGGATGCAGTTATACTGATATAGAAAGTGCTTATGGTGATCTAGCGTATTCTGGTTTGGTGTAATTGTGTCAATGCTAGGGTTTTTTACCAGTATAACGATGTTCTAAAAAATTACATCCCTACCCAACATAGAACTTCTGTGTGCTGTCCAGCCCTAAATAACGAAAAAGTGAAGTCCAGGGAAAGTGAAAATGCAAGTTAGTGCTACTGCTGAGACTTCCATAAAGATTTAGGTCTAGATTGTGCTTGAATAGTTAGTTACATCCACAACCCCACAACGTCTCACTGAAGCCAGTAGGTCTATTTGTGTGAGTAAATGCATCGAAGTGTGTAGGGAGTCCATAATTACACTGGCTTACATCTGGGATCGAGGCAAGATGCATTATACTTGCTTGTTCTCTGCTCCAAAAATAGCAGAATGGGATCAAAATGTTTTCCATCAGGGACAGCCAATCTTTTTACAAAGCCTGTGACTCAAAAGTTGCTTTATTACAGATTTCTTTCGCCCTACTCCAACTGCCTGGAAAAGTGAAGAATTAGGCTTGTTCTACCACATACCCTTGCCCCTTCCCATTTTCCTATGTATATGTAACCCCCAAGGAGATCACATAGATTCCTGGAGCTCTGTCTGCTGGCAGCTCAGGGAGGAGGAACCAAGGCAAACTCAGAGTCTGCCCACCAACCAGTAGGGAGTGGGAAGCCCCTCCCAGGGAGTTGAGGAAAGAGGAGAAGCCAATTTGGAAGAGGCTGGAGCCAGTGAGGGCCAGGGCAGGACTTCCTGTGTGGGGAGCTGGGAAGTCCCAGGCCTGCAAGCAGGGTTCCCCCTGCAAACGGGCCTCTAAGGACCTGACTGCAGATCCCCCAGCTGGATTTTCCTTCCCCACAGATGATTCCCAATTGTGACGTTTGCTGAGAAATTTCCGCAGCCAGGCTGGGTTCACCTCCAGCTCCCTGGTGCGACCAGTCCCCACATGGTCAGCGCTGCTAGTCCAGGGCTGCTGCCTGCTGGGTGTGTGACTGGGGTCTGGGCTAGGAGGCTACAGTTTGGATGTGAGGGTAGTTGTATAACCTGCACCTTGAGCCCTGCACCCCTTTGTGATGAGGAGAAATCCTGGGACCAGCACAGCCTGAATCCTGCCTGAGGAGGATCCCTGCCAGCAGATAGCAGCCCCTGTGCAGTGACTGAGGAGTCCAGCGTCATCTTCCAACCTGAAGGTCATTCATGGAGTTCGTGAGTGCACCAGCTTTTAATTAGTTAGTCAGGGAATTTGTTTTGGGGACCCTCTACTCCCTGAACTGTGTCCTCAAGCCAGGGAGTGAGGGTTTGAGGATTTTATAACCTACTGCTTATTACACCTGTGGAGGGATTCACCACCTCCTCCCACTTGTGGGTCCTTTGGGCTGTACTGAACCCCGTCAGCTGCACTGCTAAGCCACTGCAGAGAATTTTATAGGTCATCAAGGGCCCCAGCAAAGTACGCGTACCAACAGGACACTAATTTTACACTTGTTACATCAAGTCAGGGGTATTTTCAGTGTGGGCACCGGTGACCCGAAAAATAGTATTTCACTCTGTTATGTTGTATTTGTTGCCTGTTTAATATAACTGTTGTGTTGAATATATTTTTCTGTGTTTGTGTTATTTCTTGGAAGTCTCCAACTATCTGGCAAGTAAGTGTGGATTCCCCTGTAGTTAGAATTTTCCGCCCAAGCTGCCCTGGTGACCCTGCCAGGAAGGATTGGGGCGGGGGGGGGGAGCGCGTGGAGGCACCGCCAAATAATTTCATAACAAAAAAAAGAAAAAAGATTCATCCTGCTGAGTGGGTGGCGGGATCCAAAAGAAGCCAGACCTGTCCATCAGAACCTGTAAGCAGCTTGCCATTAAAGGAGGTAATCAGGTAGAGAGAGGGGCTACATATAGAAAAGAGTTTAAAGTAGAATTGGCTGAAAAACCAAGTCTTAAATCATTTTTAGAAGTTTCAGCTGGTTGGAAAACAGAGGAAAAAATAGACAAATTTTCACTGCAATAGTTAAGTGATTCATGGAAAAAAAAAATCAACATAGAAAAAAAGGAAGACTGACCAGTGACATGAAGCCTGTCAGAGAAGGGATGTAACTGAGTGAGCTCTCTGCTGGCATCTGCCCTAGAGCAAGGGGAATCAACTGAGTGAGGTTGTACCTGATTTAACTACCAACTGCATTCTTTGCTGTCATCTGCTGGAGAGCAGGAGGAGTCAATTGAGAGAGGCAATACCTTGTTTACATATTAACTGGCTATTTTGGGGACATTAGGGTATCATTTGACTACATTTTGTACTTGGGGACAATATTTTGGAGATTATCCTGTTGGAAACCATCTGGGCAAAGCCTGGATACTGACCGGGTTGGGGTCACCCTGAGGGAGACTAACGTTTGCTGAGGGTGGGGACAGAGGCCTGGGATTTAACCAAACATCAAAAAAAGACAGAGTATATTCTGGTTTGCCATTAGAAATGTCTTTTTTGGTGGCAGAGGTGCTGCTGGATTTAGATCAGTGTTTCTCAATGGACCGGTGCCATTCTGTAGCAATCTCCATGCCAGTCCCTGAGATTTTCCTGAGACATTTTAGGAAAGCAGCAAGCCCATCCCTGGTATCAGAAAGATTGAGATGCACTTCTTTCGATTACTGGTCCTTTTGCAACGGAAAGAGCTGAGTTGAGAATGGCAGCTGCCTTTGTGAGCAGAGCTCAGCTGTGATTCCTACTGTCTGACGAGAAGAAGGCAGAGCTCAGTTGCCATTTTTGTCACCTGGCTAGCAGTAGGTAGCGCAAAGTGGCAGGTGGGTACAAGCACACATACAGCAGAAGAGCTGCAGACAAAGCAATTGGATGGACTGCAGTGGGAGCAGAGGACTTTATAGCCACTGTTTCACTAGTGCCCTCTAATAAGGCCTCCCTGTCCTAGATGCTAAAATCATTATAGCAGGATGGGTGGCAGAGCCTGAGAACTGCTAAAGAAACAGGGACCCTGATTTTCCTGGGACCACAAACTGAGAGTGGGGAAAACTGGGGACTCATGAACTGTGAATAGGGGATTGGGAGGTAGAAAAATGGCATCAGCTACTCAGGATCCAATTGTTTGGGACTGTAAGGCATGCCGCCCTGAGGGAGTAGAAAATGATAAATTGCAAAATTTGTCCAAGTTCACCCTTTCCTTTCCCCAATAAAACTCATTTGTTTAAACCTCTGTTGAATGTGTGTGTGAGTGGGTCCAGCTTTGCCTATCAAAGGTGCCCAGAATGGATGTGGGTTCCCAAATTACTGCGTGGAGGCTCCAGCCAACAGCAAACTCCTGTACCAGAGTGTCATAAATATATAGCTAAGGGTTAATGTTTCTTTTACCTGTAAAGGGTTAACAAAGGGAACCAAACACCTGACCAGAAGACCAATCAGGAAACCGGATTTTTCAAAGTCAGGGAGGGAATTTTTGGACTCTGAGTCTTTTGTTTGTCTCTCAGCTATGAGAAGCTTCTTTCTTCTTCTATATCTTCTGTGTCCAATTGTAAGTACAGTAGAAAAACATTATAGGCTGTTTATGGTTGTTTGGGGTGTATTTACATGTGTGTAACTTGCTGATTGTTTCAATTGGTATCTTTTTGAATCAGGACTGTTTATTCATATTTCCTATAATAGCAATAGCCCTGCATTGTCATCTTTTACAGGAATTATTTTATGTCTTTTTCTTTCTTATATATAAAGCTTTCTCCTTTTAAGACTTGTGTTGGCAGTTTTCTCTCTGGGTAGGACTAAGGACGGAGGGAATTCTTTGTGTTAGATCTACAGGAGGATAGCTCTGCGCACAGGGAAATTGGTGGGAGGGGGAAAGAGAGAGAGAGAATCATTTGGTTTTCCTTGTACTTTGGGGTTTGTTTCTTGTGGAAAAAGAGAATGTTCTTGGTATTGTGATGTAAGAGATTGCATCAATACTCTCAGGTTAGCCCCAGAGAGAAAGTCTGGGTGGAGAGAGGGGGGGGGAAGGAAGTGGGTCATCTTCCTTTGTGTTGTGGCTCGGGTTGCTGAGTCTTGGGTCCCCAAAGAAGATTTGGGAACAACAAGGGAGCAAAATCTGGAATTTTTGGATGTGGCGCGAGATCAAAGCTAGCTGGTAAGTAAGCTTAGATGAAGGTACATGCTAAGCACCCAGATTTTGGACCTAAGTTCCAGATTTGGGAAAAAGGCTCTATGATATGGTGGCAGCGACGTGGAAGTAAGAATCAGAAGCCAGCAGGAATATTATTTTTCTTTTTCCCTGCTTAGGGGTTTTTAGCAGAGAGAAAGGGTTGTTTTAAAGTAGCAGAGAAGAAATTTTTTTTTCCTGTTTCTCTCTCTCTCAATGTTGCTTGGCCATTTTAAGCAAGCGAGACAGTTTAAGGTGACATTAAGGCGTCTTTGTTAAGCACTATAATTCCCAATTGGGAATAAGTACCGCAGCAATACACCATGCAAATAAACTGGTTTTCTGTAAAACAGTAGCCAGAAGAGAAAAAAGGACACGGTTGCTAGGCACTGTTGCCAGGAGACAACAGAGAGCCAGCAGTTCAGACAATAGCCACCAGAGGGCACCCAACACATAAGAAAAGGAACATGCTTACAAAGATGGCCTGAAAAGGGAAGAGCAACTGGCACGCCATCAGACAAACGAAAATGAACATAGGAGATGGATGGAAACTAATTCAGCCGAACACAGAAGCCGTGAGGCATCCCATAAAGAGATAAGAAGCAAAAATGCAGCTTCACAAAAAACGAATAAAAGAAGATGCGCCTACAAAGAAAACAACAAAAAGAAGCTGCAGCCCACAGAAGCAGATAGAACTCCAGAGGGAAAAAACCAACAAGTCGATGGAAAAACAGAGAGGCCCATCGCAAAAAAGGGGCGCACTGGAGTTTAGAACAGGCTAAGCAACAGAACCATACACTCCTAAAACCCTTTGCTATCTTTTTCCACAGCACAGAATTTTCCCACTAAAAGCAGGTGATGCACTGAGACACTTCTTAGAAATTTTGAAAGAGCCTGCATTGGGTACAGCTCCTCTGAAGACCATACAATGGTAGGAACGCTGAGGTTCAACCTCAGTGGACTCTTAGCAGAGGTGGCGCTGAAATGGCCAAGGCTAATGAAATTATAACTGTTTTCAAACTCAAGCCAGAATACAGAATGGGGATACGGATTTCATGCCATCGGCGTTCAGAACCAAAGTGGAACCAGATGGGTAATTTCCCAACACGCCTCCTCGTTGGGAAGCATTATGACGCCTGGATACAGAAAACCAAGGTTCAATCATTTATGAATGCACCCCTTCATGAAATGGAGCAGTTCTTGGATGGTGTTCTGAGGACATAAACGGTACATCTAGATGGAAACAAAACTCACCGAGGCAGGGGCGATAGAGCGCAAATGGATGGCAGTGGCAGAAAGCAAGAAAGCTAACTGTAAAGGGGAATGAAAAACCAGGGGGCACACCGAAATAACCTACACGATGGGCAACCAAAACCCCACCTACAACCCAGGGAAGCCACCGACACCCTATCCTTCCACCTACCACATCTCCAGTATCACCTCAACCAGTGACCCTAGATGGAAGAATGCTATAAGTGTAATGAACTGGGTACCAGAGACACGGATTGTCAGGTTTATCTGTCCTCATTGCGCCACATGTATAAAGCCAATCTCCTAACTATGAGGCTTTGGTGAGATGTCCCTATAGCAAATTACTGAACATTGTGTGGAAGAAAGGGAAAGAATTGACAAGGATTTGTAGGGGATCTTAATGCATGTCATTCAGTTAGCAAGAGTTAGGCTGTAACCCTAATTACATAGATTTTTGTAGAGCGGGATAGTGTGAGGGGAGTAGGAAAGAACTGTGGTGAGAAGTTATCAACGACCTTGCACTGATAATCCCAAATCGGTAGACTGGCGCCAGAATGAGGAAAATAAGATAGCAGAATGGCCTATGTATAAACAATGCACTGTTGCTCATTATGCTGGTTATTGCTTATTATCTGTCTGTCAAAGGTACTACAATGCTGCTGTAATTCTTTACTGTTGAGAGACTGTTCTGGGACTGGGGCGACCCAGTGTCCCTAGGGAACTCCTCCTGTTGCAATGCTGGAGAAATAATAAAATATTTGATTTTGCTGCACCCAACAAAAGCGAGAACTCGAGTTTTTCGCCAACTTTGGGGGCTCGTCTGGGATGGCATCGCCTCTGAACACAGGCAGCTGCTACGGGATCGTTCCCCTTTTGAACCCCATGGCGCCAAGAGAGGTAATAGACCTTTTGGAAATCCTCTATTGGGATGTCTTGGAGGACTGTCATGGGATGTCTGTACTCTGTTGGGCTCACATCAACAAGAGAGAATGCAAAGAGCGTCGGCTAGTCCAGGGAGAACGGCGCACTACTCTGATTGCATCCAGTGAGATGATCAAACCTGTCAGAGCACCCACAGAAAGGAAAGGGGAGGGAAGATGGGTTACACACATCCTAGCCAGGTAGTTCTCACGGACGCTGCCAGCCGATCAGCTCCCCCATGGGTCGGATCTCTAAAGATCCACTAGTTACCGCTGGCTTGCGTTAGAGTAGTCCGGTCAACTGACTTTCGCTTCACAGGGTACTCTGGGCGTCTCCGGTAAACAGTCACTCACTCACCAGTGTATATACACATACCAAATCCTTATCCAAATGCTCGATGCGATCTGTACGCTTATGTCCGGACCCATACCAAATGATCTCCGTGGCGGTATGACAATCCCTTTGAGGCGGTAAAAAACCCCTCAGCACCGGTGCATCCCATTCTAATGCATTTCACTATGCATTACCTAATGCTTTCACTATGCATTACTTGTTGCCAACCCAGCAAGTTTTTCCCACAGTACTGCTATACAACTAAGCTTAACTGGGCCTTTCCCCAAATTTTTTTTTTTTTTTTTTGGTGCAACCACTTTGCATCTGATCTAGCTCATAAGTTCAGATGAGCCATCCTTGTTAGCCTCTCCTGTGTGAGTACCCTGTAGGGAGAGACCCTTAGTTTATGTGCCACTAGAGTGGACAGGGCATCCCCCCTGAGTATGTGTGATTGGAAAATGGGTAGGGGACAGTCTAAGCATCCCAGCTCACCCCCTAAGGGTACCTCATCTTATTTCATGTACATACATTATGGTCCAACAACCTGCAGGTATTTAGACAATTGGAATCTTTACACTGCGTGAAAATCCATCTAAACAATGCCCACTAGAAGGTACCTTCAATCTAGATAAGATCATACATCTAACAGGAGCTTTTAATCACCAAAAAGCCTCTGACAGTGTGAGCAATTTGTCTATTGAGGAAAGGAACGGTTAATTTGAAATTCAGCTTGGCCCAGAGATAAAGAGAAAGTGCTCTGCGTTCAAGGTGAAGAATCAACGCAGACTAAGTAAAAGAAAAACCTGCTTTTCGACCCCAGTTGGCTGTGAAAAAAAAATATAGACAGAGGCAAACCAAAGGCAATACAAGTTACAGAACTGAGATTACATTTGCAAAGTTTAACTGTCCAGTGAGATCCAAGAGTGTGCCTTTGTGACCCCGGAGCCGGTGTGGCTTGGTGACACTGAAGAAGCCACAGGCAGTCAACCTGGACTGGAATCTCTGAAAGAGACACCACAGGAGATTCCAGGGTGTAAAAGAACAGCCTCCCAAGAGTGAAGCATGTTGGAAATTCTGGACAAGCTGTATACAAGATAATCTCCCGTCCACCTCTCCCCTTTCTCTGAACGTTATACACAGACGTGGCCAGTCTGGACATGTGTGAGTATGAAAATGGCTTAGGGCTGGGGCATTAATGTTTTTCCTGAGTGATGTGGGAGCGTTCCCAACACTCTCCATTGTTTTATTATTTTATTAATGAAGCTTTAAAATTCAGTCATATGGTGTGTTTCTTTATCTTCCCCAACGTCCTGTAGTGTCAGCCTGTCACCTGACACGAGGGATAGATAACAGAAATTTGTCACAGTTTGGTGAGCAATTGAGAAGGGGAGAGCCCTGCAGAATTTACACCATCTATTTGTTTTTACCCTTGTTATTTTATGTTTGCTTTGCTTGGTATTGTTGATGTTATATGTTGAGGATTGCATGATTAAAGGAGTGCCCACTCTCAGCCGCAGTAAGTCTGAGAACTGGAGAGGGTTTAGCATTCCTCTCTCCACCCTGGTTGACCGAGAAGGGTGGCAGGTGGATCTACCCCCAGTTGTAGCAGGACTGAGCAATAGAGAAGTTGGAGAAAAGGGAAGAGATGTGTACTTGATAACTAGAATTGAGCAATTAAGAGCATAGATCATGAACCAGGCAGCAACTCAAACCTACGCCCAGGGCAAGTTGCAGGCCTTGAGACAGACTTCCAGGTAGAAAAGGAAGCCCTGGCTAAGCAAGTACCGGTCCTTCAGGGACTTGTCAAAGTGTAACCATTTGTGCTCAGCATACGCCATAACAGCAGTGTGTTTGCCACAAAGGGAAATTGAATAGTTAAACGCCAATGGGCCATGCGTTTTGCCCAGGTGGCAAGCCTCACGAGGGAGGACTTGGGTAGTCTTGTGAGTAAGTAATGTTTAAGGGAAGAGACCAGAAGGGTGGGGGCTAGTTGAGAAGCCCACCCTCCTAGCTAAACTGGTAGTGGAACAAGTTGGTGCCCATGGAAGGGATGGTTCAGCGAGAAAAGCAGGATCAGGCCAAGCGGGCAAGGCAACAGACAGAGAGATTGGAAAACAGGTTTGGAAAATTTTGAGGGTAGTGGAAGGAAGGAGTAAGTAAGTACAAGCATGGGATTTCAAATACCCAGGACAATACTTGAAATGGTGATTTGAGTTGATAAAAGTGGCTGTTGGGAGACAAGCAAGTGATTTAAGGAAGAGTGAGAAGTTAACTCTGTAGTTGCTGGAGGGAACAGCAGTTGAACTTTGTAAAAATGCTAAAGAGGAAAGTTCTTGGTGTCTTTGAAAATGTTTGTAAATAAATTCAGCAAAGAAATTATTTGATTGCAATTATTGGCTATGAACAATTTAAGTCGAATTAGCTAAAGAAATGTATACAGTGCTATGTAATTGAAATCCTATTAGGCTCTAAGGGGCACTATAAGAAGTGCTTTTCTTTCAGTGTTTGAAAGCAGGAGTTAGTAGTATAAAAGCAATCAAAATTCTGGTAAAGTTAATTATGTCCCTTTTAAGGTAAGAATCTTTAAGCTGTGGAAATAGCTTTGGATCCAGAAGCAAGCCAGAAAGCATCTGTATTAATGCAAATTATCTAACTGATAAGGTAGAAGCCACTGAAACCTGGGCTGCCTATGAAACAAATACAAGAATATGGGGGTAATTTCCTCTGTTTTGCCTGAAATGCAATACGGGTAAGTTGATTTTTAAGTGATGATTGACTGCCAGAAGGGGTATTTTTGTCTTTCAGATAATCAGAGAAAACTGATGCCAGCTGAACAGCATTCAACGTATCATGCATTTACTGGCACAATAGGAATTATGTTTTGTGTTCTATGTCCTGTCTTGTGGTGTTTGTCTTGTGGCCAAAATTGTTGTGTTTCTCCGACAATTGTTCATGACTTTCTCCACTGTTAGCTGTCCTAGGAGATAGATTACCAGATTGCTGGACTGACTAGGTCTGGAAATTCCTGAGTGATGGCTGTGTTACCCTCAGTTTTTCATTCAATGATTTTGGAATTACAGGCAAGGTTCCTCCCCTCCTTTTCTCCCAACCCCTAACTCCTATGTTATGATGCTGTATAAATACCATAGATTAGACAGATCCCGTTAGAACTACTTCTGTCACTCAGTCTACTCTCTCCCAAGGCATTGGTGCTATTGGTTATTATTCTAAAGGCTCAGCTGGCCAAAGCCACCAGCAAAAACCCTGGAGGAAAGAGAAGGTATCAAGGACTAGGAAGCTGGAAAGGAAATACAGTCACAAGATAAGAGTCACCTGCGAAATACCTCCACCTGCCGCTCAACCTGGCCACTACTAACTCCATCAAAGGAACCCCTTTTAGCAATATCCACCAATATGCTGTATTGCCAGGAAAATACATGAGAATATTGAGAAGCTTTCTGTGACTGGCCTGGTGGAGTGACCTTTTTCAAGCCCAAACAAATTCATTTTAAAAAGAAAATCCTTTGTGAAGTGTTTTCGATACCGGTGATGGCTTTTGCTAATGCAGCTGCTTTCATTAATACAGCACATTGTGCTCTAAAAATTGGTAGCAAAAGCAAATACACACACCAACACAGCACAGCCAAACCTGCTATTTATCTGTAAAATGAAGTGGCAGGTTCTAGCACCTGGAGGTCTGTCAATTTGCTGGGGGCCCAGTATTCCCAACAAAGCTGTCGATGACTTTTTAGATAATGGGACACGTTCAGAGCTGAGTCTGCTATGCCTTCGCTGCAAAAAGAGGTGTATTTCTGACACTGTGCTAGCTGTCTCGCTGTAAAGTCCTAGTGGGGACAAAGCACAGGTAGCTTTCACCTGGATGTAGTTAATCAAGATCAACCCTATACCCCCGACCTGGGGTTTACCTCAGCTAGCTACATCCAGATAAAAATACAGAGCCTATCTCCACTAGAATTTTACACAGGGAGCTGTCTCACATTAGCCATCTCAATGTGAAGACATAGCCTAAGTTGATTAAGAAATGTTTTAAAATAGATGATACAGAGAGTTTGAAACGTCAGTTATTGGTCATTGGGGGTAACATACAGAGTATAGGGGGATGCTAGTATTTTGGTATTGGACAACACATAACATATACAATCTGCAGTGTCCCCAATGGGGGGTTATACGGTGGGTGAGATCAAGATACAATCAGCAAGCAGTGAGGGTACATCATTCATACAAAAAGGTACAGACAGTCATGGGTATAAATAAGCGGGCCGGGTAATGGGGATAGGATGACCCTCACATGGTGGAGTTCAGTTTGGTTTGGTGGGTTCAGGGCTCAGGGGATAAAGTCCAGCATGAGAGGTTTACAGGTCTCCTCCCCCTTGTGGGTGCACGAAGTCATGCCGGCTCACTCTTGGTATTGGCAGTGGCCGGTGATGTGCTCTGTGTAAATGTCTCTAGACCATCGAATAGTGTCCAAGACCATTAGGCGTCTCATGAGCCACGCGTAGCTGCGGCTCACCCCACAGGTCCTCAGTACGCGTTCATTACAGGGATCCCAGGCACTCAAGGCCCCAACAGTCAGAGCGTCGGTGTAAACCTCATAGCCCTTTGCCCGCAAGGTGTCAGTCAAGGGGGCATATTTTTCGAGTTTACGGGCTCGGGCTTCGCGGAACGCCGGGGTCCTGTTCTTGAATGGGATCGTCACGTCGACGAGGATGATCTTTTTCCGATCCTTGTCCGTGACGACGATGTCCGGGCGCAGCAGGCTGTCGGTGTCGGGGATGGCGCGATTGATGGTGATCTCTCCCAGGTGCAGGGTGATGGCCTTCACTAGGTGGTCCTAGACGGCATTGTATCACAGCTGCCAGGCTCTGGCGTGGGGCTTGCAACTGCATAGGACGTGGGGCAAGGTATTACATGCCCCACTCCCTCTTCCAAGCCATTATCATGTAAGATACTTCGGCTCAGAACCTTCCATCCTCTTTATTTATCACTACAGCTGGTCAGAAAAATTTGGACAGAACCATTTTCCATTGGAGAATGCAGTTCTATCTAAACCAAAAAGCTTCACAAAATTGTGTAGATTTTGCTGACATTTTGTTTTGGAGAGGGGAAAGTTCTGCTAATGTTGAAACATTTTGGGAATGAAACATTTTGATATTTTTTATTTTAAATTGTATTAAATGTTTCAATCGACCTGAAACAAAAAGAGTTTCCGGAATTTTCTTTCACGGAGAATTTTGAAATTTTCAGGTTTATTACAAATTTCAAACAAATATCTAACCTCGGACTCCTGTGCTGAATGGAATTTCTATTCTCCACACAGCTGCACAGGTCACCTGTGACCCTTGTGTGTGTGTGAAAGGCAGAGCTGGTCAAAAAAAGTAGGAATAAAAAATCATGAAAATATTCAAACATCTTTACTGTTTTTATATCAATTTTTTTATTTTTTTTTTGAGAATTGAAACATTTTGATCAGTGGGGGAAGAAAAGGGGTGTTTGTCCAAATTTGAATTTTCAACAAAAAAGATCTTCAAAAAATCAAAATCAGAAAAATTTCAACCAGCTCTATTGAAAGGAGTTCGGCTGTCTCAATCCAGTCCCCAAAACCACTACCACGATTGATGCTAACTAGGACAGATTAAATAGATACAGGCTCTGTCAATACTAGGCCTGTGTCTACACTAGAAGCATTTGACTGATGTAGGAGTACCAGTTTGCTACACTGGCGCTCCGAATGTGGAAAGAGTTATACTGGTTGTGCCTTTACCAGTATAGCTTATTCCACCACCACCATGAGCAAAACAAGCTGCCTTGGTCAAAGTGTGGTTTTGGTGGTATGACTGCCTCTATGCTAGGGGCTTTTGGCCAGAAAACTCTGTTGGGCAGATATCAGACTAGCATAGCTATGCTGGCAGAAATCTGCAGTATAGACATAACCTAAAGGCATTCATAGAAGCACAATTTTCTACTATCCCTCTGTCCTGTTTTTTTTTCTGTTTGCAGCAAACTCAGGAAAGTAAATGAGAGGGTCAGCTGCATGTGGCAGAACTGAGTTGAAAATGGAGGGGAAAGCCAAGAGGACTGCTGGAGCTAATTAGGGAACCCATCAGAACAAATAGTCACAGTCCTTCTCCTAAGGCAACATCCTGTTGCTAGAGCAGCAGCCTTTTCTACAGCTATTGTAGCAAGACCATTTAACAGCTTTCAGCAACAGTCTGGAAATCCCTTGCCTTTGTGATCTGGATTAACAGCATGGGCAAAAGGGGGAATAAATGGTTTATGGAGATATCTGGGTCTCTGGTGTGAATGTAGTCTGGGCTAGCAGGGACCATCAGACTCTTTGGCTTAGATTGAGTTGGGGATGGTGTGGTCTCTTAGTTTCTATTGGACCAGTCTCCACCTCAGTGAAGTCACTGCCACTGCTGGCCACTTGCTGGCAGTCTCCGAGGAGAATAACGGAATAGGATGCAGACAAGGCCCCGGGGACAACTTTTCATGTTCAAGGATGGGGCTCTCTGATAGAGAACAGTGCGGGGAAAGCTGTGCCTGTGCTGGAGACAAAGTATATCAATCTGCAGCACTGCGAACGTGGCACCGTTCTCAAATCCTACGAGTCTTGAAAGAGAGAGAAGTGCATCCTTCTCTGCTGATTTATCTTCCTAAGCCCCACCGCCCAGCATTTTACACCAAATACTGACTCCTGTCTTGCTATCAGTCAGCTATTAACTCACATCTGCTGACTCTGAATCACTGACAACCCCCGTACAGACCTCTGCAGGCTAGACAAAGAATGTCTGGCATATTGAGAATGAGTTTCCCCCCACCAAATAGCAGCCAGCGTACAATACAGCAAAGGGTCTCCATACAGCTGCATAACCAGGACTCAAAACGAGTCCCTTTTCTCTGGCATGCAATGGAAAGCAATATACTGGAAGATCAGCCATTCATCAGTCTGTAGGGCTGCATCTAGGAAACTGCAGGCACCTGTTTCATTGTTAACATGAATTTACAGTCAGAGCTGTAGTGATTAGTGACACTGTGGGTCTGTCTAGATTAGAGTTTATAATTCTAACTCAGATTTATCAACTATTGTAAATTCTAATCTAGACACACCACAAATGTTTGTACTTTACTTGAGGCTGAGTCCTGGGATAAACCACAGATATTTGCATCCTGGAACAAACATCTGCAGCAGAGGTGACACATGGGAGGAGGGTTCTTGTGGGGTCATGTGCCTCTCCAGATTTCTTTGGATGCCTCTCACTGGGACACCTAGAGCAAAGAGGCAGCAACTCCCCCGATGGCAGCACTCACTGTGTGTCCCTGCAGTGTGGGGAGGGAGGAAGCAGCAGGGCGGTTGGCTGAGCTCCCCTCACCTCCCCGTGCTACATGCGCTGCTTCTCCTTCCCTGATGCTGGAATCCCAATGCTGCCTACTTTGCAGACCCACCCACCCCATCAGAACCTTTCAAATGCGCCTGCCCACCCCCTTCCATGGTTACATGCCGCCTCTGGGGTGGCATTTACTGTTATGTTAGTTAACCCGAGTTAACTGGGAATCAGTTCACTTGAGCTCCACCAATAGCCACACATGAGTCCAAACATACCTGGTAGGATTCCACATTCTGTCTCGCTCAGTGATGCCTGGCTCTAGTTTTCTCCCTTCACCAAAGATATTTCCTGACTGCCAGCAGCACAATCTGCAGCCTCTCTTCTCGTCTCTATTGGCTCTGCATGGTGAGCAGTGGCAAACACCAGGGTGACAGTTGAGTAAGCAAATATGTCTCAGAGAAAACCAGGAGCAGACACAATCCCTGCCCCACTGAAATCATCTCTGCTGTTAACGTTAGCAAGGCCAGGATCTCACCCTGGGAATGGAGCTGAGCAAATATTGCCTTCAAATGCCGAATGACTGTTCTATTTGTGCCTATGACACAGAGGCACATATGTGGTCCACCACTTTGTCCACAGCTCTTATCAGGCCCAACAAACTCACTACATCTCACACACTTGTCAGAATCTGTGCCTAAAAGATATTCCTTGGAAAATTAATAACTCACTGATCATTAATATTCTTGCATGATGTATGCACAGGGTGTGTACAAGGACTTAGAAATATGTGCTAGGTATATTCTAAAAATGTTTTTGGCAAGCAGTGCCATCTGCCATAGACAACAGAATGTGTAGTTGCTTTTCTGACCAACCCAGTCTTCAAGCAGAGACAATGAAAGTCCATTTACTTATCAGGTAAGCAAAGCTAACAAGTAGGGGAAGAGAGAGCCCGGTGTCTATACCCCAGCAGGACAGAGAAACTTGGGGCACGTTTACATCTTCAGCACTGCTGCAGGGTGTCTGGTGAAGATGCTCTATGCTGACGGGAGAGAGCTCTCCTGGCGGCATAATGAAATCACCTCTGCAAGCGGCAGAAGCTACATCAGCGGCAGAAGCGCTCCCATCAACATAAGCGCTGGTGTGGACAGCGCAATGTCAGTGTAACTTAACGTTGCTCAGGAGTGTGGTTTATTCATGTCCCTGCTGAGACACAGGTTCTGCCGATATAAGGTGTATTGTAGCAATAGCCTTGGTCTGGGTTTTACTTTTCAAAGAATACTTTGCAAAGGTTTTCTGGACTATAATGACAGGGGGTCTGAACCTCAAAGATAAATAATTAAATCAAATGACTATATAATACTACTGTATTTAAAAGTGTATCAAGTAAGATCTTTTAAAGCTAATGACACTGGTGATTAATATCACTGTGAAATGTGTGTTAACACTGAGGAAATATAGATACTTGATATTATGCTTTCAAGTCTGATCAAACACAGGGAGAAACAGCTTCCCTCTCAGACAGGAGGGAAGGCAGCTACCTACCTGTTGGCAATGAAAATAAGGCAGGTGTGATCAAAAGCAATGGAAGACTCATTTACATAGAAATCACCAGGGAGATGTGAGGCTCATAGGAAAGGAAGAACAGCATGAGGTCATCCTGAGCTGGGGACGAACCAGTGAGCTTGGCAAGAGATAAGGGGAGAGGAGAAGCCATCTTGGCATCCATCACTGGACAGACAATGGGCCACACCTCATGCAAGTTGAGAAAGATGTGTCCTTCAGCCAAGGAGGGGTTGAAGTCTCTGAGAACTGAATATAAGGGGAGAACCTACTTTGGCAAGATCTTAGAAAAACAAGAGAAGCCAACAGCTTGTACTTCTGTGGAAAGTCCTGACTGAAGCAAAGTTATCCATAGCTGGAAAGAAGAAAGATTGGTAAGAAATGTTGAATAAAGCCTGTAGATTGCTAGATTTAAGGTTTAGATTTTTAGATAGCATTTTCACTTTTATTTGTTTGTAACCATCTCTACTTTTATTTCTTGTACTTGGCACCACTTAACCTATGTCCTTTTCTTAATAAGTTTATTTTTACAATAAACCAACTCAGGGAAAGGGTGTTTCTCCCATTTACATTAATAAGCTGTGATGTGCTTCTCTCTCTTTCAAGGAACAAATAAACCTGAATCTCTCTCTGAATGGTCCAGGAGCTGGACAGTATAGAACACAGGAGTTCTGGGAAAATTCAGGATGGTGCGTGCTTTGGGGTCATCTTGCCAAGTTGTTAACCAAGGTCTGGTGGAGACCAGTGGAAGTCTGTGGTATTGCAGGCAGCCTCCTGGATCCAAAGTGTGAGAGCAGGGCTGCCCAACAAAGACATAAAATGCATGCTTGTTGCTGACTGCAGACATCCCAAGCGGAGAGCTAGTGTAGCAAAGTTTTAAGGCACTTATGTGGTAGAGGGTAAGAGGTGACATAACTCCACCAGTTTGGATGCACCCCAAAACATGACAATGGTCCTAGTACTCATTTGCCCAATCCAGGAGCACAAACAGAACAGTCATTTGGAATCTGAATGAATTTGAACATAGTACTTGGTCAGCTCCACCCCCTGGGTGAAATCCTGGCCTCACTGAAGTTAATGGTAAAGATCCCGGCAAACAGGCTTTCCCCTTGGCCCAGCTGTTTGGTCTGATTTTGTTACTGTTTACGGTAGAGTAATGCTGCTAGCTCGCTGTTTGTTACCAATATATTTGCTGTGTCAGGAGCCTAGAGCTTTTTCTGTAGGCTTTATTTTAACCTATTGTTTAAATCTAAATAAATACGAACTAAAGGTACTAGCTAACATAAGGGTGACTGAATCTGGCCCACAGAGAACAACTGAACTACTACTTCCATAAGGCATAATAGTGTCATTCATGTACCAAACGCCATATGTAGTGTTTTGTTAGTCAGCTTTCAAAAGGGATTAGACAGAGTAACACTTTTGAGCCTAGAGGAACTCTCTAAGTAAAGCTGTCTCAACAGTTATTTGTAGTTAGACACAGTGCCTAAAATACACCCATCCCAAAACACTGAATAGTTGCTGATCTCATTGGCATCAGTGCAAAAGCTGACAAGCCCTGCTGCAAGCACATCTGCTTTGAAAGCCCAGGAAGCACCACTTTCTAAGCCACCCCTCAAGAAAAGGATCTGTCCATGTGTGCAGAGTTTCTAAACACAGCCAAGTTACATGCCCTCTGATGAGCAGAGTTCCATGCCACAGAACATCCGCAACATAAAGCACACCACTGGAGAGACATGACCTTGACATTTTATTATTTGACTAAGTATTGGAGCATCCCCTCACTGAACACAAGACTGAGACAACAGTTACACAAAGGAAAAAGCAGTATTAGCTGTACAGAGAGTGAAATAGCAAGGACCACTTTCAAAAGCCACTCCTGCTGAGAACCCTTTACAGAGAGTTAGTAATACAGTTCTGATAGACCTTGCACCAACACTGCTAGGACAGGTTCCATTGTACACAAGTCAGCTGAAACATAACTCTGGGTGTATGGTTTTGGAGCTTTCTATGAATAGATAATCATCTCTTTGTGTATACACCTATTACACCGTATAATGCAGAAGCTCAAATCTTCAGTCTTACAAATCACTGGCCAAAAAGGCGTTAGGAACACTTTACGTCCTCCTCTGCTTGCCGCTGGAGAGCAGTGATAGTAAGTACTAATTAAGCTGACAGTGCTTATGGAGTCGCTGGGTCAAGTTTTCTTAAGTGCCTGAATCCTGTTAATTTTCAGTGGGACTTGGTGCATAAATCCCTTTGAAAATTAATGGGACCTAGGCTCAAAAGCACCTTAAACAATTTAGGGAGCCTTTACATTGTTTCCACTATTGGAATAGCTTTCAATGTATCATATGTCTTGTTCTGCTCATTCTAAAGACAGAACTGTTACTGACATGGTTGAGAACTCTGGGCAGATCTGGAACCACATGTATCCCTTAGAACCTCTGCAGCCTTAAATGCCTTGATATGTAGAACCCTGGTATTGAAACATGTTACCAACATGGTAACCTTTCCAAACCCTGTCAGCAATCTGGCTTTGAAATTCCAGATAGGACTGTGAGATTAACTCATCCTTGGCTTCTCTCACCTACTACCAAGTCTAACATATGCACAGCAGGAAGAGCCTTTGAATCACACCTGCCAAGTCAAATCTGCCTGCTCCTGGGAGTGTCAATTAAGATCCAATTGCAGAATCATTGTTCAAAATGGTCCAAATATCACAGCTCAGGTTGAGTTTGCAGCACAACTATTCAGGGAAAAGGACAAATTATCTTGACTCGTAAACTGAGTAGATTTTGGTCTCGAATCACTAGAAATTATGGAATCCAATGTCATTTTGACGGTCATTTTCCTGAGTGCATATTAATATCCCATTTAAAAACTTTGAAGTATGAAAATTTATAAAACTGTTGCCACCAAATGGTGAATTTGTGCATTACCACTGTAAAAAGTAAAAGTAACACTTTAGGCAGACACTTAAAAAATGGAAGTGGGGTTTAAAAGGACACCCCACTTCGGAATGAGAAATCTGTGCCATGTGAAAGTGTATAGCAAGAACTTGTATCCTGAACTCTCCAGACGGAGATAAAAATCTCAACTCAATCTCAACTATTGTGTCCTGAATGAAGCTCATTAGCAGATGCATACTGCTGAGACTCACCTAAAGCACATTTAGAAGACAAGTAATTTGTACGCAGGGCTTTTTGCTACTCATAAAAACAAAAACATTCCAATGGTTTTGGAATCAAACTAACCCAAACAGACTTTGGATCCCCAGGCCTTCAAGAACCAGCTTCTTTATTCCTTCTCAAGCTCCATGAGGCAGTACAGAGCTACAGCTGCAGAGTTCGCCAGTTCCAGCTTGGGCTACAAGTGGCAGAAAGTTCAGTTCTGCCAAGTAAAGCATTCAGGATGGGTCTGAGGACTCAGAGATGAGTTTCCAACACCAATTCATGAGAATTTAGCATCTCCCACCCCGAAGCTCAGATTAAGAAGATAATGTCATCAGACATCATGATCTGGTTATCATCTTGCATGCGCTCCAATGCCACCTTGACTTCAGCTGCTGAGAAGGGGTCAGGGTTGTCCCGGTTGATGGACTCCATCAGGCTCTTCAGACCCACAGACTGTGCATGGGCAGCTCTGAACACCTCCAGGAGGCCAGTCTTGAAAGCTTTCAGCCTAGCCAAGCAGGAGGAAAGGCAATTAGAACCAGAAGCTAGACTCAAAACATTCTTCATTCCCAGACTTAGTTCTTCCCTAGAGAAAATCTCAGCTCCCAGCACAAGACCAAAAGATTGAGAACTCTGGCACTTGCAACCTATCTTGGGAATTTTTAAGGGGGCTTATCACCTTAGTGCCTTACCTGCCAGCCATGTGAGTCAGGGTCAATGGTAACTACTATCTGACAGAGAGTCTTCCAAGCAGCAGGATTCCAAAGTGCTCTACAAACTAGATAGAATTCCTGCACCTGACCCGGAAATGCTGTTCAGGACAGGAAGCAAATAATACTCCAACTGATCTGCAGGTGGTATTTTACCCAATTCAGAATCTGGTCAGTTTACAGGGGTTAAAGTCCCCTAACTCTTGTGACACCTATTGCAACCCCATGCCATATTATATGTACGAATGGTTTACGCAGGATTGTGTTCTACTCCATGGGGGAAAGGTCACTACAGCTCCACCAAGAACTAAAAACAGTGGGGTGATTAAGGCAAGTCACTAAGACTGTAAAACTTCCAGGGAGAAGGACCCTCTTCTGGGGTGGTTTGCCAGAGCCCCAAGCAAGAAAGAATGAACAGACCCAAGGCTTCAACAAACAGACAGCGACAACTCTCATGGAAGGGTTGGAAAGGACGTTGGCCTATCAGACGCTCCATGTGGGAGACAGGCGAATTCTGACAGGTTTAGTAAGCACGTACAACCTGTGATTCGAAACGTTTTCTCCGTAATGCTTTTACTCAGAGAATAAAAGTACTTTGTTTTGGAAGAGCTGTGTAGCGACCTGTAACGGTCTTTGGCGACAATGCAAAGCCCAGGTGCTGGCCTTAAGGTAGACTGGCTGGTTGGAGGTATTACAGTGTAAGGAAAGGAGCTGGGCCGCCTTACAACCACCAGTTAGAAGGGAGTGGGACCCTGCCCAGAGACACGGGATGGCTGGAGACCTGAGAACACAGGTGTTACAGACACAGAACTGTCACAGAGTGCCATGTGACCAGAAGCCCTGACCATACCTTACATCTCCCCTAAGTGACAGCAAGCACCTCAAACAACACAGTCCCCCCGCTTAGCACCATGTGGGGCAAGGGCTTGGCAATTAATCAGAGGTGCTAACTGGGTCACTCATACCACTTCCTGGGAATTCACCAGAGGTTTCCCATTCAAATACCACTCTAGCCCAACCCTGCTGAGTTTATAAGGCTTAAGGGGATTTAAGCCAAGATGGGGCTATGGATGCATAATATAGTAATTAACTTCCACCTCAGGCAGACTCAGTGCCCAGAAAAATCACTGCGCTCTGGTGCATCTGAGTGTAAGATACCACTGGAGCGCACACGTTTCCCTGGCACGTGGAACTGCAGGCTCAGGTGCGACCTGCAAGTCCAGAGGTGGTCTCCTTATTCTCTTACTCTGAGGAATGGAAGTCTTCCAAAACCCAGCCAGCTGCCCCAGCTGGAGTTAAATCCCATGAAGATGGAGTACATTACCCTAATTTCTGTCTGCAATGTAAGCCCCAACCCCACCCACCCACCCCACAAGAAAGACTCAATATATTGCTAGCAGGGCAAAGAACCTGCTACCTACAAGTGGCTGGCTCAAATCCACCCAAGCCAGTAATGACCAGGAGTTGCTACCATCCAGATGCCTATCTGAAGCAAGTCAGGGGGCTAGTTAAGTATCTGCATCAAAGGCAGCCTTTCTATACACACTCAGCAGGAAGGGGAAGGTCTGGACTACCCCTCGTTTTCCCCAAGCAGGGAGAGAAGCCACACAGGGTGGGTCAACTCACACTGCCCCTGATTGGGCTGCACTTGTTTTGTGACCATCAGCCTCCAGTGCTGTCAAGCTGGCTCAGTATTTTATTAAAGGAAGAGTGGTGAATCCCCCAGGATTTCCATCTTTGTTCCTGGATAAGAATTTATTTGATGCTAAGCCACAGAGTTGACCCCTTTGAGATCCAATGACCTAACTCCCCATGGCGTCTTTAGCCCACCACTCACCTTGAGTCAGCCAACTCGGTCTTTTTGCTCCCTCCAGTCTCCGCAGGTTCAGGGGTCTTTGGGGTATGTGCCTGGACTGGAAGCAGAGAGTAAAGATGAGACAGCTGGCAACTAAGAGCTACACGTCACCCCTCCAAGGCCTGCATGTGCTGCAGCAGGCAGGAGATTGCTACCATCTTTTAGCCTGGATCTGTACAGCATCTTGTTGCTAACTTCTTTCCAGAGCAAGGAAATTATTCCTTCCATGTAGTTTTACAGTGGCTAATTAGCCTTGCTGTTAATTCAGTGTCTAGCACAACGGGACCCTGAATGGGGCCCTGGGATGCTACCATAATAATTAATATTCACTCTCTCACAAAATCCATGCAAGGAATAATGCCATTGGTATGTACTGATGATATCCATAGCTGTATCTGATTTCGTAGTGGTTACGTTCAGACGTTTGGGGAAATGGGAACATGACGATGATACAGCATTGCTCCCTACGGCATACCACCCTGGTACTCAGTTTGGATTTCAGAGGTCTCTAGCACTCAGGTGCCCATAATGGCCAAGAAACTGCTCCACAGCCCAAGAGATCTCCCTCCCAGGAAGACCTGCCCTATGCACACTCTTTGGGATGGGAGCAGGGTCTTCATCCATGGTTGGACAGTGCCTAAAAATAACAGCCACTTGAAAGTGGGCTCTTGTAAAGCGCCACGTGCATTTAGAGTGCAACATCAACATGTAATGACAACGGTAAACTTCTACTAACAGCAAGGGCTGCTATATTCTGAACCAGTCTCCCAAGCAAAGTGGTTGAAAAAAGTGGGCTTCTACAACTGGACAGAGTCTATAGGGAACAATCCTGCACTGGCCTCAGGGATTGGAAATGACCACCTTCCAGTGTCTGAGAGCAGCTCAGTTCATTTGTTGCCCAGAAAGCTGTTTCAGCAGGCAGCCTGAAATGCAACATGCCATACAGGGGACTCTTCCACAGCATACCCAAGTCCTGCACCAGTGCCCTTCTCCATCGTCATCAGGCAGGAGACAGCATCATACAGCCCCCCTTATGCACACAGGAGAGGGAAAGAAAGGCACTCACCTTCTGGCATTTCCTCTTCTCTGTCACTGAAGTCATAGGGATCATAAGACTCCCCCTCCTTGGCATCCTGATCCCCAGGGCGCGACTTCTTCCTCCTGCAGGGCAACAGAAGGTTACTGCCACTCCTCACCACTCTAGGCAACAGCCTCCAATACCACAGGGGAGGCACTTCACACCTCTAACTACTGGGTGGGGATACAGCTGGGCCGCCTGCAAATTGCAGGTGAACTCAGTGCTTCTCTTCAAACACTGAAGACACCTGAGCTGGTTCTGGTAACAAAGGAGGAGCAGCCCTGAGGCTGGCCAAATCATTTGGAAGTTTATAAGAAGATTCAGATTTCCACCCGCAAAAGACATGACCTTCTCTAAAGCTTTCCCCTGTACCCCCAAGTCCTAGACAGAGGTTCCAAGACATCTGGTGAAATACCCTCTAGCCAACAGCCTCTAGGGATTCAGCTTTGTTAAATACAGTCAGGCCTCTCCAAGAAAATCCATTCCTGGGGTTGTTTCTGCACACAGATACGGCTGGTCAATTTCAGTCTCTCCCACCCAGTTGGTTTCACCAGTCCCAGCTAGTGCTCCCTCCCAACGTGCATCTCCAGCCCCCCTTTTCCCCCCAACACACCTCTTTTTCCTTCTCTCGCCACCCTCTGGTTCCTCTTCCTCTTCAGTCTCTGTTTCATCCTCCGCCTGCTTCTTGCGTTTTTTTTCCTTCTCCAGCACCTGCAAAAGGGAGCCAAACCACCCAAGCCAAGCAGATTAACAGGAAAATCAACCCCTCAGGCATTTGATACATGCTGAGTCTCCAACAGAGAAGTCACAGCAGTGGTCTGGGAACAGAAGGTATTTTATGTAGCAGTGGAGCTCTCGGAGTGTTGTGTACCTTAATTAAGCCTCAGCACCCCGAGATGTAGCCTATCATGCCCATTTCACACAGAGAAACGTGCACAGAAGTGGAGTCACCTGCCCACAGTTAGCAGCATAACCGGAAACAGAACCCAGGAGTCCTGTAATTCCAAAATTACTACAATACTTACTTCTATGGAACCTCTTGCTGCAGCCTCCAAGCACCATGACGCAGGATTGAGTCAACTTGCCACGAAAAAGAGGAAAGCTCCAAATCCCTCCCAGACTAAGACCGCCAAGAGCAAGCAGTTGCTTGCTTCTTAGATCACACAGTGAGGAGCCCATCGCAGCTAGTGTCTTGGAAGGTGGCTCGCAGCAGAGAGTCTTCTACCCTGTGCAACGGCTGCTAAGCCCCAGCACTCAGCCTGGACTCTAGCAACAGTCAGCTCCACAGCTGAGACCCACACAAAGAAAAGCCAGATCCTGGAAGTTCCAACAGGGGTTTTTTGCCCCTTTAATTTAACCCTTTGGCACCAGGAGCCCTGGATGGTTCCCACTACTCACAAGCACCCTGGCTATACGCTCACCTTTTTGAAGTAGGCGAACTGCACCAGCTCTACGGCAGCTTCCGCGTCCTGCAGGTCGATTGTTTTGTTCATCCGGCCCTTTGCATGGGCCGTGGAAAGCCTGATCAGCGTCTCCAGCGTTCGGGCCGTGACAGGGGAGGTCTGGGAGGGGAGAGAAGACAGTCCAGTGATTGAGGGGTCAGACAACGGCTCCATGTTGCGGCAATACCCACACATTTATTATGGCCCATGCTGGATAGCTGCACGCAGAGTCCCAGCACAGATCAAGCAAGGTCACACCCCTAAAGCCTGGGTCACGTGCATCTTTGCTGTACTCTACATGTGTCTTAGGACGCAAAGGAAGCCTATGGAAGACACACCTCTCAAAGAGTTCAGGGGCTGTGCCAGTCATGGAACAGGAATAGTATGTATATAGTATGCTGTGGGCTACAGCCTCACGTGATCCATAGCATCCCAGTGTACTAGGCCACAGTGAGCCTTTGCCTGAGGCTCAACATGTGTCTTTGGAGAAAGGACCATGTAAAACTAAGTGCATCCTGATTTCCCCCCCCTCACCCCCATCTCAGAGGATCAGCATTGGAAATGTGCTGCTCTGGAAGCCACTAGCAGGCTCCAGACTGCAATTCAAGGGAAGAGACACTGCTTGAAAGCCAACCTTGGGGCACGGGAAATAGACCAACATGTCTCCCCCGAAGAATTATTAGCAAAAGCCTGGGAGAATGAGAGGAGTTCACCTCTCTGGAGCATTACCCCCCCAGTAGTCGTCTCACAGAGAGAACATCTCAGGTCTGGATGTGTGACTCTGTTTCCTTGGCCAATGGGAAAAGGATGGAGTTGACCCATTCTGGTCTCTTTCCTTGTCTGCTCCTGCCTCCCCAACTCCGGAAAGATTTGCTCACCCTGGCGATATCAGAGCTCATCTGGTCCTGGCTGCGAAGGCGGGAGTACTCCTCCGCTATGTAATTCGCTGACTCTTGGGTCAACACCGGCTTGATGATCTTGGCCACGTGGATGTATTTTCTCATGAACTCCATGCTAACTATCTTCTCTCTGGCAGACACACACAGACAGGTACACAAGTTATGGAACGGGACCAGAGACTCCATTTTTACCGTGCCACTCCCTTCCAAAAGGAAGCCCCCCACCAATACGAGCAACACACAAAGAACAGGAACACTCCAGGCTGTATGTGGAACGTACACATGCATGGGATGCTCAGCCACATACAATGTTCTCCATGATTCTCTTACAGACTTGTGGTATGAGCCAGGGGCAAAACGGCTGCCATATTCCACCCCAGGGCTGGACACCCATCAGTAGTGGGCTAGTGAACCTTCCAGGGATCCTTCCTTACAAACAGCACTATATAAAGGCAAGGTACTACTGCTGCAAGTGACGTTTCTCCCACTTCCTTGGCAAGCCCACAAAGGAGCTTAGACGGTCGTGCTGAATCCCCAGCAGTTTACAACCAGTCGTACCATGAACCTCCTCGAAGATAAAAACCAGGAGCAGAGCGGCAGGCCCGAGGCTCAGCCCGCTGCATTGAGAGCAACATGGCAGCCTGCTCACAACCAAATCACTACAGGGATGGGGAAGACAGGGAGACACTCACTTGTGCCTCTTGGGGCCATGCAGAAGATTGTCGTGTTTCTCATACACTTGTAGCTCCTGGTCCTCCTCCTGCACCACATTAGGATCATCCGTAGCCAGGATCTCTATTGCGCTGCCCAGGGGCATGGCTGGGAGACACATTAAGAGAGCAGCATTTACATATCACCCAGGCCCGAACCATTGAGAGGCTAGTACATAGCTTGGCTAAGCCACAGATATCACTACACAAACCTCTACAGCTGGCTGGCACCAAGGCAAGAGGGTGGTAACAGGGTGTGCGTAACTAGGCAAAATGCGATGCGACTGAACAAAGGAAACTGTAGGCCAAATATCAGGGAAAGCTCATTTCCTGTGAGATGTGAGTATCTTCCGGGGGGAGTGGAGGAAATGCCCAACTGGACAGGACAAGCCAGTGGAGAATGTGCTGCAGGCAAGAGTCTTCCACTGGTCCTACCCCAGGGACGGACTAGATCTAATAGGATTTTCCTCTCATTTAAGACTCTGGGAAAGGGGAAGCCCCCAGGAGTTGTGTGCATCACTCAGCTGAGCTCACCCTGTCACCAAATCAACAAGACACACAAGAATGCGGGAAAGCCCTTGAGATTAGTATGGCTCTGCCTGAGTCAAACACCTCAGCCATTCCTGGTAGCTCAGCCTGCTGTTTATTCTACTGCTGGCTCTCTTCCATCACACTTGCCATGACTGTTCAGATAACCAGGCATGCAGCAAGTTACTGGAGGACGAGAGCTAGACTGCTTAATGGTCAATGCACTGCAATGTGGGAGATCAGAATCCAGCCCCTCAAGGCAAAGGAATGAAGAGAAGCTTCCGACGACCGACTATGGGTCCCCACATGGCTGGTGCAACATGAAGCCTGGAGAAATTTGTGGGTGAGATGGGGAGGAAGAATCCCAAGGTCTTGGGCAAGGGAGAAGAAACACTGTCAGTAGGACTGGGTCAGACCAAAGGTCCATCTAGCCCAGTATCCTGTCTTCCAACAGTGGCCAATGCCAGACGCTTCACAGGGAATGAACAGAACAGGGCAGTTATCAAGTGATCCATCCCCCGTTGTCAAGTCCCTGCTTCTGGCAGTCAGAGGACTAGGGACACTCAGCATGAGGTTGCATTCCTGACCTTCCTGGCTAATAGCTAGGGATGGACTTATCCTCCATGAACATATCCAACTCTTTTGAGCCCAGTTATACTTTTGGCCTTTACAACATCCCCTGGCAATGAGTTCTGCAGGCTGACTGCGCGTTGTGTGAAAAAAATACTTCCTTATGTTTGTTTTAAACCTGCAGCCTAATAATTTTATTAGATGACCATTGGTTCCTGTGTTATGTGATGTGTCATTTTCTCCACATCAGTCATGATTTTGTACACCTCTGTCATATCCCCCCTTAGCTGTCTCTTTTCTAAGCTGAAAAATCCCAGTCTTCTTAACCTCTCCTCATATGAAAACTGTTCCATACCCCTCATCATTTTTGCTGCCTCTCTCTGTACCTTCTCCAATTCTAATACATCTTTTATGAGCTGGGGTGAGCACAACTGCACACAGTATTCAAGGCGTGGGCATACCACGGATTTATATATTGGCATTATCATTCTTATTATCTATCCCTTTCCTAATGATTTGTAATACTGGTAGCTTTTCTGACTGCCACTGCACATTGAGCAGATGTTTTCACAATGGATTGGGGAGTCAGGATGAAAGAGAGAAGACTGAACTCACCATCACCATCCTGCTCGCCGGGTCCTCGGTACCGGTGCATTCGCAGGACGTGGTCCGAGATCTCCCTGTCATGCTCTGGGTCCATCTGATCCAAGACGATGAAGAGCAGATCGAATCGGGACAGCAAGGAGTCTTGAAGGCCAATGTTCTCCATGGGAGTTTTGTACTGATCGTACTGCAAAGAGCAGGGAGATGACTTACAGGAGACCCTGAAACTATCAGAAGCGCGGGGACATGGTGGCTTTTCGAAGGGCTGGGAGAACCCTCCAGTCACAGGATTTGAGAACAAAGGTGCTAACACACCATCCTGGTCTGAATGCTGCCCCTGGAAACCAAATGCCGCAGCATCGTCCCGCCCCACCATGCATCGTTGGCCCGTTTACAAAGGGAACTGGTACATTTTACACTTTGCCTCCCCCAGAGTCGACACCAAGACAGGCGCTTTCCAGATCAGAGCCGAAAACCACATGTTGCTTTAATTGCTCAGTTTAACAGCTCTTGGGCTGAACTCCAAAGAACAGGCTAGAGGCCACGTTGAGTCTCCAGCTCATTGATTTCAAAATGGGGTGCAAAGGACGTGAAGGCAGACTCTGGGCCCAGCGTGGACATTAGGATATGCTTTTGGCATCCACAGCTGCACAGAGATCTATACAGAACCCTGTTATTTGGATGAAGGGTTTTTACCATCCAGAATTTCCATCAGGGCCTCTTGCTCACCCCTCAAGAGATCAGATGATCCTCTCCTGGAAGGTGGTTTGGGTCACCTCCAGGTCTCAGTAGCTACTATGAGAAGAGCTGATCTGAGAGAGCCCCCGACCCCCAGCGCTCACCCCAACTCACCCTGCCATAGACAGGATTGGCTGCAGCCAGCACGCTGCAGCGGGCATTGAGCCTGGCATGGATGCCTGCCTTGGCAATGGTCACACGGCCCTGCTCCATCACCTCATGGATGGCCGTGCGGTCGATGTCAGACATCTTGTCAAACTCATCAATACAGACCACGCCACGGTCAGCCAAGACCATGGCTCCCGCTTCCAAGCGACGTTCACCTTGGGGGGTGGAGTGGGGAGAAGTCCAGGGTTATGTACCGGCCATCATCCCCAAGCCCTCCCCTTCCCTCTGAAATTCACAGAGATCTGGCAGGTCCGCGGCATCTGAGGTTCAAATCCCCAAAACTCAGGTGCCTAAGGAGTACGTGAAATCCTGGCTTCAGAGACAGCTCTCTACAGCAGAAAGGAGAGTGGTGGGGATAATGCAGAGAAAGTCAAGTGAGATGGATCTTTAAGATAGACAGGGATGGCAGGACAAGGGCATGGGATGGTACCTTGAGTTGAAAGTAACCAGATCCTATTCAAAGAACTATGTATGTGTATATCTCCTTACTATATGTTCTATTCTATGCATCTGATGAAGTGGGCTGTAGCCCACGAAAGCTTATACTCAAATGAATTTGTAAAAGCAGCAGAGAATCCTGTGGCACCTTATAGACTAACAGACCTTTTGGAGCATGAGCTTTTGTGGGTGAATACCCACTTCGTCAGATGCATCTGCTTTTATAGATCCAGACTAACACGGTTACCCCTCTGATACTCAAATAAATTTGTTACTGGCACCTTAGAGACAAGTACTCCTGTTCTTTTTAAGTACCATTAGTTCTCTCACAGGTATTTCCAGCAACAGGAAGACCAAGAATATCTGGGCAGTGATTTAGGGACATGGCACAACCAGCTCCTGCTGGGATCCCACACAGGATATGGGAGAGCTGAGAGCCATCTACCCAGCTTCCCCGGGCAGGTGCTGCTCAGAGACAGGCAGCATGAGAAGATGCAAGAAGCTGCAACCCAGCAGACATCCACCAATATGCTCTGGTATCGGAGAAGTTCTCATCACGTAAAAGCTTCCAGCAAGAGCAACTAATGGTTCTGTGATGGTTGACAGATGTTACAACAGCCTCACATCTTACAGAGCCATTCTCTTTACTTCATTCCTCCCAGCATCCTCTGCCAGCAGAGCGCTTCAAAATAACCTTACCGGTTTCTTGGTCTGTGGTGACGGCAGCAGTCAGACCAACCCCGGAGGAGCCCCTGCCGGTGGTCGGGATGGCCCGGGGGGCTGTGGAGAGCACGTAACGCAACAACTGAGACTTGGCAACTGAAGGGTCTCCTGGAAGGAACAAGCCCGAGCGATTACGAAGTGTCCCACTACACAGGCTTTGCCCTCCCTTCATCATAGCATCCCAATGCCACTCCTCTCCGCCCTACCTATCAGCAGGATGTTGATGTCTCCTCGGATGCGGCTCCCATTCTCCAGGACCTTCTCCACCCCTCCGAGCAGCATGCAGAGAATCGCCTTCTTGATATACTCATGCCCGTGGATACTGGGGGCCAGAGACCTCGACAGCTGGTCAAAGACATCCTAATGCAGAGGAAATGAGGGGCATCACATAAAAAAATCCAACCAACCAACAAGAATGGCTTCCCCTTAAAGGGATATGATCAGGTAGTTCGGACTTTGCTAATCTAATGCATGGGCTTAAAATCAACAGGAAAGGAAGGGGCTTTCCCTGGCAACTGTTACAGGTCAGGTACATTCCCCTGCCGGATAGGAGTCCCCAACAGCACGGGACGACGCCAGAACTAGAAAGAAACAGATTCAACTCTTCCACTATACCTCAACCAGCTGAGAAAAAAGGTAAACAGAAAGAGTTTAAAAAGGGTGTTTTAAATCCCTTCAGCAGTGACTTAAGGGAAAGAATTTTTACAGTGTGATTTTAACCTGGGTGCACCTCAGACAAAACAAGGAGGGTTTTTTTCTTTTTTGTTAATATTGGGCCAGACCGTACATCAATGTTATTTACAAGCGAAAAAGATTCTGAGCTTCCTTTAACATTCCTGCCCATTTCTCAAGTTCTCCCCCTCATGGTAAAGCAGTGATCCCTTTAAGAGCAAGGCAGGCTGGGAAATCTCTCCAGGACATGGTTCTGAACAGGTGGTCAGTCTGAGGGCACACTCCGGTTAAGAAAAGACCTGCAGTTACTGCAGTAAGGGAGGATGGGTATGGATTAGGGCTGATTTGTTTCTCTCACAGGTAAGTGTAGGATTTGACTTTGTCTCCTTTGGGTCTTGGCAATGCTCAAGCTTTGATCAGCTAAGGAGAAGGAGAGGGTCTGAGAGTGAGAAAACCTAAGACTTCTGCGAAGAGCAGACATGACTGGATTCCAGTTTGATCAGTGCATGGAAAAGAGAGATGTCTGATCAGATGAACGTTGAGCTAGTATCAGAAGAGCATCAGCATGAAGCAAGGGAATTGTTTATGCTGGGCCTAAGTGATGAGAAGAAACTAAGTAAATGATACAATGATACTGGGACAACCGAAAAAGAACCTCCCCCAATCCCCGCACAGGATAAGTGGGGAAAGCGATATCTTTAGAGCCATATAAAGCTGGACAAAACACTAGAAAACATTCAGAGCAATCCTGCCTTGTGCCGTGGGGATAGGGTTAACTGACTGTGTTTATGATCCCATCTCTAATATACAATTTTCTACAGGGTGTGTTTGAAAATAAAGCTTAATACCTTTGAGCGACTTTTGCTAAATCTCTTGATCTTCGCTACATCAGAGGCAGAGTAGAGAGGCCGAACTTCTTTGCTCATCTGCTTCACATGGCAGGCGATCAAAATGGTTCTGGAAAGGAGAGGGAGGTTGGAGTATATGTTCCAAGTGTATATGGTCTAGACAGTATTTGATCCTGCCATGAGGGCAGGGGACTGTACTCGATGACCTCTCAAGGTCCCTTCCAGTACTAGAATCTATGGTTAAGTCTAGAACACAAAAACCCTGCAGACAGCCCAACCATCCAAGGACCTACAGATTATAGCAATCACCCACAGTGTCCTTCCATAAGGGTCAACTCCTCAAGCTGAGTCTTGGAGACCCTGGAAAGCTCAGAAAAAGATGTATCCTGATGCCATTGTGTCTGCTTAATTAAACTGAGCAATACAACCATTCTGAAGACTTGCATTACCCTTGATCTGTGTCTGCAGCACCACATCCCTATCATTCTTTTGGTCCTGGCCATCCAGTCACTAGAGAGATAATGGGACCATCCAAGAGATTCAGGAAGTTTTACCCAAAGTTCTTGCCTAATTACAACACTGTGCTGCTGGTCAACAGCTATTACATCCCACCCCAGAGCTGGCTGCATCTCAGTGGCATGGGAAGTGATCCTCCTACAAAAGCTACAGAGCATTCTGGGATCTTTCAGGATGAAAGTAGCAATATGAAGGGAGGGTGATTATACTGTGTCCCTCACCTGAATGTCCCTGATGTGTAGCCCCCCTTCTTCCCGGGCAGACAGCGGTAAGTCCCAACAACCTGGATTCGGTCCCCAGGCTTCACCCTGTCCACCAGGTCATCATCTAGAACAATGTCCACAGAGCGAGGCAGCTGACCAGCTGGGGCCTTCTCAGGCATCTCCTGGATGGTGATGGTTTGATGGTCTTTGTAGACAGAAAGGCCAAACTCCGTCTCCAGAGGATTGTTCTCTTCATCCTGGATGAGCGACATAGTAATGAAACTCCTCATTCAAAGGAGCATGGCAAAGGAGTCTCTGGGGGCAGATGGGGTCACCCAAACAGGGCAGCAGGAAGGGAGGCTGGAGTGTCCCTTGTGGTAGCAGTGAAACAGGACTGTGCTGCAAGGGGCTGCTTTATGGAGGCTGCTTGACACAGAGACCTTGTGGTTCACTTAGGCTCTCCAGCTCCCAGACTCTCAGCCTGTACTACCTAGCGCGAGCCCCTTCAGCCTACCCAAGCACTAGCGTGGACTAAGCCGTCATGGAGAGGCCTACTGGCTACACCAGACAGGCAGTCACAGATCACTTGTGCAAGAGCAGTTACATGAGCAAGACCGCCAGGTGAGAAGAGTGTTATTTGGTCACTAGCAGCCCAATTACCCACTATGTTCTCCAGAGACCGAGTGATCACTCTGCCTTACAGACCACTCAATCCAGTCTGACTAACAGATGCTTCCATCTGACCAGGAGCCTAGGTTTGAACTCCATCAAATCCAGCACAGACTGCAAAACAATTCAAAAGCTGCCTCCTTTATGCTGCTCCCTTCAAGGCTGAAACCGTGTTAGCCGATGCGGATGTCTGTTTCTTGGGAGAGCATTCGACTGGCTGCTAGGAGAGGCTCCAAATACATCAGCACCTCTGCCACAGAAAAGCCTGTATATTACCGCGGTTTAATCAACATGCATGCCCCACAGATGAAGCCAGAGGGAGGTAACTCACTGCCAATAGCTATATGGGACAACTGCAGTGAGGTCCACTGGACTGGGACTCAGGAGACCTGGAATCTATACATAGCTCTGCCCCTGGCCTACTGTATGGCCTTGGGCAAGTCATTTCCTACCCCAGACCTCTGGTGAACATTTGACACTGCCTCCGTTTGCTCACCTTAGTGGGGTAGACAGAGCTGGATGGAAAAGCTTCGAGAGTCGTCATGTCCGTGTATCGACGTTCAATGGTCTTCTTGGTAGCAGCGCAGTAATGGACGCTGCGAACGATCTTTGGACGTACCAGAGAGCCTGCATTTAGATTTGTTTGGTGGGAGGAAAGTTAGGAGGGAAGAAACCCTTTAGACTTTGCCTACTCCTGCTCACCATGATGCCAGCAATGCGGTTTCTAGCTGTTCCACTGGGAGATCATCCCACAGCGTAACAGCTCTCAGCGCACATTCCCTGACAACAAGCCCAAACTTCTCAGCTACCTTTCACTCCATGACTCCTACTTATACTCTAGATCATCCTAAACATCCCTGATGTTTCCCACCCTTCCCGTGTCTACAGATAGCTATCACTCCCACGTTCCCACATGAGCATTCAAAAGGCACATCTCAGCCCCCCAATCCCATACTCACATTTTGTCACAATGCCCTCCACGCAGACCATGCAGCCCAAAAAACAGGATGTCAGCGTCCGGGGCGTCACATGTTTGGATCCAAAGCTGCCCTCGAGCCCGATGTAGAACTCCTCATACTGCTTAGCGTATGTGGCATCGATGGAGGCAACAAAGTCCTTCAGGGCGCGCTGAAAGGCGACCAGCTCCTCAAAGGCATTGCTCAGGAGCCTAGAGCAAAGGACAGCAGGACTCTGGTCAGTTCAGCTGCTAGGAGTGGACCTTGCCAGCACATCCGCAGCAGGAAGACCCTTCCTTCACACAGTGACAATTCCTAATGCCTTGACAGATTAATAGCAGAGCTGGGCAATCACCAACAGATGTTTCCCCACCACCCACATGAGAATTCACTTTAGTCAAGAAGTTCTAACCAGGTTAGGCCCCAAACCCCCACTGCAAGTCTATGGGATTTAGGAACCAAAATGACTAAGGCACTTTTGAAAGTCTCACTAGGTAGGTGCTGAAATATTTGTGTAAGTCTGGCCCTAAATCCATTAGATTCCTAAATTACTTGGGTGCTTCTGAATGTGTTCCCATCCCCTATATTCACTTTCTGCAAACATCTCAGCGACCAGGTTATCTTAGCACAAATGCACACGTGCTAGAATGCCACACAGGGTCACACATGGGGAGAAGGCAAGTCCCAGGCTTAGAACTGCATACAGATTGAATGTCCTTTAGAATAGGAGACTGGACTCTGCCTAGACAGACTCCATCCTTCAGTGCCATCTGGTAACAGATGTGATGTTCTCAGCAGAATATGAGCTGGAGAATCAAACCAACCAATACGCACAGAATGGAGTTTGTATTTCATGGGCCTGAACCTCACAAAAAAAAAGTCAACCTTAACTATGAGGCCTCTATAAATATTGGTAGGGAAGCCTCAAGAGTATTGAAATGCCTTATTATATTTTGATTGGCAGGAGGAATTCAGAGTGATCTTAAAGACTTCTGCATTTACTACTAATTTTAGAAGTTAATACTTAAGGAAGAATCACTTCACTCCACTGACTGTCCATATATTTTACTATATAAAGTCAGTAAACCTGACTGCATTTGTTAGGGCAACCAGAGGGCACCTGCGTAAGTATCCTAGATATGAAAAGATTTTGATGCTCAGCATCTGGTTAAGGCCCCCATTCAATGACAGAACAGGTACAACATTGGCATCAGATTCAGCAGAGGAAGTTTCCACCAAGCTGCCCCACTCCTGATCTGGTGCATCTGTCTTCATTGCCCAAAAAAGGTGTATTTTTATAGCACATTAGCTTTCTTGTGATGAAATCCTACGGGAGATAAGGCTCTAATTTCTACCACAATGTAGCTAGCCAAGGTCAAACCCTGGTGGGGAGTATAGTGTTGACATTATTTAACTACATCATGTTAAAAGCTACCTGTGCCTCATCTCCTGTGATTTTACATCAAGAGGGTTAATGCACAGTAGTAATCTTCTGTAAAAAAGACTCGGTCCCCCACCCCCTTTTGGCAGTGAAGACATAACTTTAGGCCAGGTCCACACAAGAAACTTTTGCCAGCATTGCAAGTCTATTCGTGCGGGAAAAAAAATAATGGGGGGGGGAGCATTTTAATATGGCCTATTGTAAATGCTGTAATACCAGCATAAGTGCTTTGGCTGATACATCTTATTTTGCTCAGGGACCCGCTATAAGGTTAGTGGCAAAAGCACTTTAGATATCAGTGTAAGCTGCGTCTACATTAGTAGGGTTTGCTGGTATAAGTACATAGATAAACCTTTTCTAGTGCAAACTGGGCTTTAGAGAGAAAGTAATAGCTTAACCCATTGGCCCGCCTACAAAGTTTGCCAATAGGGCAACTGTAATGGCTTTCCTCTCATGCCATCACAAAACTTAAGGACATTCAGAAGGTTGCATGCTGTGCAGTAGCTGAATGAGAAGTATCCTGTTAACCACTCTTAGCAAGTTCCTTCAGAGGCCACTCTTACCGGTTGGCTCTCTTCTCATTCTTCCGCCGCAGGTCATTGATGCTGACAATCAGACGATACTGATTGTCACTGATCACATCCCGGACTTTGCTCTGGTAAATCCCCTGATCCTCCTGCAATACACCATGGGAAAAGGATTCCATTTTACAAAGCTAAGCCAGTGAGATGCAGCCCCTATGATTTGAGAAATCAATATCTTTAGTGGCTCCGAGGAATGTCCCCAACTGTTACTGACACCAGATTATCTTTGTTGCAAGGAAAGGCCAGATAGAAGGACGCACTCTCAATCCCCTCTCCACCCCAGGTTATGTCTGCACTTTGAGTTGGAGGTGCAGTTCCCAGCTTATGGAGACATACTCACACTAGCTCTGATGGAGATGGCTCACTAAATATAGAGTGTAGCCATGCCAGTGTGAGCCATGGGAGAGGCTAACCATCCAAAGCATGTACCATCTGAGACCACAGGCACATACTTGGGGTGGCTAGTACCCTACCGCAGCCAGAGTTATAATCTTTTTTCAGTACATTGGCTCAATCAGAGCTAGCCCAAGAATGTCTCCTCCAGTTGGGAATGGTGCCATAGGAGCAGCTTGTAATGGGAGACAGGAATCTAAACCCAATAGAGGCCAGGGTTAGAAAGGGGGAGAGCTAAGACCCCACAGCTCACTCTGTAGGGCTGGAAAAGTAAACAAGAAACCCAAGAACAGCTCTCCTCTTTCCCCAGCACCCCTCAACCTTCCACCATACTGCCCCCTCCCCTCCCACATCCTCTATGCAGATCCCGCCCTCCTCTCCCCCAGCACCTCTCGGCCTTCCTCCGTACCGCCTCCTTCCCTAAGCGCCCCCCCACATCCCCTCTTCAGCCTCCCCCTCCAGCACCCCACCTCCCCACTGCAGCCGCCACCACCCTCCTCCCCCACAGCACCCCTCAGCCTTCCTCCATACCGCCTCCTTCCCTAAGGCCCCCCCCACATCCCCTCTTCAGCCTCCCCCTCCTCTCCCTCCAGCCCACTGCCCCCCACATCCCCTCTGCAGCCGCCACCCTCCTCCCCGCCAGCACCCCTCGGCCTTCCTCCATACCGCCCCCTCCCCTCCCACATCCTCTCTGCAGACCCCGCCCTCCTCGCTCTTCCTTCATACCACCCTCCCAGCACCCCTCCCCCTAGGAGTTCCCTTTCCAGCCCCCACACCCCCTCTGCATCCTTCCCCTCGGCTCCCCCCACACCCCGCGTTCCCTTTCCAGCCCCTCTGCAGCCTCCCCAGCAGCGGCTAGAGGCGCCATTGGCCCAGCTTGGACTAGCGACACTCGGGGGTCCCGCACCCCGCAGCAGGGCCGGGGGCTCGGGGATTCCGCCCCACCTCATCGTCCAGGAAGTCGAGGTAGTCGCGCTGCGCCTCCCGCAGCTCCGCGTCCTCCAGCCCCGCCGGGGGGGCCGCCATGCTGCCTGCGCTGGGGAGCGGGCCCTGCCCGGGGGTCCGTGCGCTC
>NC_133771.1:11949136-12034464 GCF_003597395.2 Chelonoidis abingdonii | reverse complement strand
GAGGCGAGCGCGAACCAGCGGGGCAGAGGCTGGAAGGGCGCAGACCGGCACTGCCGCGCGGGCCCTGCCCCTACAGCTCGGGGCCGGGGCCGGGGCCGGGGCCGGGGCGGCGGGAGGAGCCAGACGCTGCTCAGAGGCGAGCGCGAACCAGCGGGGCAGAGGCTGGAAGGGCGCAGACCGGCACCGCCGCGCTCGCGCTGGCTCCGCCCCTGGCGCCAAAACGCGATACATTTTCCCGCCAACGAAAAGGTCACAAAGATTCCCGCCCTGGCCTTCTCCCATTGGTCAGCTCAGACAGTACCGGCTAGCGGCCAGCCAATAGTAGAGCGTGGGAGGAGGAGCCCAACTGGAAGGACGGGAATGGTTCCCACTTCCAGCCAATCACCGGGGAGGGTGTGTGGAACGTGGGGGGCGAGGTAAACCGCGGCTGGAGGGGGCGGTAGCGGGTGAGCGGGCTCCGCCGTGCGCGCGCTACTCCGCCCCAGGGCATGCTGGGATATGTAGTTTATTTGAACATTGCATGCTGGGAAGTGTATTCCTGCCAGAGGCATGCTGGGATATGTAGTCCATTAAGGTTGGCTGGTTTGGGATCAGTTCTGATTTTCTGAAGCATAGCAAGTCAGGCATCTAGGACGTTGCTAACCCGGCCCCTTCCACTCAAAAGCCATGAGGGAGGCCCCCAAACTCATGACATTAGTAATAATAATAAATGGAGACTTTGTGCTATTTGCCTTCTGGTTGTTCAGCCTTTAGGACGAACTGAGGGCCACATTTTCATGGGCTAAAACTTGACCAGTTATTACAGTGCAAACAGAGATTCTTACATATTCACAGAGATTCTTATAGCTCCAGGAGCTAGGGCTTTCAGAAAAACACCACTTATCACGAGCGAGGCTCACAATAAAGTCGCAAATGTTGGCAACGCTGCTGACAGACCCTGATTTTGAGAGATTCCATGTGCTGATGTCAATTGCAGAGGCCCAGCGCCTCTCAACTGCAGGCAACTAGTTTTTCCACAATGAATTTCCTTGAGCTAAGTTTATAAGCTGCCCATTGGAATCTCTTTTTTAAAAACAGGCTTGTTTCACTGCAATTAAAATTCCATACAAAAGAAAAAACATGATAGAAAGACTGTCTTTTCATTGTGTGTGCATTCCACCTAGCACAGAGGGTCCCCAGTACTTCACTGGGGCTTCTAAGCACCACTATAATAGAAAATGGTGGTGGCGGTTATGATGATTTAAATCTCCATCTACAATAGTGGCAAGATAAGGTGAGTGAAGTTATGTCTTTCATTATTTTTAACATCTTGTTAACTCACTCACCTTGTCTCGCTGATATCATGAGTCCAGTATGGCAACAACACTGCAAGTACTTCAACAGGTTGTTTGCAATATTTAGTGCAGATACTCTGCTTCCCCAGACCTGAAGAAGAGCTCTATGTAGCTTGAAAGCTTGTACATTCCACCACAGAAGTTGATCCAGTAAAAGATATTACCTCACCCACCTTTTCACAGTCAGGATATTATCAGTTACGTAAAATGCTACAGCAAAATCTTCATTCATTCCTATCCAGTCCCACTAGGGGAAGCAGCTTCAAATCAAACACCGCTAACTGTTGTCTGTGTGTAGAAATGAGAGTAGATAACCAGTAGGTGTCCTGTTTCATCTTTATTGGGTTAAGTATCTGGATCAGCTTCACCTAGACATCTGAAATCTGCTAAATAGCTCTTGTTACTGAATTAGAATGATACCCAATCCTCAAGTATAATCACCCCACTCCTGTAGTCCTTTTACTGGTTCAGCAACTGCAACTGTACAGCTCTGCCCCTTCCTTGCTTCTCTTAGGTCCAATTGCTCTCTCCCCTCCGCTTGGAATAACTCAGTTGAATTCAGTACAGCTTCACTAGTGTAAAATTGGTGTGAGTGGAGAATCAGGCCTTTCCTGCAATTCCTCCACTCAGATGCTGCATTCCATCAATTCTGCTTCTGTTCATGACCATTTTGCTATCTCCTGTGCTGTCCTCCTACAATAGCCTGCCTGATCCCATGTTCTCTGCAGCCTCCTGGTCCTTCAAGTGTCTCTCTTTCCACAAACTCTCTCAGAATGAGCTAAATTCTCCTTAGTTGTAGTGACTTCAATGGGGCTGTGTAACTGAAGGGGAGGATTTGGGCCCAATGTCACACACCTCCAAGCTAGCCTTTGGCATTCTAGCGAAATATAAATGTAAATTCTAAACTAATGCAATGTAACGCAACCCTTGTAATGCAAGCAAATGCATAACCGTATTGCTGTCTTGTGCTTCCCCCTCCAGCATTTCATCCTTTGTCTAACCTAGGTTGAAAGATGTTTGGGGCAGTGACTCTGGACCTGATATTTCACAAAGTAGGTATAAAACACTACCTAGTCAGGACGGTAACTCACTGCAAACGACTACACAGCATGCACGGTAGTGGAGAATTTGGTCTTATTGACCAGGTTCTGGTCCCTGCTCTGGCTGCTTTGTGTTTTTCTGATGGCACGAAGTAGCTAGAAAGCAACCCTAAGGAAGCTGGAGATTTCCCTCAGAGAAGGGAATCTCTGGGTGACATAAACCCAGCATAGCTGACTCTATACCACCTGCCCTTGGCTCCACTGACAAGGAAGCATGTTGGAGGCAGAAGGAAGTATAACCAAAGCACAATACACTCCAGAGATCTGGATTAGCAGAACAGTCCCAGAAGGCCATTCCAGCTGAGGCCAGTTAGAGCACCTTTGAGGGTGAGGCTGCTCCAATTCATGCTTGGGGTCAAACTAGCTCTTCGCAACCTCCAAAGTCAGAGTTGATGGAAAGGTGGTAAAAAGCCACCTATGCTCCCTGCTGGGGTGCACCAATCAGGGCTCAGGTTCACATGAGGATTTGGCCCCATGTCTTTATTTTCTCTCTAAAGCACCATGCACATCTATAGTCCTATTTAACCATGGTGAAGAAAAGCAGCAGTAGCTGAAGAAGAAAGGAATAAGGACCTGCTCGTGCTCCCTCTGAAGCTATTAGGAGTTTTGCCATCGAGAGCAAAGAGAACAGGATCAAGCCTTATATTTTTATAGTTGAGAAACTGAAAAGAGCTTGTTGGGTTTTGTGCAGGATGGAAACATCCAGGAATATGCTGGCTAATGTGTATGTAAATAAAACCCCAGCCACTGGAATGAACCAATGTGTGCAGTAAACACAGGTGACAGGCATTGGCTAGAATGGGGCAGGAGCAGACAAACCATATGCCTGTAAGTTGGCTGGCAGATTCAGCCATCATAACAAATCACCAGAGGAAATTTGAAGCTGTTTATAAATGTTATCAGGACATGACATTAAATATCAGTTCTGGGGCAACTTTCCTGTCTTTGTAAAGTATGGTATGTATTCTCCACTCTCTGTAATTGTCAAGGTTCCTTCCCCACTCTGAACTTTAGGGTACAGATTGTGGGGACCTGCATGGACACTTCTAAGCTTAATTACCAGCTTAGATCTTGTATCGCTGCCACCACCCCCAAGCACTACTTTTCTTCCCTGGGTAGTCTTGAGAGACTTCACCAATTTCCTGGTGAACCTAGATCCAAACCCCTTGGTTCTTAAAACCAGGAGAAATTAACCATCCCCCTCCTTTCTTGCACCAACTCCTGGTGGATCCAGATCCAACCCCCTTGGATCTAAAAACAAGGAAAAAATCAATCAGGTATTTAAAAAGAAGGCTTTTAATTAAAGAAAAGAAAGGTAAAAGAAAACCCTCTGGGACAGATTAGCATAACAGCTACTCTCACAGACAACAGATTCAAAACACAGAGGATGTTCCCTTGGACAAAAACTTTAATACACACAAGAATACCCAAATTTGATAATTCCCTTAATGGTACCAAGACAAGTTATAAAGAAAATAAACATAAAGCTATTTATCCCTTTCTAAAACTTACTATTCTGATACGAGGCTGGTTCCTTGATCTTTTTCACTCCAGCTGAAACTGAGACTCTGAACAAAGGAAAACTTCCCTCTTTCCTTTTGAAACATCTTGTTCCCCCATTGGTTCCTCTGGTCAGGTGTCAGCTCGGCTAGGTGAACTTCTTAACCTTTTACAGGTAGAAGAGGCATTAACCCTTAACTATCTGTTTATGACAGTAATAGACAGCATAGACTGAGTATCGTACCTTACATGGTCATTGAAGGGAAAGTTCTTTCACTATAAACAGAAAAGACATGTGTGTTTGATGGAGTAGGAGGAGATCTGACCACATATTTGTTTCAGTAGAAGCCAGTTCTCAGTGCACCTGTGGATCTGCTTACAAAACAAGCCATGAACACCAATGAAGACAGTAGTGACTTGTCGTAAATTTCTAGCATGTAAATGTATTTATAACATATGTCATCAGAGAAGTTATTGGCCTCTCTCTACACCGCTTTGCCCCTTATGCGTAGTTATTTACATCTGTGCAGAGTATAAACTGCTACCACTAATGTGAGGGCAAGGAGGGGGCTGATTTTTTAGTATACATTCTGATTAGGCACCACTGCCCCTTAGTGGGTTGTCTCAGAACTGCTCTATTGAGCATCATAAGCCCTATATGGCTGTTAGCGGAGGGAAAGTCTCCTCTGGCTTAAATGGTGGGGTCCTGTGCTTTTTAGACTAGTAGGATCTGAATTCTATCCTTGTTGTCACAGCGAAGCTCATAAAGGTTGTGGCGTGAAGCAGGGGAACCTATAAATCCCTTAGTGGCTATGATTTTGTTCTGATATTAAGAACAAATACTAACACCTTTCCTCCCCCTTACACACAACAGGTAGAGCGCCTGAGAAGTCAGAAGGTGCTAGGGCTTCAAGCCTCAAAATAACAAGAGTTAGGGCTAAAAATAGCAGCCCATTGTTATTCATTGCAGTGCCCTATGGCAGTTGCTCATGTATTGTAGCAGTTGTATTAATAATTTATATGAGCAATTCAGTCCCTAGGAATGAAAAGAAACAGAGAGAGCAGGGATAATGGAATTGACCCCTATTACTTTGTTCTCCGATCCCAGAGCAGGTTCAGAGATCACCATGGTACCATACAAACTAAACTATCCAGTCTAATAATAATAATAATAATAATAAAAATAAGTAATGCTTTACCTTTATATAGCATTGATCATCCATAGATTTGAAGCACTTTACACATGATAATGAAGCTTCACAAAACCCCCTTGAATGGCACAGTTTGCCTGTGCAACTCATTGCCACATGATGTTAGAGACCAAGAGTTTAGCAGGATTTTTTAAACTGCACATTTATATGGATACCAAGAAAACCTGGAGTTATAGTCAATAATAAAAATAAAGAGTTTGGGTAGGGATATAAGCCCTTATGCTTCAGGGTTTAGGCCAGTCTCTAAATTTTGGGGGTCAGGAGGAAATTTTCCATGCAGGCAGGTTATCTGACTACTTCCTTCAGGGTTCCTTGCACCTTCAGCTCATTTTGGCCATTGTTGGAGATGGTAAGAACTGCACAGTCTGCCCCAGTGAAATTAAGTGACTCACCGAAAAGCACAAAAAGTCTCTGCCAGAAGTAGGAAGAGAAACCAGGCCTTCTGACTGAGCACAATGATTGGTGCTATGCCCAAACGTGTGCTAGGCACTGCACAGAACAAACAGGCAGTCCTACCCTGAAGAACTTACAGCAGGGATCAGCAACTTTTGGTATGTGACCCATCAGGGAAATCCACTGGCAGGCCGGGATGGTTTGTTTACCTGCCACGTCCACAGGTTCAGCCAACTGCAGCACTCACTGGCTGTGATTCGCCATTCCAGGCCAATGGGGGATGCGGGAAGCAGTGGCCAGCACATCCCTCAGCCTGCGCCGCTTCCCGCAGCCCCCATTGGCCCGGAACAGCGAAACGCGGCCAGAGGGGGCTGCGATCGGCCAAACCTGCAGAAGCTGCAGGTAAACAAACTGGCCCAGACCGCCAGCAGATTTCCCTGAAGGGCTGTATGCCAAAGGTTTCCAATCCCTGATTTACGGAATAGGATTATAAGTAATAAAATATCTGGAAAAGGGGGCAAACAGTCAGGTGGCAAAATTTGCAGATGATAAAAAATTACTCAAGAAAGTTAATCCCAAAGCTGATGGTAAAGAGTTACAAAGAGATGTCATTGGGAACAAAATGGTAAATGAAATTCAATGTTGATAAATGCAAAGTAATGCACGTTAGAAAACATAATCCCAACTAGACATACAAAATGATGGGGTATAAATTAGCTGTTATCACTCAAGAAAGAGATCTTGGAGTCATCGTAGCTAGTTCTTTGAAAACATCTGTTCAGTGTGCAGTGGCAGTCAAAAAAAACTAACAATGTTAGGAGCCATTAGGAAACAGATAATAAGAGAAAATATTATAATGCCATTGTATAAATCTATGATATGCCTTCACCTTGAATACTGCATGCAGTTCTGGTCACCCTGTCTCAAAAGAGATATATTAAGAATTGGAAAACGTACAAAGAAGAGCAATAAAAATTAATAGTATGGAACAGCATCTGTATGAGGAGAGGTCCAAAAGACTGGGACTTTCCAGCTTAGAAAAGAGGAAATAAGAGAGAATATGATAGAGGTGTCTAAAATCATGATTAGTGTGGGGAAAGTGAATAGGGAAGTATTATTTGCCCCTTCACATAACACAAGAACTAAGGATTGCCCAATGAAATTAATATGCAGCAGGTTTAAAACGAAGTACTTCACACAGCTCACAGTCATCCTGTGGAACTTGTTGCAAAACTTGGGATGTTGTGACAGACAAAAGTGTAACTGGGTTCAAAAAAGAATTAGATATGTTCAAGATCCATCAATGGCTAATAGCCAAGCTGGTCAGGGACACAACCTTACGTTTGGGGTGTCCCTACACCTCTGACTGCCAGAAGCTGGGACAGGACAATAAGGGATGGATCATTTGAAAATGTCCTGTTTTGTTTATTCCCTCTGAAGCAGGTACCAGCCACTGTCTGAAGACAGGCTATTGGGCTAGATGGACCACTGGTCTGACCCACCGTGGCCTTGTGTTCTAGGAGTTAGACATGACCCAACCAGTGAGGGTGAGATCAGAGAAGACGGGAGGAGAGGGGGAGTTGAATGGGACAGCAGCAATCAGATCATGCAGTGGTGACTCGGTTAGGTCAGGAACCCCCTTTCCTTTTTGTTTTCATTGTTTTACTTCTCATAGGCATTGCAGCGGAAGTGAGTTTTAAGGAGGGGTCTGGACGTCGAATGTGGCAAAATAGTGGTGGGAGAGTGTTCCATCCCTTGGGACAGCATGGAAAAGGGGCTTTGTTTCTACAGACTCACTAGGCTGCTACCCCTGGGGTGCTGACCCTTGCTGACTAATTTAAGCTCTTAAACATAAACAGTGGCCTTCCAGTGAGTAGAACCTTTGTTGGAACAAGCTGATGGTGTGTGGTTGTCCTCTAGAGCTGTTAATAATTAATATGGAGGCTTAAAGAGCAATAAAAGGGGCCTGGGAGGCTTGGCAAAGCATTTCCACTGAGAAATAAAAATGTGTCCATCCAAGTACATGCAGAACAGAAAGGACAAATGGTCACCATGCACCTGACTTACAACACCGAACCTGGCAGCTTTCAAACAGACGATCTCCAGACATGCAATACTAAGAATGCTCCCAGAGAGCGAACCAGCAAGCCTTGTACACACAGAAAAGCAAGGCCCTGGGCGTAGCTGGGTTAGTGTAAACAAGAGAAGAATTTGATGCATCGTTCCTAGGATTGCTAACATTTTTGGTTTGAATTAGTCTATATCACCCTATTGAAAAGTGCGGGCTGATTTGACTTTAGTTAACAACCCAGGCAAGGGAGCCAGCTCTGGAGAACAAAGTTATTAGCATAGATGCAGCACTGGTACAGCACAGGCAACAGGTGCAGAAGCTTCCCCTACGCAGTTGCAACCAATGTGCCTCATTCCTGATCTATGGTGGGACAGTTTCTTTGAGTCCTAAATGGGTGTTTATTTCTTCAATGTATGTAGCCATATAATTTATGATTTTTTTTATGTGCTATGCCTTCAAATTTATAGGAGTCACCTTGAGACATCTACTGTTTTGTGCTGAGTTCAGATACAGCCTGTTATGAAGGAGACACATCCACCCCAAGGACTATCCTGGAGTTTACCTGTGTTCTATCTTGCTTGATTGGCTTCTGTTTTGTCCAAAAATCAATTGGACAAAAAGGAAAGAGCTTCTCTGGATCATGTTCACTCCCATCCTCATTGGGAGTTGTCTTTGCTGAATCGTCCATACTCAGAGCAACTTCCCATAGTAGCCATGTTCCACTTACACAACAGAACTGTACACTGACGTTGGGGATGGCTCATGAGTGCAGGAAGCGCAGAAACTGGACTCAGACTATCGAACACGCTCCTGCAAGAGAGAAGAATGATCACAGACTTGACTGTGCAAAACTCATTCAATAGATTTTAAAGCCAGAAGAGTCCATTAGGACTATCTAGGCCAGAGGTTCTCACTGAGGGTCAGGACCCCCCAGGGGGTCTCAAGGTTCTTACATGGGAGTCGTGAGCTGTCAGCCTCCACCCCAAACCCGCTTTGCCCTCCAGCATTTATAATGGTGTTAAATATATTTAAAAGCATTTTTAATTGATGGGAGGGAGGGTCGCACTCAGGGGCTCACTATGTGAAAGGGGTCACCAGTAAAAAAAAGTTTGAGAATCACTGAACTAGACCGACCTCCTACGTAACACAGGCCAGGGTATTCCACTCAATGATTCCTACATCCAGTTCAGGCATCTTTGACTTTGCTTTCCCTCAATACTGGCTTCACACACACACACTACATTCATTCCCCTCTTAGGCTTTGTATACACTATGCACTTTTAGCGACACAACTGTGCCGTTAAAAGACACGCAGTGTAGCCACTGCTTGTCTGCAGGAGAGAGCTCTCCTACTGACAAAATACTTCCACCCCCAACGAGAGGCAGTAGCTTTGTTAGCTGGAGAGTTCTCCTGCCGACAGCGCTTTTCACACCAGCACTTTTTGTCCTTTGGGGCTGGGGTGGGGGGTGTCACATCTCTGAATGACAAAACTTTTGTCGTTCGGGTTCCAGTGTTGCTGGAGACTAAGGTTTTGTCTATTTCCTCTACAGACTGGGAAGAAAATAAAACAGCGTCAGGAGACTACTACTGGTATTTCTGTATTGAAATGCTCGAGGAAGTGCATACTACAATGCTTTCCTGTATTCTAACCTGTTCTGATTTGAACCCTGCTGTTAATGCATGGGTGGACATGCTACCTCCAGATGCTACTGTGGGGCGTATGTGTTGGGCTTGTTGCTTTTTTGTTTCCATGTTATCTGGGACAACGAATAAAACAGATTGTGACTCCTAGCGATAAAAAAAAATGTCACCACCATGGCAAACAGAAACTGAGGAGTGGTTGGGTCAACAAAAGTCCCCATAGCATAGATGACGGGGCGTGTGTATGTGATAATGGTGACACGTAATTAAGAATGTATGTATCACCTTTCACCTCTATGCGCTGAAGGCTGATCCCCTGTCAGGATTCACTTCTGTATATGGAGCCTCTGAGGTTTTAAGTAGCTATTTTTATTTTCTTTTGCCTAATTCTCAAAATCAACAGCTCATCTTTAAGAGTAAAAGATGTTTAAAGCATGATTTTCTTTAAGTTATCTCAGAAACTGCCCCCTGCTTCAGCTACAACACCCTCCAGGATCAGCTCCCAGCTGACATGGAAAATCCGTTGGGAGAGGGAAATTTCCCAGGCCACTTCCACGGTCTATTTTCAGCACTGGGAAAATAGTAAATGTCAGAAACATGGCTGAGTCATTTTTTAAACCATAATAATAATTGTAGCATAACAATAATTATTTAATGTCTAGTAGTCACAATGTGCTCACCACTGAATAAGACACAAAAAGAAAGACAATTCCTGCCCCAGATAGTCTCACCTCCTGAGAGGAACACCATGCACGTTACCACTGCTGGGTGATGAGAGATGGTTGTATGAATTATGAGTTATCAAATCGCATAATTAGGAACATAGGAATTGCCAGACTGGAGCTGATCTAATTCAGCATCCTGTCTCTGAGGAAGGTGAATAGACATGCCAGATCTACCTTCTCTAGACCATTCATTACCTGGTATCCTTGCATTGTGTTTGGCAGAGTATCTGATACATTCTACCTGGATGTGCCTGGAACAGCTGTCATCATGAGAAGGTGCTTTCTACCTAAAGAACATCTGTCAGCAGGGCAGATGTGATCTTCCTGAAAATACCTATAGCATTGAGCAGCACAGCAGGGGTTTTCTATCAACATAAACCTGCATATTCAGCAGGATTCTGCTTGCACCTGCAGCAGAGCTGGTGTGTTCTGTAGCCAGAGCACTCAGCACCATGGCAGCTGTATTAGCATACCTGGGACATTCAGCGGAAATCAGGTAATTAAATGGACTAACCATTGCCGCAGGTCTCACTTTTCAGCATCAACAGAAGTTAACATGCAAAACAAACAGACCCTAAAGTGCAGTGATCTATGTGATAAGGTTACTCACAGATTACTCACAGGCATGTTTTAAGATCAATAGGGAAAAGCAATCTATATTGCAAACCATACAAGAGGGAAAGCAAGGACAAACCTGATATAGGCTTTACAAATCAGGTCCTCTAGCAGGTTGGCCAAGCCCAGTCTACCTTCTCTCATAGATCTCTTCATGGTACTTTTCCCTACAGATTCATTCTGGCCACAGTCTGCCAGTTAATCTGATACTCCTTAATTTGACATCTGCAAAGCGCTACCATTTGGGAAGCTGTAGGCTATAATAACACGTCACCCTTACACAATGTTTTTCATCAGATCTCAAATGCTTTACAGTAACCCCATTTTACAGATAGGGAAACTGAGGCACAGCATGACATGACTTACCTAAAGTCATCCAGAAGGCCAGGAGCCTAGCCAGAAATAGAAGCCAGGTCTTCTGAGTTCCAGCCCAGTGCTCTGTTGACTAAACTGCACTACTTGATTGTTCAGCTATTCCTGGCTGACCCTTTAGTTATGTCTACTCAGCCTACAGCAGTGAATTTCCCAGCCCAGCTTGACAGATTTGGGTGCACAAGGCTTGTGCTACGTTGCTAAAAATAGCAGCATAGAGTTTGCAGCTGGGGCTCTGATGCCCAGGATGGAGGGTGGTCTCCAGCCCAAGACGCACCTTCAAAGTGCTGTCTACACAGCTATTTTTAGAGCGCTAGAGTGAACCCCACAACCCAGTGCCTGTAAGCCTAGGCTGGGAGGCTCGCTGCTGTGGGCTGTGTTGATATGCCCTTTGGTGCCTGCATTGCAGATAAAGCATGGGAGCCAGCTCGTCCTGGCCACCCTGCTGTGAGGAAAGGAAAAGTAAGTTCCATCCAGAGACTATATGTCCTTGAAGGGAAACTCACAAGGATCTTGCTTGTTCCTATGTGCTGCTAGCAGGCATTTCCAGCCTTCGAGTCTTTCCATTGACTTCAGTGTTCTGCGAATGGCTATTTAGCAAGGATTATTGCCATGTTTGTAATGTTACTGACAGCCAGTCAAGGAGATCTATTTCTCTGGTCCCCTTCACCATGGGCTCTTGAGTTCTTACACAATTGTGGCTCGCAGGCTAAAACCATGTCACTGTAGTTGGTCATAATTGCAACCTACTATTAATTCACAGAATGCTGGCAGCTTCCAGCTGACCAGATACGTGGGAACTTAGAAAGATGAGCTGAAGCCTCCAGAGGGTCAGAGGGCTGTTTGCAAGATTGGTAGGCTCAAAATGGGGCCATATTTTCTTCCATAGATTTTTGCATATAATTCTTTATATGTGGCTCTCCCGCTCTCCCAGAATAATTTTTTTGTATTACTGTAGCACCAAGGAGCTCCAGTCATGGACCAGGACCCCATTGAGCTAGGCATCATGAGCAATCCTACATAAACAAACCAAGATGCATTTAGACTGGAAGAGGGGAGGGGGAACAACAGGGATTAAACTTGTGCAAAAGGCTATTTCATTACATTTTTAAATGTCTTGATTTTAGCACCTTGGCAGTGATACATAACCGTTATTAGAGTTATAAGAGAAGTTATGTTATAAATAAAACACCATAGAACCACAGAAATCAGAGCTGGAAAAGACCAGTTAGGTTACCTAGTCCACAGCCACTGCTTCTGTAGCTCTGTCCCTGGGCTGTGATCTGCGTAGTGCAACCATGTAACTCAATGACTCAACCCATGGTGGTTCCACCTCTTTCCCAACAATCTAATAGACCTTGTTTTTAGGATTTTTTTTTTCCTAATTTTCAGTCTCAGTTTCCCCTGCTCAATTTCTTTCTATTCCTCCTAGAGATATACCTCCTTGGCTTGCACAGTCTGTGGCTGTACAGTCCCAAGTAGCTCTTGGATGCTGATCTGATTGTGATCCAATCCTAATGCACATGAAGTACCATTGAGCTAGTGGGACTGGAGTGGCCAGGATCCCTGCATGCAGCCAGGAATGAGAGGGTAAGAAGAGTGAATAATTGAGACCGAAACACAGGAGTGTATCAGTCAGACTACAGACACCTACTGAATTCTGTTTGCAGTGCTGTTGTGGCCATGTTGGTCCCAGGATATTAGAGAGACATGGTGAGAGAGGTAATAATCTTCTATTGGACCAACGTCTGTTGGTGAGAGACCAGCTTCTGAGCTTCCACGGAGCTTTCCTTCAGGTCTGGGAAAGGTACTCAGAGTGTCACGGCTACATGCAAGGTGGAACATGTTTAAGCATGAGGAGTTAACACTTACTGACTTGTTTCATGTCTACTTTTAGGTGTGCACTTTACAAGCTCTATGCTGCTCTTGAGCCACATGGGAAATTTTACTTATGTCAATGGGGGCTGCAACCATGGATTGAGGCCCTGTGTGTGACATAGCATCAGTGTAAAGAACAAATGCTGGATTTGGCACAGTTTATGTCACCACCTAGCTCCTGGAATTAATACATCTTCCTTCTCAAAAAGAATCATTAACTATACATGGTCCCACTTCTGGGGAGGAAACCAGACTACAGAACACTGGGGCAATGAGGGCACTTAACACTTCTCAGGGTCATGCCCCTGGTGCTTAGAATATTAGGTGATTCCCCTCCAGCATGGGATAATACTCCAACCAGTTGTTTTCACCCTTTTTCTTTCTTTCCCCCAACATGCTATAAAAACTCCATGGCCCACCTGTTCCACAACAACCATTTTTCTTCATATAAAAGCAAAGGTGCTGGAACTAGGGGTGCTACCACCCCCTTTGGCTTGAAGTGGTTTCTATCATATACAGGGTTTACAGTTTGGTTCAATGGTTCACAGCACCCCCATTATACAAATTGTTCCAGAGCCCCTGTATAAAAGCCAGGGCTGGCATTAGGGGGTGACGAGCAAGGCAATTGTCCGGGGCTCCCACAAAGTTAAATTGCTCAGGCTTCAGCTTCCCCCTCGGGTGGTAAACCTCAGGGCAGAGGGGCTTCAGCTTTCTGCCCTGGGCTCCATGCCGACCCTGCTTGGTGGACCCTCTGAAACCTGCTCGCGGCCCCCAAGGGGGTCTCGGACCCCTGGTTGAGAACTGCTGCTTAAGAAACCAGTCATGTATGAGTACAATCATGCTAGGAAACAGGGTTATTTGATACAATAAACTGTCTCCCCATGTTGGAAATTACAAAACAGCAGCTCAGCGGAGGATGCAGAAAGGGGCTTAGTATAGAAGCAGCTGTGAAACTAGTTAACTTCCTAATCTACTGCATTTACATCAAAGCGGTTGCAAACCAGTTCTCCTTTTAAAACAAAAGAATCTTCACTCCCATACACTCTCATCAAAACCCCTGAGGTTGGGCAGGGCGGAATTTGGTCCATGGTGAGCAAAGAAAATTATTCAGAATCCAGAATATTTATGTGTTGCAAGACTAGACCTGGACTGAACAGGTTTCAGTGACATGGTGACTAAAATGGCAGCAGCTGCTGGTACTTTGTCTACTTTGGAACGCCTACTGCTGGTCCACTGGTGGAGCTGTACTGGAGGCATCAACAGTGGCAAATTTTAGTGGGAAAAGCCTAGAATCAATACAGCTGTAGACACTCATCCTCCAGCTTCCTGCACACAGGTGGACTGAAGCGCTTGTCTGGAGTTACACTGATTTCAATGGAACAGTCACTCCAGGCAGAAGCCTCACTGAAATCAATGCAGGGGCAGTACTCCATCCTCTTGCAAGTAGTTGTGGGACTGGAGCCTGCGTATCTGAATGGCTGCAGAAGGGCAAGACTTTTTTTTTTCTGGATTGCCATCTAGCCCCCTCAAAATTCACAGGAGATGCCTGATTTTTTAGTCTATTCCATGCCCCATAAAACTACCATTAGGATATTAACGCTTCACACATGTGTACTCTGAGCTGGGTGCTGGGTCAGAACACCATGATTTGCGGCTGTCACAGAAATGGCATTGTGATTTTGCAATATCATGGTGTGACTCAGATTCCGTCTCAGATGAAAATAACAAGGATCTTGTGAGTTCTTCCTGTCCAGAGAATGGTGTGTTTCAATGTCACCTTTTCCATACATTGCCAGCACAGAATACACAGGTCTGGAAATATTACTGAAAATGCAATCATCTAAAAGAGATCAAACTTTTGCATAGGGGATGCGAATAGGCTTTCTGCTGCTGGTATCTAAAGCTGAGGATTGCTGATTTTTGTCAGTGACCCATAATAATGTAGATTAGTAAAGGAGGAAAGGCAGCAGGGATAGAGGTTTATAGAGTATTATATTGTGGTATTACACAGGAAGCACAGTTTAAAGTGGGGGTGGCTGCACCCGGGTCAGTGTGTGCCTGCCTGTATGTGACTCTGTGTGTGTTCAGGTGAATGTAACTGTGTGTCTGTCTGAACCTGTGTGTGTTTATGTGATTTGTGTATGTCTCCATGTGACAATGTGTGTATGTGAATGTGACTGTGTGTCTGTGTTAAAATGTGGGGTTTTATGTGATTTTTATGTGTGCGCCTCTAGGTAACATGGTGGGTGTATGCACGTGAATGTGACCATGTTAAATTGCTTGTGTTTATGTGACTGTGTGTCAGGGTCTGTGCATGTGTGTATGTTTTAAAGAGTGTATGGGAATGTGATTCCTGGGTGTCAAGTTATGGGGGAGGGGTCAAAATGTGTGTTTTATGTGCATGTGTGTCAGAGTGTGTTTTGGGGGGGTCAATATATATTTGTGCATGTGAGGGGAAGATTGGTATGCATGTCAGATCTGGCTGTGTGTGTATCAGGGTGTGTGAAGGGGTCACTGTGGGAGAGGGTTGGGCTGGGTGTGTATCAGGAGTGTCAAGGGGATCACTGTTTGTGTGGGGATCAGGCAATGTGTGTATCAGAGGGTGCTGAGGGGCATTGTGTGTGTGTGTGTGTGCAAGATCAGGCTGTATCAACGGGTCACTCTGTGGGGCAGAGACTGGGCTGTGTGTGTGTATCAGTGGTTGTGAAGGGGTCACTATGTTGCAGGGATCAGGCTGTGTGTATCAGAGGTGTGGAGGGGGTCACTGTAGGTGGGGATTGGGCTGTGCATGTGGCAGGGTGTATGGCAGGGTCACTATTTGGGGGGATCAACTGTGTGTGTACCCGGACGTGTGGCGAGATCACTGTGTGTATGTGGGAGATTGGGCTGTGTATCAGGGAGTGTGGAGGGGTCACTGTGTGTGCAGCAGGGAGTGTGGGAGGGTCACTGTGCGGCATGGGGGGGAGATTGGGCTGTGTATCTATCGGGGATGTGGAGAGATCACTGTGTGTAGGGAGATTGAGTTGTGTATCAGCGAGTGTGGAGGGGTCACTGTGTGTGTGGAAGATCAGGCTGTGTATGTACCAAGGGTGTGGAGGGATCACTGTGTGGGGGAGAGATTGGGCTATGTGTGTTTGTCAGTGGGTGTGGAGAAGTCACTGTGTTGCAGGGATTGGGCTGTGCGTGTACCAGGAACTGTGGGGTAAGTCACTGTGTGTGTACCGGGAGCTGTGAAAGGGTCATTGTGTGGGGGAATCAGGCTGTGTGTGTACCAGTCTGCTGGGGAGGGAAGGATTGGGCTGTGTGTGTACCAGGCGGTATGAGGAGGTCACTGAGTGTGGACCAGGTGTAGGGCATTGTGCATATACCAGGGGGAAGGAGGGCTCACTCTGGGGGGCATTGTACTGTGTGTGTACTAGGGTGTGTGGGGGAGGGAGTCAGTGTGCATACCAGGCAGCGTGTGGGGGTCAGTGTGTGTACCGTGGTTTGCGTGTTCAGGGCAATCAGTGTCTGTAGCAGGCAGTGGGAGAGGGATCAGTGTATAGTAGGCATTGGAGGGGGGTCTCACGGGAGAGAGGGCTAGTTTGTGTGTGAGATCAGTGTGTACCAGGCAGTTGGGAAGTTTTACTGGGAGGAGGAGATCAGTACCAGGCAGCGGGAGGTCTCACTGTGTGTGTGTGGGGTCTATGTGTACAAGGGGTAGTCTCACTAAAAGGGCCAGTGTGTGTGTGGCCGGGGGGGGGGGGGGGAAGGAGTCAGTGTGTATCTGGCGGTGGGAGAGGGGTCTTACTGGGGGGATGGGGGTCATTGTGAAAACCAGGCGGGGGATCACTGGGGAGTCAATGGAGTGGGAAGGGGGTCACCATGTACCAGGCAGTGGAGGACTCACTGGGTGTTATGTGTTATGTGTGTCACTGCGTACCAGGCAATGGGGGGTCACTGTGTACCAGGCGGTGGGAGCTCAATTGGGCAGTGGTTGGGGTCACTGTGTACCAGGCAATGGCGGGGTCACTGGGGGTTAGTGAGGGGTCAGTATTATGATTGGGCAGTGAGGTTGGAATTGAGGGTCACTGTGTACCAGGCCAGTGGCGGGGGTCACTGGAGTTAGTGGGAGATAATATTGAATAGCGCAGTGAAGGTTGGGTTCTGGGGACGACGGTCATAAGTCAGTGGTGGGGCTACTGCAAAAGCTTGGGGCGTGAGGCTTACTTTGAGTTGTGTGGGTTCACACCAGAAAGCGGCTGGGCGGTGGGGGGGGGCCTCACTGGGCAGTTGGGGGTCACTGTGTACCAGGCGGGTGGGGGCTCAACTGGGCAGTGGGGGGGGTCACTGTGTACCAGGCGGCCGGTGGGGGGCGTTCGGGGCATGCGGGTGCCGCCCTCCTGCAATGCCGGGTCCCGGCCCGGGCTGACGCAGAACCGGCCGGCCAGGTGCCGAGCGAAGCTGCCGGGAAGGCGGCGCAGCGGCAGCCGCGGGGGCAGGGCTTGCGCGGGGCAGGGGCTCCCCGTCAGCCCCCGGCCCCGCCCGCCTGCAGGCAAGCCCGGCAGGAGATGCGCAGCCCGGCCGGCCGGCGGCTCCATCCCGGGCACCCCAGGGCCGCGGCTGCCGCTGCCGCGCTCCAGGATCGCAGGGAGCTGCTGCTGCTGGAGGAAGCGCGGTGAGTCTGCAGCGACACCGATCCCGGGCTGGGCCCACAGGGCGCGGGGCAGCAGCACCGCCCAGTCTGGGAGGTCCCATGGGCCCCCTGCACAGAAATAGATGGGCACCCTCCGTGCACCCCTCCCCAGAGATGAGCACACCCTTGCACAGATATAGATAGGCACCCCCCACGTGGCTCCCCAGAGATGGGCACCCCCATGTACCCCTCCCCCAAAGATGGGCTTCCCTGCACAGAAGTAGATGGGCACCCCCCATATATCCTCCCCAGAGATGAGCACCCCATGGCACTGAAATAGATGGGCATCCATTGTGTGTCACCCCCCCCAGAGATGGGCACACCCCTGCACAGATATAGATGGGCACCCCCATGTGGCTCTCCAGAGATGGGCACCCCTATGTGCCCCTCCCCCAGAGATGGGCACCCCATGGCACAGAAATACATGAACACCACTTGTGTGTCCCCCCCCAGAGATGGGCACCCCCAGAGCGGCACACAGACAGCACCACTGTCTGCCCCCGCCTCAGTTAGGGCCCAGATGCTGCCCTTCTACACCAACATAGATCCATACTATTGTGCTCCACGCCCACTCAGCTGAGCACCTAGAGGGAACACCCCTCATACACCCAAAGGATAGATAAGTACTTCTGTGCATCCCAGAGATGGACATCTTTTCAGTTGGGCACCTTTTTCACACCCACAGAAATAGCTGGGTCTGTACTATGCTCCACACGGTGTTGATCCTGGTGGCGGTGTGAAAGGAAGAATGGTCCAGTGGTTAGGGCATAAACCTGGGAGGCTTTCAGATCCCTGGGCCAAAACCAACAGCCCTTGTGTAACACTGACAGACCTCAGTCGTCATCGAACTTGAGACCTCTGAAGCTTAGTGCATGAACTAAAAGCCAGCTGGCTGTTAGCTAAGGCTGTAGAGCAGAGACATTTTCTCTCTATCTCTAAGCGGTCTTGGTGCCACTAGATGGGATAGAACCCCACAGGAGATGTATGGGTTACATACTTCCCCTAGCTGAGGAAGCGCGTCTCAAGCTTCAAAGATTTCCTAGTTGAAATTACAGAGAAACCCTCGCTTGAAACTGCTACAGACGCTGGTCATTGGTGGATGGGATTGAACCTGGGACCTCAGTGTGAGCCTCTACTGCATGAGCTAAAATCCATCTGTTTGTTTGCTAAGGCTGTGGAGCAGACTCATTGTATCTCTCTCTTTAAATGGTCTCGGTGCCACTTGATGTGTGGATTACTCTTGCTCAAAGCTTTTGATTAACAGCTGAGTAAGGACCTGAGAATTTGGCTCACTATTAGTACATCAGCTGGTCACATTTCTGATCTGCCTTTAGCAAGATGCACTATTTTGTTTGTGTCTTTTCTGGAATGTGTTGTTTTACATCACACACAGTTGCGAGGTGTGTATTAGCTGTGGGCCTGATTCAAAGCACACTGAAATCAAACAATGTGAGTCTTTCCATTGATTTCAGTGACCTTTGGATCTAGGGTGACCATATAGCGAGTGTGAAAAACTGGGACAGAGGGTGTGTGGGGGGTAATAGGAGTCTATATCAGAAAAAGCCCCAAATATCAGGACTGTCCCTATAAGATCAGGGCCTTTGTTGCTTCTATATTTCATTAGTATTTGGAAAAGAAGAACCCTGCACTTAAGGGAAAGTGAGCCCGAATTTGCTTTTTCCTTCGGCCACTTTCTCTGCCTTTGTATGTAAGCAAGGGAATGGTTCTGCTATTGTGGGGAACTTTCCTGGCTTCTGCACCACCCCGGTGAAGTGGGCTAGCGGAAGGATCTGAGTCCTTGCTCCCACTTCCTTTACCCAGAGGCCTCCCTGCCCTTGAGGACTCCCCTTGCACTCTCCTGTCTGGCAGAGTCCTCGTAACCCCTATAAGGCTGGGCCCAGGATTCCTGGGGGGCTTGACCCCCAGCCCTGCTGTGGTCACCTGGGACAGGGGCTAGGGTGTTCCCACTCCGGGGTACTCTCTCTGCACTGATCATTACATATGATTTAAAACAATACAGTTTATTTAATTAACAATTAGTTTAAAAAGGAATATGGAAAATGGGAAAGGTTGAAAGAAACACATCACCCTGCTCTGTGGCAGGGAACATCACAAACAGTGTCTCTGGAATGTCAGGGCAGTTCACAGTCTGTTTCTTGTAAGTCCCAGGCCTCCTTCTCAGGCCTTGGCTGTGCTGCAGGGGTGCTGTGGGTTTGACACTTGCTCTGGTGGTGACCACATGTCTCAGGTTCTAGGTGGCAGGACCCTTCTTCCCAGCGTTACCCCCGCCCTGTCAGGGTTCCGATCCCCCTCCAAGTCTGGCCTGCAGAGCCTTTTGGCTGAGGCATCTCCCTGTGCTGGGCCCACTGCCCAGGGTCCCCTCGCTTTCCCCAGCTGCTCACTGCAGCCAGCTCCAGACCAGTTTAGTTAGGCTCACTCAAGAGAAGTTAACTTGAGGGTAAATAACTTGAATTAACTCTGCAGTGAAAGCATAACCTGAGTTTACAGACCACAGTTTGAGAACCACAGCTTGCACTTCTACCTCGACCAATTAAGATTTAAAACAGGGGTGGGCAAACTTTTTGGCGTGGGGGCCACATCGGGGTTCTGAAAACAAACAGCCTGGCCCCTGCCCCATAACCAGCCCCTCCCACTTCCCGCCCACTGACTGCCCCCCTCAGAACTTCTGACCCATCCAACCCCTCCTGCTCCTTGTCCCCTGATTGCCCCCTCCTAGGATCCACCGCCCCTAACTGCCCCTCCAGGACCTCACCCCCATCCAGCCCACCCTGTTCACTGTCCCCTGACTGTCTCAACCCCTATCCACACCCCCGCCCCCTGACAGGCCCCCCAGGACTCCCATGCCTATCCAATCCACCCTGTTCCCCATCCCCTGACCACCTCCCCCCAAACCTCCGCCTCATCTAACCATCCCCTGCTCCCTTTTCCCTGATTGCCCCTGGGACTCCCTGCCCCTTATCCAACCCCCCAGCTCCCTGCCCTCTTACCATGCCGCTCAGAGCAGCAGGCCTGGCAACTGCACCACCCAGCTGGAGCCAGCCATGCCGCCGCGCTGCCCGGCAGGAGCTCGCAACCCTGCCACCCAGAGCGTTGGCGGCACGGCGAGCTGAGGCTGTGGGGGAGGGGGAACAGTGGGGAAGGGGCTGGTGGTGAGCCGGCTGGGCAGGAGGGTCCCACGGGCCGGATGTAGCCCAGGGGCTGCAGTTTGCCCACCTCTGATTTAACATGTGTTTGAGTTACATGGCAATCTGACAAATCCTCCTGCACTCTCCGCTTCTGAAAAGGTGCAGCTGTGATTCATATTGCTGATCTAATGGATTGTCAGCAGTAGATTTAAGATCTATTCCTATCTCTGCCACCATCTCGTAAAGTGACTTGGACCGCTCACTTAACCTCTGTGTGCCTTAGTTTACCCATCTGTAAACGGAGGCAGTAACCCTCACCAGCCTTTGTGACGTACTTTGCCGAAAAAGAGCTCTAGGCACACACAAAGTATCATTAGCCATGAAAACATGGTTGCTGGGTTTGAAAAAAGGCTGCTTACCAGTACTGTACAATTATGGAAAACACAATACAAGGTAAATGTGGTGTTGGTTGCTCTGTAGCAAGTATTACTTATTTTCTGTGTACTGTACTCCCCTTTTCATTTCTAACAAGGCTACCTGTCTAGAGGGCAGCTGCTGGTCAGTGCAGCATGTTACAGACATGGCATGCATGCTGTGCCATCTCTTGGAGACATCACTCTTGTTCCTTCTTGTTTGATTGTTTCCCTAAATCTAATGTAAAAAAATAATTCAGGCTGAAAGTATATGGTTACCTCTTTGTATATGGGAGAGAAACATAACAGTGGATTATATAAATAGGTTGTGCTCCGGCTTTAGCATTAAGGGACAGTGTGAATTTATCCAGATGTTGTCTAACAATTCCTAGAAACACAGAGAAAAATCAAGCCAAACCACAAAAACATTCTTTCTTTACTCCTGTTTGCTGCTAAGGGTGTTTCCCACCAACCCCATGTGTTTGCAAGAACGTTCAGACTCTAAAAATATCCTATGCATCGTTTATTATTATTTAATGTTTCCACTGAGGCTGTGCCCAATGGCTTCGATCGGGATCAGGGCCCCTTTGCCTTAGGTGCTCTGCAGACACAGACATATGCGCCCTATCTCGAAGAGTTTACAGTCCAATTGCAACACTGCAAACAACAGAGGGGGGAAAATGTGGGAGGATGAGGGTAACAATGAGATCATGTGGTTGCAGAAGCAGCTATGTGCACAACTTGATGTTTCTGAATAATTTACAGGGTTTAGCTATAGCTGTGTCAGGAACCCTCTCCCAGCAACCTTTACTGGCGCTTTAATTATAGTGTTCACAATTGCGCAATAAATTCCCCAAGAGTTATAAGTCCCTGTGAAGAGTTTCTAAGCCAGGGCTTCTTTCCCTGGGGTTGTGACTCTTGAGGGGGTAGTGTCACAAACAGGTGTCAGGGCGTTGTGATCACTTTGTCCTTTTCATATTGCAAAATGGGAAGGGGCTCCTTGCTAGATTGGAGGAGGGTGGGGGATGGAGGTAGTAGTATGTAAATGAGACCTGATATGGAAAATATCCGCAGTTCTAGGCAATTAGGGTAGGACTGAGAACATCTCACTGGTTGGGTTGCCAGTTTTGGTGGGAGGTATACCTGGAGGTTTCACCACATACGTAATCTTTAATTAAAAATGAGTCTTCAATTCCTGGAGACTCCAGGATAATCCTGGAGGGTTGGAAACTTTACTCACGGGTGTCACATTCTCTGCTTACAGGCGTGTCTGATGATAAGTGTGATGTGTGTACATTTTTTTCTAGTGACTGTGGCACCAGAATTCATAGCCTTAAAAGTATTTCTGTGCATTTGTCTTTGTGGTGATGACAGGTTTATAGCAAAATAATCAGTCCAGCAGGACGTGCTGTGGGAAATCTTCTTAGCAAGCACCCTGTTGCTTTTCACATTGGTCTCACAGTTTCGTTTTGTTTGTTTGGCATGCTGCAGATAGTCACCCGATCACAAAAATCCCACCCAGAATTTAAGTGTAATGCAGTTAGGAGCACAGTTCACGCAGTGCAGCACACTTGTAAACCCGCTCTGGTCTGGGTAACAGAGCTAAGAGCACTTTTTTAGCTCTCATCAAATGACCTCTCTGAGGGCCTGATCTGGCAAACTCTTGTGTGGCTAGGCCTTGCCCACATGAGTCATCTCCACAAAGTCAATGGATCTACCTGTGTGAGAAAGCGTTTGCTGGACTGATTCCTGAGTCTGCATCTATAGTAGCAAACCCCTCTACAATACCCCTCCAGCAGAATAGCACCTCTTACTCCCATACAGGGGTATTAGTCCTGTACTGATTCAGGAAGAAGGTTACCTGGTCAACAGGCCTTGAATCTACAGTGAGGAAAATGGACAGATGGAGGGTATCCAAAGAGTCAGGAGCTGTCTTCTAAAATGTTCTTATAACTCCCAGGCCTAGGAGGGTAGTTCCTAACTGTGGTTGCTCAAGTGTATCTGTGACGGTTCACGCTCGTTGTTACTGATTCCCATGACTCACCTCCGCCATAGCAACAGTTAACAATGCTGAGTCTGCACTCTAATTTTGCTTACACCTGGTGGAATATATATCCATAACGGACCTTGGTCTGCTTCATTTCCACGGTGTGCCAGCCCAACCACTGGCTGACGCTGAAGGTGCATGGCATCGTCCAGGGGGATAAGGGCAGTGGTGATGATCTCTTGCAAACTACTTTGCAGGCTATATATGTGCATCGGCTCTGAAATGCAGCCACCTCTGGGGTACGTAGTAACACTGCACAATGATTTTGGACAGGAGGTGAAGAAGGATCCTATCTTCTATATTGAAACTACAGTTTGGGAAGGCAGAAAATGACTTCATTTGGAATTTCGTTAGGACTACACCCCATACTGTACAAATGAGTGATAGTGTCTTGCGACAGAAAGATTCTGGCCAAAGTTTTCAATTTTAGATACATAAAATGAAGCAACTAAATCCGTAGCCCGCATTTCAGAGGTGCTGAGCAAGTTAGGAGTTACTCTGAGAGCTCTGTATCTCTGCAAATCAGGCCACGTATTTAGGTGTCTAACTTAAGGTAGCCAGGGTTAAAACTGTGTGACATAGTGACTCCCCAGGGCACAGAGGGCAGAGTCAGCAGTCAGGATTTAACCTCAGTTCCTGGCTCACAGCCATGAATGAGTTCAATCTACTTACCTGTTCTTGTCCCCCAGGCACCAAAAAACCCCATGAAGAATTCTCCAGCACATCTAATCTTGGCAGGACTTTTCAAACTGCCTTTCCCTGTGTTAGAGCTCCATGATCATTGATGTTTTTGTCTGGTGATGCCCTTGCACGGTTTTGTCATAACTCACCCTCATCCAAGGCCCTAGTACTCTGTTTGTTGTACCAGATGCACAACTCTCATTTGCTGGAGACAACACAACTGAGACAATGCAGTGTTGGTATTGAGAAGTACATGACTCAGCACAGCTGAGCTGGCTGCTAGCTCAGCCTGCCTCCAGGCCAGAAAACTGCGAGACCTGACTTTCCAGTGACTGTCCCAGGATATAAATGGTGACTCTAGCTCTTGTTGTTTTTGATGGCTAATCTCAGTAAATTGTGAGGGACCAATTCCCAATACCCAATACAAATCCTGCCTTCAGCTTCCTGTATTCAGCTCCCTTTGGAGCCGTACATTTGTGTGTCTGAGGGCAGAATTAGGCCCATTTTCTTCTTTTTAGTAACCTTCTGCAGACTTGCTCTAGTCTTTTCTCTTGCACCTTCTCTCTCTCCATCACTTCCTGCTCCCTCCTTCACCTCTTCACTTCACACAGTTTTGTCGCTATTGGTGCAAGAGCCTTCTCCTCTGCAGCTCTGCCCTTTGTAATAGCCTCCCTGTCCTGTTCTGTCTCATTGAGCTATCTTTTCAGGGTTTAGACGCTTCCACCTTGTGTTCTATGTACTGTTTGAGTTCACAGCCCACAGGCTGAACACAGAACAGCAGCCCATGCCTCCTAAGCAGCAAATCTAAGCAGATGCACAGGACATGGGAGTTGCCATAAGATTCTGTAGTACCCATTCCAGTTCCACACACCTCAGGCTGAATGCATTGTGCTACAGATGCTATGGCTGGAGATATTATAAAGTCAGATTTGAGGAGCTTTGCCCTGGTTAACACACCTTTCCTTTTGAAACCTCCAGGCCAAAATGTTCCAACGTGGGTGCCTGCGATTAGGCATCTAAATCCATCACTGAGGCCCCTGAGCAAAAGCAGCCTGATTTTCAGAGCTGCTAAGCACCTGCAGGGTAGGATTTGTGGGGCCAGCAAACTCTGGAAACCCGACTACTTTAATATGGGTGCCCCACAGCCCCCACATTAGAGCATTTTGGCCCAAGCAAGTTTTAAAGCTTATGAAATGTGCCTATTTACGTCCTTCCCCTCTCATCTGAGAGATCCAGTAGTGAAGGTGGTTGCCTTCTAGTAGAAACCAGATTGGAGCCACCAACTCACTATGGAGAACCAAGTAAACAGCAGGTCAAAATAGCTTTTGGTCTCTGCCTAGTCTGGGTTTGAAGGAGTGACCTGTAGGTAAAAGGTTCTACAACCCAATTCCAGTGTCCTGACCCATTCAGTCCCTCACTTGGGTGAGTGCTTTGAATGTGTCTTTTGACTGATAGAAATCAGGTGGCGTTTGGGAGAAATCCTGGCCCCACTGAAATAAGTGGCAAGGCTCCCACTGACTTCAGTGGGTCCTGTATTGCCCCTTTGTGTAGAAATAAAAATATCTGTTTAATATATGATGTAATAACAGCACTTTGAGCACCTTCTGTCCAAGGATTTCAAAGCACACACACAAGGATGTGCCAGTAAAGTTGGTAGGTATTATTAGCCCTGTTTTATAGATTCACAAACCGAGACACGGAGAAGTTAAGAAACGTATTCCCAATTGTGCCCTCTAATGTTGGTGCTTTGATTGTTGGATGCTCAGCGTGAGACTGCTAGGTTTTTGTTTTTACAGAAGTGCTGGGCTCCTGAAGTTCCTGTCTGTGAGAGGTGCGAGTGCTCAGCATGTCTGACAACTGAAGCCTAGATGATCAAAATATCACTGTATCCTTTACTGCCACCTGTTAGACCTTGGGTGAAATTCATCCCTGGTGTAAATTCATTGAATCTGCCCTCTTATATGTTACTACGCGGACAGTGCAAACACAGAAACTGATTCTGACCTCAGCTACGTGAGTGTAAATCCAGAATAATTCAAGTGAAGTCTGGATTTGCACAGGTGTAGCTGAGATCAGCATCTGTCCCTTAGTTATCTGAATGCCCAGCACTCACCACCGTCAAGCTGTAGCAGTTGCCAGGAAATGTGGAGGTGACAGGTTTATGCACCACAGGAAAAGGAAGTGGCGACTGAGAGTACAGGGAGCCACTAACAGCAAGTATGTGATGTTCTCTCTGTTTTGCAGCCAAGGGCAATAGTGGTTCCCAGGGGTCACATGGGTTAGGGCTGGGAAATATTTACAGTCGTCTAGGCTGCTCATTTCAAAATAAGTTCCATTTCTCCCCCCGCGCCAGCTATTTGCTTCTAGATTAAGTTACTTCTACGACTGTAGAGGAGCGAGTTTGTTCTAAGGCGATTTGACTGGGGAGTGCAAATGGGCAGTGGGCCTGATTAGAAATGCAGAGCAGTGAATGGAAAGACTCCTGGTTCAGTGGACTCTGGATCAAGTCCATTGTGAGTGCATTTCTCACTGCATCTTTTCAAGCTCAGCTCAGTCGATACCCAAAGACATGATCATCTGGTGGCCGTTTGGTGGGAGGTGGTGCTCTCAGTCTAGTTCCTAGTGGATGCCTTTCAGGGTGAGATGCAGGGGGGCTCCTCACTTGAGAAAGCCCCATCATTGTTGGGGAGTGTCTAGCCCAAGGAACTGGCAGCAGGTCTCCCCCAACTGGTCTTCACTGCTGAGAAAGGGCAGTTTCTTTCTGATCACTGTCGCAGAGAAGCCAAAGATGGCCAGCACCTTGAACTGCAAGCGGAAGCCAGTGCAGAGATTCAGTCACCAGAGCTATGTTCTCCTAGGGTATGTCTACACTGCAGCGTAAGCCCAGGATTAGTGGGACTGGAGTCAGCTAACCTGTGTTGGGAACCTTGGGACTTGAGCATCTACATTGTATTTAAACCCTGCGTTATGGATTTTCTAACCTGTGCTCAAACCTAGGGCTCTGGCATCTGCAGTGCAAGACCCAAGTCAAAGTAACCACATCCCAGAGACCACAGCGCTCCTTCCCTCCATGTTGCCGCTCTAGACTGTGGTGCACTGTGGGAAAACTTTATTGTCTGCCCTGCATGTTACAGGTTCGCTCTCCTTTGCAAATTCAGGAGGCTCTCTGATAATATGCTTGCAGATCAGTGGTCAGAAGAGAATAGGTTAACGTTGGTCCGAGCTGCTGCCCTTTGCCAAGGAGTGGGGGCTTCCGTTTTCAATAGAGTGGATTGCAGATTGTTGGGATAGAAAGGACTAAGGAAGTTGTCCCATGGAATTGTGGGATACTTGCGTGTGACTCCTGGGACCTGAGTCAAATGCGGCTGCGGCTACACTGCAAAGCAATAGGGCTCGGAACCTGTTTCCCAGCTCGACTTGAGCTCGGACCCTCCAGCCCTGCAGGGTTCCGGGACTGGGTAAGCACAATTGCAGTGTGGACATAAGGGGGTTGAGCTTTGAGCCTGGGCTCAAGCACGGGTTTACGCTGCAGTATAGACATACCCCTTGTGACCTGCCTCACTCAGCCATTAAGCAACTGTATTCAGCATCCGCTAGTGCCCTAGCAGGACTATCAGGGTCATCTCAGTTCAAGAACATTATACTTGTTGAGCTTGGAAATGACAGCCACATGTGTAGCTGTGGTGTGGCCCACATTAAAGAGGGATGGTCACAACTTCTGGCCAGCTACAGATAGTAGGAATGAAAGGAAGCAGCGGCCCTCACTGCTATCTGGGCAGCCATGGCTCCAACAGGGACAGAGGCCAATATCTGTCATGACGACAGGTAGACATAACCCTTCAACTTCCATTCTTCTACACACTGCCACCAAGCACTAAGCATATCTTGTGCAGGTTTGATCACTCCCTCTCAGCTCCCAGTCTCAGCCGGATAGTGGGAAGGTAATGAACCAGCAGAACCTGGCTTTAATTCAAAGGAGACGTAGAGCTGAGTGTCAGCTAATAAAACTGTGCCCCTTTGTTTTTGCAGTCCCCCTTAGTGGCTTCACATACACATCAAACGGGAGGGATAGCAAGACGGAAGGCAGAGTTTCTTTGGGGAGAAGGAATTCTGGAGCTAGTCAGGGAGAAAACTTTTATGACAAATTCCTAAATTGTTTTGTGTGTAGGCTTCAAAATGGGCCCACTTTGCATTTTTAACAAACTTTTGGCAACATTTTTGTGAATTGAAATTATCAAAATTTTACATTTACCGAAAACCTTGTTTTGTAAATGAAAAGTTTCCATAATGACGTTTGATAAAGATGCCCATGAAAAATGCTTCAGAAAATTTCACAATTAGCTAACATTGATAGTTTTTGCAAAAATATTTTGATTTTTAAAAATGGCCCCTTTTCAGCTCAAAAACTTTGTACTTCAAAGAATGTCAACAACTTCTAATGATTTTGCTGAAGGGCCACCCCATCTATCTTCACAAGAGCCGGCAAGCAAGTCAACAAAACCTTATAGCCATGGCACTGGAACCTTGCCATAAGTGGCAAGCATGCTTTTAGCACTGCATAAATAGTAATGACCTGGGCATTTGCTAGGGGGAGATCATTCACCATTGCTATAGTAATGTTATAGAGAATCATGGTCTTTCTTAAACAAGAGACATTTTTTAAAGAAAACAATTGCAAATACAGATACAAACAGACTTCCATGCAACTCCAGTTCCAGCTTTGTCACCGTTGTTTAGGCAGGTACCACACAAAGACTTCTAGTGACTGAATAACATACTGCAAGTAGACATACCAGAGCAGTACAATCTCTATCTCTTAGTTCTGAGGCCAAAGTGATGGGGAAATAGAGAATTGTCACATAGCATCAGATTTTCCTCATTCAAACCTCCCCTCTAGACTTAGACCAAAAGTAAAGGTCTGGAAACAGTTTGGGTTTGCTAACTCTTTTAAACCTGTTTTGTGGCATTAATAAAAGGGAGAAAGGATCATTTCTCCTTAAATTTGCACATTTTACTGGACTTGTAATGACACAACTTGGCTGTGGTCCCCTCAGTCTTTCCCTTTTCTCAGATCCTAAACAAATGACACTTAGTTGCTGCTGTTTGGGAACAGCCAAAATAATTGAATCCCCCAGAGGGCGGGATGAGGACAGATTCTGAACTAGACGCCCTACAAATGAATGCAGCTTTCAGCTGAGACTACACCCCAGCAAAAGGGAGAGAATAGAAGCTCTGTGAAAGGGAAACAGCCAGTGCTGGCCTTGGATTTCTTTTCTCTGTAACATTAATTGCATGTTGCTTTGTTCACCACATGACTGCTGGAAATTACCAACTTGTTCCTGCTCACATGGGCTCTGTTTAAAATAAGCCACCTAGGAGATTCTTAACTTAGGGTTGTCTATCCAGGTTTCAAGTGTGTTTCTTGTGATTTTTTTCTTTCATGCCAGGATATTATTGTAAAAATGTCTAGCCGTGGTTTATCCCTTTAAACACTAGCGCTTTCCAGACTGTTAGCTACATGATTGCTTGGAGTGTCAGTCTGTCTGTCTATCATCAGCTAAGCGTTTGCAGGTATACTTGAAGCCAATGGGTGCCTGAGGGCTCAACACTTTTGAAAAGCAGGCCCTGTCTAGATTCTGGATGGCTTACACTTTGACACATGCCGTACTAACTGTAGCCAGTACTAGTCTAGTACAGATGCTGGCTGTCTGGATAGTACCAAAAGTTGCAGAGACCTCTCTGGATGACCTCTGTGACTTGCAGTGCCAAAGGGATGTAACAGGTGTGACCAGGGACCCAGGGTTGTGTCGTCTACATGAACATGCTTGTACCCAGCTGGCCTGACCTGGTACTAACCTCTCTGCACAGTCTTCCCCAGCCTTTGAGCAGAATGGGAAAGGAGCCTTGCATAGGCTGAACCAGGCTTCAGGACCGCACAATCATGTTGCTTTGGCCTGTTTGCAGGAGAAGAGGTCATCACACCCGTGTCTGTCTAATCCATCTGCTTAGCTAGATTTGTATATTGCGCCCACCAGCATACTGTCTGATCAACTAGGTGCTAGCCACCATCTGGCTCCTCTTATGTCAGTGCCACAGCGGTCAATTGAGCGTTGGTTAACTTGAACTCTCAACCAGAGCCCCAGTGCCATCCTCTGACCCCAGTGCAGGTGGCTGCAGTGATCCAGCCAGGAGGTTTGCGTCCCAAGCCCTTCGGATAAACAGGTCTGTATTGTGTAGAGCCAGGTCTGCAGGCTCCAAAGGGTTAATGAGGGCCTTGGGTGTTGTCACTCAACTAGCGGTACCCATTCCATCCTCCCTGTTGCGGTATGAGCTGTGCTCACTGGTAGTCTGGCGATTACCACCCAGCTTTCACTTTTCCGTGGTGGGGCTGAATTCTTGGCTGCTGTTTGCTTAAAGGAGAGATGGGAAAAGGTTAGCATGGTGCTTTGGTTACACACCATCTCCCTTGGAATGGGCCAGTGAGCATCCCCCAAGCAGTGATTCCACAGAAGAGAGGCTGATGATATGTTGAAAGGTGAGTACCAAGTGCCTGCATGTGGAAGCTACAGCTGTTGCAGGAAGTTGTTACACAACTGCCTCTCCATGTGGCTTGGCCCTCAGTGATTTGTGTGCTGTGACTGCCTCTCTCCCCCTGACCATGAAGGCCAGCTGATGTGCTCGAGCACCCAGTCCCCAGGTTTAAACATCAGGGGCCTGGTGCAGGACATTCCCAGCAGGCAACCCTCGCCTCTGGACCTTGCTGGGGACAATCGATGCTGAATTGTGAGCTTGGAGGGTGCCACTGGGATGGAAATCCAATCTGGGGCTTGAACGGCCCTCACCTTGCTCTAATTCAGAGTCATCTGAGCCCTGAGGCAGTGTTACAGCTCCAGAACCCTAGTGCGGGGAGGAGCGTGTTTGGCTGCTCCCTGCAAGTGGGAATGGAGGGCACTGAGGGAGGGTGAAATGCTTCAGTTGAGTTTTCAGCATCAAAACTCAATAATAATTAAAAAGGGGGGAGTGCAAGGTTAGGGTGTGTAACCAGCTGGTGTGCAGAGTGCAGCACAGGGTCAGTGCTCATGCAGGGGCGTAATGCAAAACCCACAGGCTGTTTGATTGTCAGCTAGAGACACCAGGCAATGGGATCTCTGCATTACAATAGAGATCATCCTCTCTGCAAGATGTGTGGTCGTGTTTTCCTTCCAGAGAGTTATTTTTATTGTTACTGGTATTTGTACTGGAGTAGCCCCAAAGTGGGAGTACAAGGAACCAATGACACACTATGCTGGGAGCAGTCGATATCCCATAAATGCCATGTAGAAAACCTCTGCCACATTTGTGATATTACGGGTTTTATTGTGCCCTTACCGCACAGTCCTGCTTTGGGGTCCGTGCAGAGCTGCACCCCAGTGTGATCTGTGGGAGGGATTGTTCCTGAAGTGGGCAGGTGGGAAGGTAATTGCTGGTATGGCCTTGAGGTGCAGCACATGCTCATTGCGCTCTGTGGTCTGATGTGCTGGGTGGGCCAATGAGGGAAGCAAGGCCCTGCAGTAGCCATCGCCCATTGGAGGGTCAAGAGCTATTGCAGGTAGGATGACCAGACAGCAAGTGTGAAAAATCAGGACATGGGTTGGGGGTAATAGGTATCTATATAAGGAAAAGACCCCAAAATCGGGACTGTCTTTATAAAATCAGGACATCTGGTCACCCTAACTGCAGGCATAGTCTTGTGCAACCCCAGCACTGCCGTGGTGAAATTCCCCCCTGTGTGGAGGCCAGGCCAGATTGAGGCCTTAACTCCCACCTCAAGCTCTAGTGCGGAGGCCTAAGTGGTACCGAGGCCTTTTGCTGCCCCTGCACAGGAGCGAGCGTCAGACACAGCAGTGCAAGGAGAGGCAGCTGCTTTGCACTCTCCCCCCACTCAGGGCCCAAGACAGCCTTGCTGTAGTGGGAGTTTTTCAGGACCTAGTGTGAGAAGTCTGGACCAGGTCCTGACAGGTGCTGAGCTGAACGTCAGTGGGAATTGTGGGTGCCTAGCAGCTTCTAGGATCAGGCCCTTTATGAGTATCCAAGGCATCAGGAGACAAATTACTCTGAGTTCTGCTTAGCATTTTCAACTCACTCCCCCTCTGGCCCCTCCTTCCCCATGATGCTTTGCTTCTCCTCGCTGTTTGCTAGCGATGACAGCACCGTGCCAGGCAGCGCTAGCCGGGTGCTGCTGCTTCCTGTGGGAGAGAAGCACTGGTCTGGCTCCAATCTCCGCACCTTCCCTGATGCAGCTGAGTTCAGGTCAATCATCCTTCGGGATAGGAGGGAAAGTTAAAGCTAAATGGGGAAGGGATCTGAATAGCGAGAGCCAGATCCTCCAGTCTATTAGAGCTTCTTTGCACCCTTCTGGTAGACGGAGCCACTGGAGGGTTTTCATTCTGCAGGGGGATCCTCTGGTGGCAGCCACTGAACTGGCCCTTCCTGGCTGCCGACACAGGGGGCATGGCTGGAGAAAAAGGGATGTGGCTGGTGCATCCTTCTGCCATGACGATCTGCGGCTGCCAGGACAGCAACATGGGCAGCCAGCATAAAACAGAGCAGCCCTGAAGCTGCTCCTTCTTCCTGCAGGGAATGGCCCAGCACTCACATAACTCCAGATTTGGGGGACAGGGAGGGGGAATGGGACCCAAATGTGGCTTAAAACCCTTTTGCGTTGCCCTTCCTGAGCTGCACCAAATGCTGCTCAGTCACAGGCCAGGATCTGGACCACAATGTTCACAGGAGAAACAGCGCAGCAGCGGGTGACAACAGCAGCCCTGCACAACACAGTTGTCATGGCCTCAGCATATAGGAGGAGTCTTGCATGTGAACCCTTCTGAGCCCTAATAAACCAGTTCTTTCAATATCTTGCCAAGACAGCGGCCCTTAGTGAGGGCACTGTCCAAAAGAGCTTTCATGCTTCCGGCTTTTTTTTTTTTTTTTGTCATAGCCCTGTTTAAAACAAAAAAACGAAAAGAACTTTGTAAATTTCCCCTTCTGAAGTGACTGAAGGGGACTGAGTCAAACTCACCAGACAAGTTCCCCGTTGCCAGACATGGCAGATGACAGCCCCACGAGGCGTTATTTTCAGAAAGCAAAAGAACTGGGTGCTCTACCAGAAACTCTTTCGCAATCGTAACGGCGGTGACCAGTGCCTGCTGGAAGCAGGAAATTCCACCCAGATCTCTATTTGCGGACTGGTTAGGTTGTTGGGGGAAGTGGGAAAAGCCAGGTCACTGCAAAATCAGGCTCAGAACCTTCATTTCTGGCTCTTCTAGGGACTTTTTTGGTTCAGGAGCGTTGGCCTCAAATGTGGATCTCCTCCTGTGGTGATTGCCATCTCCTGGCCTTCTCTCTCTTTGTGTTTGAGTGAAGTAGCTTTGGGAGGATTCCATACCAGATAATACAATGAGTCCAACAAGCCCTATATCCCATCTCTGGCAATAGCCAGTATCTGTTGCTTCAGAGAAAGGAGAAAATAGTTCAGGGGTGGGCAAACTTTTTGGCCTGAGGGCCACATCTGGGTGTGGAAATTGTATGGCGGGTCATGAATGCTCACGAAATTGGGGGTTGGCGTGTAGGAGAGCTCCAGCTGGGGGTGCAGGCTCTGTGGTAGGTCCAGAAATGAGGAGTTCAGCAGGAAGGGGCTCCAGGCTGGGGCAGGGGGCTGGGAGGTGGGGGACAGGTGAGGGCTCCAGCTGGGGGTGCAGGCTCTGGGGTATCACTGGGGATGAGGTTTGGGGTGCAGGTGATGCTCCGGGCTGGGACAAGAAGTTCAGATGGCAGGAGGGGGATCAGGGCTGGGGCAGGGCTGGGGCATGGGAGGGGGTCAGGGTCCAGGTGGCGCTTACCTCAAGCAACTCTCAGAAGCAGTGGCATGTCCTCCCTCTGCTCCTACACAGAGGTACTACAGGCAGCTCTGCACGCTGCCCACCCGCAGGCACAGCCCCTACAGCTCCCATTGGCCATGTTTCCCAGCCAATGGAGCTGCAGGGTGGCACTTGGATAGGGGCAGTGTGCAGAGCTCCTTGGCTGCCTCTACGTATGGGAGCTGGAGGGGGCATGCCAACTCTTCCAGGAACTGTGCAGAGCGGGGCAATCCCCGACTCTGGAGCGCCGAATGGGGCAAGCCTGGACCCTGCTCCTCGGCAGGACCTCAAGGGCCACATTAAAATGTCTGAAGGGCCAGATGTGGCCCCCGGGCCGTAGTTCACCCACCCTTGAAATAGTTCATGCCCCCAAACCATACACTCCTCTGAGTTACTTATATATGAACCACCTCCACGACGGAGCAGGTTTAAAACAAAAGGAGTTCTTCTTCACACAGTGCACAGTCAACTTGCCTGAGGGGTGTGAAGGCTGGGACTATAACAGCGTTATAAAAGAGAACTGGATAAATTCATGGTGTTAAGTCAATAATGGCTTATTAGCCAGGATGAGTAAGGAATGGTGTCCCTAGCCTCTGTTCATCAGAGGATGGAGATGGGTGGCAGGAGAGAGATCACTTGATCATTGCCTGTTAGCTTCACTCCCTCTGGGGTTCCTGGCACTGGCCACTGTCGGTAGACAGATACTGAGCTAGATGGACCTTTGGTCTGACCCAGTATGGCCATTCTTATGTTCTTAGGAGTGCATGTCCACTAAGGAGATAGACACTGACCCTGCAAACATAGATACACACACTTCTCTTTATCTGGGGAATAGGAGTTCTGTAATGAGATCAATGGAAGTACTCAGATGCATAAAGCACAAGCATAAGTAGGTGTTTGCAGGATCGGGTCCATAGCTTGTCATTATTGTTTGTATTACATTAGTACCCAGAGTTGTAATAGTAAATGCTAAACTAAAAGCGTTTTGGAAAGGAAATTAACCCTTAGGCTTCAGGGTTTCGGCCAAGTTCTAAGAGATTAAGATGAGACCTTCATGGGGGCAGGTTACCCTCCATCTGCCTACTGTGGGGTTTTTACACCTTCCTCTGAGGCATCTGGTGCTGGCCACAGTCAGAGACAGGAGACTGGATTAGATGAACCATGGGTCTGATCCAGTCTAACAATACCTGTGTTTCTAGAGGCACCAGTTTAGAGATGAGGATGTCACTGTTCTAGACACTGTACAGACCTATAACAAAGAGATGGTCCCTGGCCCAGAGAGCTTAGGGGCTGTCTACATTGTAATAAAAAATCTGCGGCTCAGAGCCTGGATCAATAAACTTGGGCTTGCGTGGCTCAGGCTATGGGGCTAAAAACTGCAGGATAGACATCTGAGCTCGGGCTGGAGCCTGGGCTCTGAGATCCTGCAAGGCAGGAGGGCATCAGAGCCCAACCTCCAGCCTCAGTCTGAAGCCCAGATGTCTACACTGTCATTTTTAACCCACAGTCTGAGCACTGCGAGTTCGAGACATCTGATTTGGACCAGTCGCAGCCAGGATACAAGTCCTTTGTTGTAATGTAGCCATGCCCTTAGAGTCTAAGAATAAAACGGGAGACGAAAGGTGGACACAACAAACCGATGGGGAAAATTGTCTCGTTACCTGGTGCACACGCCTCATTGCTGATTGTGGCTCTTTGGGGGCAAGGACCGTCTCTCTGTTATGGGTTTGCACAGCGCCTGTGGCAATGCACTTAGTAAGCCCATTCTGAGTATAACAGAGAGCGGTCATAGCACAGCTGCCTGGCCATAACTGAGGGCATCATAGGCATTGCTGCAGAGGGGAGTTTTAAGGAAAGATTTGAAAGTGGCTTTGCGGGTTTTTACAGGGAGCTCTTCCCATGCAGTATAGCCCTTCACTTCCAGACAGCAGGGAAAAGGCTGAGGACTAAGACTGTGCCTTGTAGGCACAGCTCTGCAATGGGTGCTGTGTGGAGCTGCATCACCTCCCAGGGAGCCTCAGGTGGCATTGCATTTCAGGGAGGTACGCTGTGCTGCTTCCCAGCTTGCAGGACGAGTGGGTCTGTTCCACCACCCCTTAGGAGGGTGCTACCTGTGCAGCCCTCTGTGGCAGGGCATAGTAGTGCTTGGGTTGCTATAGACCTCACAATTTCATGGTGCAAGTTTCCATCTGCTGCAGAAATGTGTCTGGAGCTCCCAGGCCTTGCGAGTGGTTGGGGAGCTCTGACCCTCTCCCAACCACACACCACCCCAGTGCCTCGGAGCTTAGCAATGGTGGTTGCCAGGGAACAGAGCAATCTGGTGCAAGAATGCCAGACACTGGTGGCTGTTTGTAGGGGCCAGGAAGGCCAGCCCACTGGGGCTTGTGAGACTCAGGTTATATGTAAGAACATAAGAACAGCCATACTGGGTCAGACCAATGGTTCATCTGGCCCAGTATCCTGTCCTGTGGCAGTAGCGAATGCCAGATGCTTCAGAGGGAATGAACAGAACAGGGCAATTATTGAGTGATCAAACCCCTGTTGTCCAGCTTCTGGTAGTCAGAGGTTTAGAGACACGTAGAGCATGAGGTTGCGTCCCTGACCTTGGCTAATAGCCACTGATTGACCTATCCTCCATTAACTTATCTAGTTCTTTTTTGAACCCAATTACACTTTTGGCCTTCACACCATCCCCTGGCAATGGTTGCATAGGTTGATTGTGCGTTGTGAGAAGAACTACTTCCTTATGTTTGTTTTAAACTCACTGCCTGTTCATTTCATTGGGTCACCCTTGGTTCTTTTGTTATGTGATGAGATAAATAACACTTCCCTGTTCACTTTCTCCACAGCACTCATGATTTTATAGCCCTCTCTCGTATCCCCCTTTACTCATCTTTTTTTCTAAGCTGAACAGTTCCACTCTTTTAAATTTCTCCTATACAGAAGCTGTTCCATACCCCTAAACATTTTTCTTGCCCTTCTCGGTACTTTTTCCAATTCTAGTATCTCTTTTTGAGATGGGGACGCCAAAACTGCACCCAGTATTCAAGATGTGGGCATATCATGGATTTAGATAGCGGCATTATGATCTTTTCTGTCTTATTACATATCCCTTGCCTAATGATTCCCAACATTCTGTTTGCTTTTTTGACTACTGCTGCACATGGAATGGATGTTTTCAGAGAACTAGCCATAGTGATACCAAGATCTCTTTTTTGAGTGATATCAGCTAATTTAGACCCCCTCATTGTATACGTACAGTTGGGATTATATTTTCTAACGTGCGTTACTTTGCATTTATCAGCACTGAATCTCATCTGCCATTTTGTTCCACAGTAGGGATATAAAATGTTAACCGGTTAACCGGTAAGCATCAGTCTTATCGGTTAACCTGCCTTAGGTGTTAACCTCCGGGCCGGCCAGCCGGCCCCAGTGGCCCTGTGCCGGCTGGAGCAGCCCCAGCCATGCCTGCCCCAGCCAGAGCAGTCCTGGTCCCACCTGTGCCGGCCGGCCCTTTAACCAGTTAACTGTTTACACAAAATATTTTTTAATCATTTAAACAATTAACTTTTTAAACGATATTTAGATCTCTGTTCCCCAGTCACCCAGTTTTGTGAGCTCCCTTTGTAACTCTTTGCAGTCAGCTTTGGATTCAACTATCTTGAGTAATTTTGTATCATCGGCAAACTTTGCCACCTGACTGTTCACCCCCTTTTGCGGATCATTTACTAATAGGTTGAACAGCACAGGTCCCAATACAGATTCTTGGCAGAACCCTGCTATTTATCTCTCTCCTTTGTGAAAACTGGCCATGTATTCGTATCCTTTGTTTCCTATCTTTGATACAGTTACTGATCCATGAGAGGACCTTTCCTCTTATCCCTGACTGCTTAGTTTGCTTAAAAGCCTTTGAGGGCCCCTGTCAAAGACTTTCTGCACATCCAAGTATGCGTCTCCCCAAGCCTGACTGACTGGATCTTAAAACACTTGGAGCCACCTGGCTGCGTTTCAAAGCAAATCCTAGAAAGAGGAGAAGGAATTGGCAAGGCTAAGCACTCGCAGCATCAGATCACCATTGTTTCTTGAAAACAGCATCTTCTCTTTGGCTGCTCCTTACTTCAGAGCTTCCCTTGACCTGCAACTGCTTAACTGCTGCCAGTGAAGGGAGAGTTCTCGTCTGGAATGTCACCTGAACCAGCTGCTTGTGCCGTAGTGGAGAAGGGTCTGGCTCCATCTGGGGGATCCCAGTGCTCCCCATCCAGGAAGAGGTGTGCATTTGGTTTGGAAGTTAAGTGGCTCAGCCTGCATCAATAATTTATAATTACAGCAGCACCTTATATATGTGTACTCTGCATACTAAGCCCAGGCTCTGACTCAATTTTGAGCTCAACCTCCACTTCTGTCCACACCCAAATCAGTCGACTCGGTCAGCAAGCACTCAGAACCCAGATCCTGTGATCCTGCTGTGACTTGGGTCCAAGCCCTGTCATTTTGCAGTGTGGAGGCAGATCAAGCCACAAAGCTGAATCAGACGGTCTGTGAATGCAGGCTTCAACAGACCCAGGCTTAGTGAGCTGTGTAGACGCACTGCTAAAGGCCCCCCACTAAGACTGGGACCTCCCGGCCTTGGGAACTCAGGCTCTGTTCAGCTCTCATGCTGTGCTTCATGGTACCGCAGCACCCACGGGGGAAATCCGTTGCACTTTGCAAGCTCAAAGCATGGTGTGGGCCTTTGCTTGCTGTTGTGCAGTGACTCTCCCAATAATTAGGGCAAAACCTCCCAGATCCAACCACACCCAGAGCACCCCTCTGCCCTGAGCAGCTTGGCCTGGGGAGGGGGAGAATCCTGCTGTTCTCGTCACTGGCCACTAGAGGCTGCTGTGCCCCTCTGGCTGCTTCTGTAACCCTCCCTCACTGCGCCCCCTGCTGGCTTCCCCAGGCTGGCAGGCAGAGCAGCAGGTGATGCTCAAGCCTTTCCCCTTTCCTCAGGTGGGGGAGAGGAGGAGGTGATGGAGAGAGAGGAGGGACCAGACTGAGGGAGAGAGACCTGACAGGAGACTAAGAGGAGAAGCAGCCCTGTTGGGGCGATTGGCCTTTGTCTCTCATCTCCTGTGTTTCCCCTACTCTCTTCTGCTGCCACCCTCCTGGTGGGGTGGGGGATGCACAGCAGAGAGAGAGCAATGGAGGAGATGTCTCAGGAGTGGTTATTTCCTAGGAGGAGACCAGCCGGCTGGGCTCCTCCAATCTCAGTGGATGGGGGATGGCAGATCTCAGACTTCCCCCTCAGATGATGACAAAGGGATGGAATCCAGGGGCTGCTTGTTATTTGTTATCCTGGGTGCTTGGCGCTGTAGGAGCCAGCAGGATCAGGACAGTCCTGTCCACGGAGCTGTGGCCCATTACTTCAGGCTGTGTTTTGGCCTGTTAGGTTGTGTAGAACCCCAACTGAGCACAGGCTTTTGCATGGCCGATACCCTCCTGTTAGCTGTGCCCAGCACACACCCTGGGATTTTGTGACTCACATTCCCTGGCTCCATCCCAGCTTTATTCTACTGTTCACTGCTCCCATTTCTCTCCTCACTGCAGGGCAAGGGATTGGCTTTACCCATCTGCGGACTCCCTTGTGCCGTGGGGAGCATGATGACGGCCATCCTGGAGCGTATCAGCACCTTGTCTGTCAGTGGGCAGCAGCTCCGCCGCCTCCCCAGACTCCTGGAGGAAGGCTTCCCCAAGATGCCCTGCACCGTCAAAGAATCCGATGTGCCCCAGCTCTTCCGGGAGCCATACATCCAGACGGGGTACCGCCCCGTCGGCCAGGAGTGGCGCTATTACTTCTTCAGCCTGTTCCAGAAGCACAACGAGGTGGTCAACGTCTGGACTCACCTGCTGGCGGCCTTGGCTGTGTCGCTGAGGTTCAAGGCCTTTGCAGAAGCAGAGGAGCTGTCCTTGGACATCTCATCCTGGCCTTTGTTCATCTTCGTGCTGTCCTCCCTCACCTACCTAACCTGCAGCCTCTTAGCCCACCTACTGCAATCCAAGTCAGAGCTGTCTCACTACACCTTCTACTTCGTGGACTACGTCGGGGTCAGCGTCTATCAATACGGCAGCGCCCTGGCCCATTTCTACTACAGCTCGGACCAAGCCTGGTACGACAGATTCTGGCTCTTCTTCCTCCCCGCGGCTGCCTTCTGCGGCTGGCTCTCTTGTGCTGGCTGCTGCTATGCCAAGTACCGGTACCGGCGCCCCTATCCCCTCATGCGAAAGATATGTCAGGTGATCCCAGCAGGGCTGGCGTTCGTCTTGGACATCAGCCCAGTTGCACACCGGGTGGTCAAGTGCCACTTGGGGGGCTGCGAAGAGCAGGCTGCCTGGTACCACACCTTCCAGATACTGTTCTTTCTAATCAGCGCTTACTTCTTCTCCTGTCCAGTCCCCGAGAAGTATTTCCCGGGCTCCTGTGATATAATCGGCCACGCCCATCAGATCTTCCACATGTTCTTGGCCCTTTGCACGCTCTCGCAGCTGGAGGCCATCTTCCTGGATTACAAGATGAGGCAGGAGATTTTCCGGAGTAGACATGGACCCCTCTCCATCTACCTGTCCTGTGCCTCTTTCTTTGGCCTGGTGGCCTGTAGTGCCGTCACGGCTCACTTCCTTCAGTGCAGGATCAAAGCGGTGCTGGCTAAAAGAGACTCCTGAGAGACCATTGCAAAGACTAGAGAGACACTGACTGGCTGATACCAATTCGGTGGAAACCAGCGAAGGATCATTTATAGAGATATAACAAATTGGTTTGTTTGCATAACAGTTTGCCTAATTTATAACTGAGGGATGGGTCGCAGGCTGGAGTCACTCTATGAGAGCCCTTCTGTCTAAAGTGTTTTTACTTGAGTGGCTGCCCCTTGCAATGCAGGGTGTTTTTTTTAAGCCTGATTGGGGCACTTAACAAGGATGCTTGGATTAGGCGGAAGTTTCTAGTTTGTTCCACGCTAGTAAATCTGCAGGGAATATTACATTGAATATCAGGAAAACCTGAGGGTCATTAAACTGTAAAGCAGTCTCCTAGGGGAAGCACATGGCTAGAGTAATTTAAGACTTTACAAAGCACAGGAGACTGTGCATTGTGGATCAGTCCTGCACCGGCAGGGAACATGGACAAGATGACCTACTAGGTCTTTTCCATCTCTGCTATACGAGGGCTTGATCCTGCTCCCATTTAAGTCAATATCAAAATTTCAGCAGGAGCAGGATTGGGCTGTATGAATCTAAATTTTCAGGGTGTAGCTGCAGAGATCTGGGTGGCATAGTACTATGTAACGTACAGCTGCATAAGCCCTTTATATATCTCCAAGTTAGATTCTTGTGAGTCATGTTCTCTCAACTCTTCTCTCCAGAATTTGTACCAGGTTCTTAGGATGACTTTGTTGTAGAGATGGGTCTGGACCAAAACTCTAGATCTGTCTATCCCCAGACTTTGGGGATTTTCCAGACCAGATCAGAACTTCGTGCTTCGGGCCCATCTCTGCTTCACTCTTTGACTCTGACCCAGGTTTTCTTCTGGGAACCACCTAGGGTGACCAGACAACAAGTGTGAAAAATCAGGACAGAGGTGGAGGGAATAGGAGCCTATATAAGAAGACGACCCAAAAATCAGGACTGTCCCTATAAAATTGGGACATCTGGTCACTCTAGAACCACCTGACCCAGTGGTGATGTGAGTGAAATTCCCTCTTCTGTCACTGGGAGATTTCACCATGGGTGTTTATAGAAATTCAGTACCAGGGCTGCTCATGAAAATTTAAAACAACGAGGCAGACTCTCTCAGGGGTTGGTAATGGGATATGGAGCATTTCCCTAGTACGTCTGTTGTTTGAATCCAGCCTGGGTCGGCAGTGATGCCGGTGACTGTTTGGTGGCCTGCATCAAATGAGTTTGAGCTCATAGCTCAGTTACTGGTGGAGCAAAGAGAACAAAGACCCTTCCCTGTAGGGACAGTCTCCTTCTGGCCAGGAGCAGTGCTCTTTGATGGGGCATTTTGGGGAAGCTGGCACTTGCTATAGCCTGTGTTGTACTTATGAGGATAAACAGAGGTCTTCAAGGTTGTTGGTATGCCACCTTTCATCAGTGCTAAATAACATTAGAGATTAAAACATAGTCACTGGAGAAAAAACTGTGTGTGTAGGGAGGAAGCAAAATGTACACTGATTCTCCTTTCAGTGATCCCACCTGATGTCCCCTAATGTCTGTTGTACTCAGAGCAAAATTCTTCTTCCATTTGCACTGCAGATTTCTGTTGAATATTCGCCTCCGACTGATGCCAGTGGAGTAGACGTACCATAAGGAACAATCCCACCCTGGCAGAGGAATGGACTGGATGGTGTAATAGGCCTTTGCCCTCTGCTGCGGGAGTGAGCTGTCAGTGGATCATATGGATCTAGGGCAGTGCGTAACCCTGAGGCTGTAGTATAGCCCTCCTGTAATATGGAAATGGGGGTAGCAGACAGTTCCATAACCATCAGCATGAAATATGCGTCGGTCTCTTTTACCATCCCAAATGAATTACAAAGGTTTGGGTTGTTTAGAACGAACCCGCTAATTGGATAAGTCCCTTCTTCATCTACCTGAGTGAGAAGTAGGTGACTGGAGACTATGAGCCGGATCCCCAGCTGGTGTGAATTGGAATGACTGCACTGAAGTCAATGGCGCTTACATCAGCTGTCCAGGAGGTTCCGACTAAGTACAGTCCTCACAGGCCTAATTGGTAAGCACTTGTCTTGTCCATTCTGTCCTCTCCCAGTGTTAAATCTCAGTTGCCTTGTAGTAGATTATACCACTGCAATACCCATGTGTCCTGTGCAATATCTTCACACTCAGCTGGTCTGATCATCACCTGGTGTAAATCCCCATTGACTTCAGTGGAGCTACGCTGATTTACTCCAGCAGAGGATCTGGCCTATCAAATCCAAGCAAAAGTGGATTACTTGAGTGAGTTGAAACTGATCTTGGAGGTGAGGCTTAGAGATGTGACTGAAGGAGCTTTAGTGTTTGGTCTGGTTTGGGGGATTTTTGAACTCTCTTTTGTGTGCGTTACAACTCCCAGAAGGGCTCTGTTTTGCTTTGATATTAGCAAACCCTTTTGCAGGGTGAAGGTCAGTCAGGGAGGGAAATGGTTCACTGGTGGAGGGGAGCAGTAGACAATGGCAGATGAGGATGCCTGGATTCTTTGAAAACCAAGCCACTAATTTAGGTGCCTTTCTGTGGATAAGTGCCTACATCTGGGCACCCTAATCTGAAACTACTGGCCTTAATAACAAGTTAAATACCTTTGTGGAGGTGAGGGGGGGGGATTGGCTCAAGGGGGATTATGCTAATAGGATACAGAGGCTGTGAATTCTGCGTTCCTGATTCAAATTCAGCCCAGATTGGTAACGATAAAAAGATGTTTTTATGAGAGAGCTTCTCAGGGGCCTTTGTAAAATTACTTGTTGGTCTCTTGTCAGTTTTGGGGAAGAGTCCATCAGAGCAGACTTTCTTCTTTCGCCTTGTTTACACTCTAAAGTTGAACCACTGTAATTGCACTGGGTTAAAGCAGTACAAGCCCTCTAGTGTGGATGCAATTATAGTAGTGTGAATGTGTTTCTGTATAGGAATGGGAGTAAAATATTCTTGTATAAAGGACCTTTATACAATATAACTGCATCTACACTGAAAGTTGTACCGGTATAACCATAACATCCCTACCCTAAATACTTTGTTATGCTGGTACGAAATCTTTGTGTAGCCCAAGCATTAGCTCCTCCAAAGGTTTAAACTGGGTTGCACACGGTGTCCCAACAGAGAAGGATATACCAACCCATGCCATCTCCACGCAAGTGTTTGCAAACCACAGGGGACAAGAATGTGGATCGCTCTTAATGGAAGAACTGAGCCTGATGCTTTCCATGACCCTATATCGCCACCTGCTGGTGTCACAAAGCAACTTATTTTTTCCTGTTACCTTTCCTCCCGGGTTGTTTTTTTTTCAGTGTCCTTGTTAACTCTCAAGCTGAGTAATTACCCCCATTCACCCCTGCAAATGAGACCAGTAATTGACCTCCTCGGGGAATGATGGGGCTGACTTTGAAGGGAAGTACTGACCAACGCTGCTTTTCAGATAACGTCCTAAGGACGCAGGGTGCTTCGTCAACACGAGTTAGTGCCATCCCTGCCATCCTTCTCCCAGAGAGAGACCCAGTCTTGTCAAACCCTCCCTCTTCCCAAGGAGTCTTGGACTCGCGCCTTCCACAGCTGGCTGGAGATTGCTCATGCGGACCTTGTATGTGTGCACTCCTGGGCTGGCTAGGAACCTGCAGGCCGCTGACAGTGCTACACTAAACCCAATGAAGTCATCGAGAGTCTTGCCTTTGACTTCACTGAGGGTTGGCCCTAAGAGGACGTAAATGCCGTCACGTTCGGCTGTCAGCCTGTTACTCCTGTCACAGCTCCCACGTGGCCACTTGCAGCTGGTCTTCCTCTCGCTCCTAGAGTCCTTTGCACTGGGTCTGGGGCCCCGCACAAGAAGCTCAGGCAGAACTAATGCAGTGGTTCGTAGGGCATCTGATGATGACCTGGCTGAAAGAGGCTGAGTACATCAGCTTCAGCAGGTTGGCCATGGGAAACGGGGTCACAAACCTCCTTGGGGGACATGAGCCTCAGGTGGAGACCAAGGGCCAAGTCTTTAACAGATATGGATCAGTGTTTCTCATTGGAACTATGCTGATTAATACCAGCTGCGGATCTGGTCCAGCGTGTATTATGCTGCTCACTCTTCAGACTTGCTCCTTGGGAATGAGTAGGTTAGACGCAACAGCTCTGCCATCTGCAGCCTCATGATTACACTTACTGGTTGATTTTTTCACCAAGAGAGCTGCTTTCGTATTGAGAGTGAAGGCAGAGGGGGTCAGTTAACCATTAATTTACTTTGAGTGCTTCATGTAGCCGAACAGGGGTGCATGCTTCAGGCTACACGTGTGCCTTGGTATTGACATCTCGTGCTGGCTGAGTTTTAAAAGCATTGCTTCGTACTAAACATGAGTAGTGAGTTTTGCATCTTTTTCTTTGGGAGTGTGGGAGGGGTATGAGTATTATGCACCAGCCATCCCCCAACTTTGTATTGTTGAGACCACTGAAAACTTTGTACTGTACTGACAGCTGTTCAAAATCCTCAGTAATAAAATCTATAAAAGCAAGACAAAGGGGTGCAACATGAAACCTGTAACTCCACCAAAAAGGGAGACTGTGATGGTCATGGCTATAAGTTGTTCAGCAGAAAGTTTGGCCTTAAAGAGTTGATAATAAATAATAATAATCATAATGAATGTGCTTTACTTGTCTTCCATCTGTGGATCTCAAAGCACTTTTCAAGCTGCACAACAGGTAGGCATTATCCCCCTTGTACAGATGAAGCATAAAGTGGTTAACTGTGACTAGGCAGAGCTATGAACACAGGGCCTGATTCAGCAAAGCACTTAAGTGTGTGCTTAAAGTTAAGCACGGGAGAGTAGTGCTCTTGACAGTCAATGGGACTACTCACATGCTTAAGGTTAAGCACGTGCTTAAGTGCTTTGCTGAGTTAAGGCCAGAATTCCTGATCATTGTTCCTCCTTGCTATAGCCATCTGGTCACCTACAACTACACACTGTTTTCCAGCGAGCTTGTAAACCCTGAGAGGAAAGCTTGACACATACAGGTTCTCTCCAGGAATTTGAGAAGGGAATATTTCCTCCTTCTACTGCCAAGGTTTTTTTTGTAAATTTTTGGCCCTTCATATATAAAACATGGGTCTGTAGTTGCATTTCCATCCACCAGATGGCAAGATTTCCTCTCCCTCAGCAGCAGAAAGCATGCTGCTTCTTGCCACGAATGCAGTACCTGCATAACTAACTTCCAAATGAACTAAGAAAAAAAAATTGAATTTGAGTCGGTATCAACTCAGTGCAGTGTGACTACTTCTTATTAAATAGATGTATTCCTGTGCAGGGGGTTCCTCTCTTTAAAGTATTATTCATCATGGAAGTTACGAAGACTACCTTTTAAATGAGTGGTTTAGGCTCAAACCTTAAATGTTTATAAAATACAAAATTGAGGGGATGGGGAATTTACAAAACAGAATAGGGGATTTAAAAAAATCAATGATTGGGATTTTTGGGATGCAGAGAGGAGAGATTTTTTTTATTTATACATCTCAGGGATATTGGAAACAGCTGCATGAAAACCTGAAACTGACTATAAATAGAAAAAAAAGTGGACTTGATTAACCCAGCCCAAGCTGAGTGAAGTGCAAAGAGTGAAACAACATCAAGGGGAAAAATTACAGTAAGTTTTAAAGTTGAGTTTTTTAAAATATCTTCTGGCATTATTAATAGAAGTGGGAAAGATTTTATTGAATGCATAACTTGTCACCTTGGGCACCCAGATACTATAGTAATGAGCATCCGCCGTGACTCAAAAGTGTTATCTGGTCTTATTCCTGAAGCTTATTGTTAACATGCATTAAATAGGCCAGGGGCTGGAAAATGGGTTTAAATTATGCAGGCTTCATTTTATTCTTTCCACAGCCAACTACACCATTAAAGGAGAAAATCTCATTCCCTGTGTCAGAGCTGGACCAATGTCCATCACTGCCTGGAGCTCCCACTGACTTCAGTGAAAGTTGTGGATGTCCATTGCCTCTGAAAATCAGGCCATAAGTGGTTTGAACCTGAAACTTACAGCTCAGATCCCTTCCTTGTGGTCTTAAACAGTGCAGCCATCTCCCAGTCTCCAGGACCTCACAGCTCTTTGCTTTGTTCTGGCTGAGGATAAGAGAGACTTTCTGTCACTTTAACAGAAAATGCCCCTAGACGGAAATAAGAAAGCACTAAAAATCACTCCTTCCTACTACCTGGCTATCATAGCTGTGTCAACTAGTAGGGACGTGCTCACAGGAGGGGAAACAAGGTCATGGCACATCACAGGATGGCTGCTGTTAAATTAGCCTCATGCAGCACCAGCCAGTGGAACATAGTGAAGTAGCTCATGTGGGAAGCCTATTCACTCCTTTTGTGGCTTGAATGTTCAGAGAGTCTGACCTCTTTGTAGTGTTAGTCAGTATCTGTGTGACTGGATGAGCTAGTGGCCCCAATCAGGATCTGTGTCCCAGGGTGTTAGGTGCTGTACAGACACATTCTAAATCCCTGCTCCAAAGAGCTTAAAATCTGAATAGATAAGAGAAACAAAGGAGGCATTATTATCCCCATATTACAGGTACAGTACTGAGGCACAGGAAGATTGGCTCAGGGCACAAAGGGTAGAGGCAGGAACTGACTCCAGCTGTCCGGAGTCCCAAGCTGTTGCCTTAACCACAGGACCATTTTTCCTCCTTTCTGCTTTACTGCAGTCATTAAATGGTTTCTCCGAACTGTCCCACTCCTCCCAGAATACCTGATAGGAATGTGTTGAGAGCATGGGGCAAGAAGGGATTAACTGACTCACCACCAGGTGGACTCAGGTTCCAACTGTGCTGCAGCTTTCCTATATGGCCGGGGGCAAGGCATTTAGGCCCAGCTCCTCAAAGGTATTTGGGCCTCTCATTTTCATTGACTTGAATGGAGGTAGGAGTCTGAATACATTTGAGAATCCGGGCCTTCATCTCTGTGTCTCAGTTTCCCCATCTGTACAATGGGGATAATCGCACTACCCTGCCTCCTAGGGGCATGGTGAGGATAAATCCATTCGAGATTGTGAGGCGCTCAGATAGCACCGTGAGGAGGATAAGTACATGAGCGTGATAGCATAGGCTCAGCAGCCGGTTGTGCGTCTCTTTAATCTCCTCTCTTTCAGAACCGGTTGGCCTTGAATGTATCATTTTATTTTCCAAGCTCATCAGACTCCTTTTTTATCTCCTGACGGCTGGTTTTCTTCTCTCTCTCCCACTTGAGGGCCAGGGTTGCGTCTTTCCCTGCCCGACCTCCATTTGAAGAACTCCTTGTCCCACCGCCCGCTCGCATGCTACAGCGTGGCCTTTGTTGTACTTTTCTGATAAAGCAAGGCAGCAGGAAAATAATCCCCCTTGCTGACTGATCCACACCTTCGCTGTCTGTCGCTTCAAGGATTTGGGGACAAGGAGTGCTTTCTTCACAATAATCTTCTTTGAAGGTCTCTCCACTCCCTTGTTATTGCATCTTTTTGAAGGAGATAAAAGTGGTGTGTAGAGGAGGGGAACAAACCTCAGTGTGAAATGCAAAGCGCACAGTTAAAATTCACCGGAGTCTGATCCCTGCTTTCTTTGAAGCCAATGGGAGTTTTGCAAGTGTCTGTAATAGGAACAGAACCAGGCCCGGTTCAGGAAATGTTAAGTTGCAGGGGTCCAGCAGTCACTTACCCTGTGGCAGATTATGATGTACATTTGCAACATAAACAACAGCTGTGTACGAGATAATGCAGCAAACCCATTGTTCCTGTGGCTGACAACACTCTCCTGAGTATCTCAAAGAAGTAGTCAATGTGTATCCGTATCACCGCAGTAAAATGGCAATTGGAACTGCTCAGTGGTGTGTCATAGAGTCTGTAGTGCTGACAGTGCATGGAGAGTCTCCTGTGGCTCCTGTGATTTGACAGCAGGAAGAGTTGAGTGTTTTCAGAAAAGAAAGACGTCTCACAGGGGAGAGAAGAGCAGTTGGAGGAGGAGAATAAAGGAAGAGGGGGACGGAGTGGGAGGCAGATGGTAATGGAAGGAGGAGAGACCAAAGCCCTTTTATGCCCATTTAATGCTACCTTTAATTGTCCCAGGCCTAAATATCATGGTGATGGGTGCCTTTGAAATGTGTGAGGAAGATGGACAGATGGATAGCTTCTGCTGCTGCCTTGATGTTGTGAAAAAAGCCATGGTGTGCAGTTCAGTTCAGACCCATGGCCTTTCAAGGAATTAAAGGACAATGGTATATGAAAGATATAGGAGCCAGCTTCTTTTTTAAAAGTCAACTTGCCATTCCCCTCCCCCCGAATGTTTTATTTATGGTACAAAATCATACGTAGCAGAAAATCCTTCCTTTCCATCACCATGTTTGATCTTTTGCTGAAACACAGGCCAGGGTGGGTTTTACAGCGAGAAGGACACTAGGCAATAAATAAAGATACTTCAAGTGCAGCTTAGTAAGAAGCATTTCTAAGTGTCTCTGTGTTTTATTATTTATTAGCACTATTAGATCAGTGGCATGGGGATTCTTAGGTTTTGCGGGTGGATCATTAAGGTGACCGTGTGTCCTTGAAGAGCAGCAATTTCCCAATTGTCAGGGCCTGTCCTGATGTCCCTGTTGTATTTTGTCCAGGTTTTCTAACTCTTTGCAGCCCAGCCACCTGCAGGAGCCATTAGCCGACTGCTATGGTGACACTGACAACAGGCAGGCTGAGGGCCTGTGAACCCAGAACCTTCCCAGGCAGAGCGGCTGCATGTTGTCACTTGGCCCTCCCAACCCTCACATGTTTTCCCCACCAGCTTCTGCCCCCTCCACATGAGTTCCCGAGACAGCCTGACCCCTCACGCAGTGTGTGTGTGGGACGATGGAAGGCTGTTGCCCTAAATAACAAACCCCTCCTGGGTGCAGCCCCTGGGCCATACCCACATCGCAGCTGTTGCTGTTTTTCCTACTGAAGACCTGGTCACTCCTGCATAGATGCTGTTTGGACACGAAGAGAGTGTGTGAAATGGGGAGAGGTTATGAGATGGCCCTCAGTATGGCCAGCCCCAAATGTTCAAAAATCATGAGTGGGGCCCTACCAAATTCACGGTCCACTTTGGTCAATTTCATGGTCATAAGATTTTAAAAATCATAAATTTCATGACTTCAGCTATTTAAATCTGAAATTTCACGGTGGTGTAATTATAGGGATCCTGACCCAAAATGAAGTTGTGTGTGAGCGGGAGGGGTCACAAGGTTATGGTAGGGGGAGGTTGCGGTCTTGTGTGCACTTTTACCCTGTACTATGCAGACTTCTCTGGGGAGATCAATGTTTCTCAAATTGGGGGTCCTGACCCAAAAGGGAATTACAAGGTTATTTCAGGGGGGCATCACAGTATTGCCACCCTTACTTCTGCGCTGCTTTCAGAGCTGGACAGCTGGAGAGTGGCAGCTGCTGACCAGGAGCCCAGCTCTGAAGGCAGAATTGCCGCCAGCAGCAGCGCAGAAGCAAGGATGGCATGGTATGGTATTGCCATGCTTACTTCTGTGCTGCTGCTGGCAGGGCTCTGCCTTCAGAGCTGGGCACCTGGTCAACAGCTGCCACTCTCTGGCCGCCCAGCTCTGAAGGCAGCACAGAAGTAAGGGTGGAGGGGGTTGGTTGGACAATCCCAGTACCAAAAGGGGAAGGGTTGATGAGAAGCCAGGACCCTAAGATTGATGTTCCCCAGAGACAATGGGAAGAGGCCAAAACTCCAGGTCAGCCTGATTGACGGGGTGGGCAGGCTAATGAGGGAGTCAGGAGGCCAGGAGACCCCTCCTGTGTGGGCTGGAGCTGCCTGCCTGGGCCAGAATGGTGCCGGGCTAAGGAGAGAGCAGGAGCCCGGGCTGAGCTGGTGAGCAGAGTCTCACCAGCCAGAGCCAGAACCAGAAGGGCCAGAGAAGCAGCCCAGAGCTGTGCTGGGAGCAGAGCTGAAGCAACCAGATCCAGAGAAGCCGCCCAGAGAGCTGTGCTAGAAGTGGAGAAGCAGCAGTGGTGGGGCTGGAGCAGTCTGGAGCCAAGTGCAATGAGCAGCTGGGAAGAGCGAAGTGGGTCCCTGGGCAGTGGGCCCCATGCAGGGGGACACCCCCAGCTAAGAGGTCTTGCAGGCCAGACCTGGAGGGGATCATAACCCCAACTGGGGAACGATGCTGGGAAGAAGAGATCTCCCACCTAGAGCCTGAAGGCATGTGGCCACTACCTGAGCAAGTGTTTGACCTGCAGCATCCCTGCAGCACAGCCAGGGCCTTGGAAGGAGGCCTGGCACGTCTGATGAACAGACTGAACTTCCCTGACATTCTAGAGACAGCTGTTTGTGATGTCCCCATGTCACAGAGGGGGGTGATGTGTTTGCCTTTAAACTGTCCCATTTTTTCTTTTTAAATTGGTTGCTGTTTAATAAATTGTATTTGCTTGAACTATATGTAATGATCAGTGAGCCAGGTAAGCATCCAGAGTAGAGAGAGTATCCTGGAATGGGGATACCCTAGCCTCTGTCCTACATGACCACAACAAGAGTGGAGGGGTTAGCCCCTCAGGAATCCTGGGCCCAGCCTTACTGGGGTTATGAGGACTCTCCCACACAGGAGACTGGAAGGGGAGTCCTTGAGGTCAGGCAGGCCTCTGGGAGGACTCAGATCTGTTTGCTAGCCCAGGCCACCAGGGTAGTGTATAAGCCAGGAAAGTGTCTCACAATAGCGGGACCATTCCCTCCTCTGCCCCCCCTGATTACACCTGAATGGCATGACCTTCCCTCCAGCCAGCAGGTGGAGGGGACCTGGTGCACACTCCCAGGGGGGCAGGGGACTGGCCAGCCCAGGGTGTGTGACCTGCTCCCCCTGCCCCAGCCCAGCAAGTGGAAGGGGCCCTAGGGCACAGGCGGGGGGGCAGGGGACTGGCCAGCCCAGGCTGTGTGTCCCCCCTGCCAGCCCAAAAGGTAGAGGGGCCCTGGTGCACACTTCCAGTGGGGCAGGGGACTGGCCAGCCCAGAGTGTGTGACCCACCCCCAACCCCAACCCAACAGGTGGAAGAGACCCTAGCGCACAGGGAGGGGGGCAGGGGACTGGTCAGTCCAGGGTATGTGACCCTCACCCCCAAGCCTAGCAGGTGGAAGGGGCTCTAGCGCACAGGGAGGGGGGCAGGGGACTGGCCAGCCCAGGGTGTGACCCCCCCCAGCCCAGCAGGTGGAAGGGGCCCTAGCGCACAGGTGGGGGAGCGGGGGGCACAGGACTGGCTAGGCCAGGGTGTGTATGACCCCCCCCCCGCCCCAGCCCAGCAGGTGGAGGGGACCTGGTGCACACTCAGTGGGGCAGGGGACTGGGGAGCCCAGAGTGTGTGTGACCCCCCAGCCCAGCCCAGCAGTGGAAGGGGCCCTAGCGCAGGGGACTGGTGCTGCGAGTCCTGCCCAGGCCCCGTGCTGGCTGCGCTGCACCCTGGCACCTGGGGGGGCGCTGCCAGGTCGCACTTGGCAGCGCTCTCTGGGCAAAGCCCCGCGGGAAACACTCGCACTATCCCCGGACTCCGCGCAGAGGCAGCTGCACGCAGCGCGCATGCCCAGAGGCGGAGCATCCCTCGCGCCCGCGCTCCTAGCGACCGCTGGAATGTTTACGGTTTGCCAGGGTGACGGCGTTGCCTGGCGCCGGAGCAGGCTGGGGACCGGAGCCGCCGCGCCAGCACCCGCTGGCCATGAGCGCCCATCCCGTCCGGGGCTGCCCCTGCTCCGGGCAGCGCCTTCAGCGACCCCACGTGAGGACCGAGCGCGGGCCGCGCCCCTGGCAGTGCCCGCGGGATCCGGTCTCCCTCCACCACCACCGACCGAACCCCCCCGGGACCCGGTCTCCCTCCCACCACCACCGGACCGAACCCCCCTCGGGACCGGTCTCCCTCTCCCCCACCGACCGGAACCCTCCCGCCCCGGACCGAGCCCCCCTGGGACCCGATTCCCCTCCCCCGTGACCCGATCTCCCTCACACAACCACCGGACCGAACCCCCTCCCCCCGGGACCCGCTCTCCCTCCCCTCCATCGGACGGACACCCCCTGGGACCCGGTTCCTCCCCTCCCGGATCGAGGCCCCCGGCACCAGGTCCCACCCCCCGACCATTCCCCTAGTACCTGATTCTCTCCCCCCCGTCCCCCCATGGCCGATTCCCTGGAAACCCCACCCCATCCCACCAGGATCCAATCCCTCCCTGTAACCGGATACCCCCCTGGTACCTGCCAATTCCCTCCCCCTCCTGAGTCTGGGACTGGATCCCTTCCCAAACCAATACCCTCAGGACCCCATACCTCCAACTCAAGACCTGGTACCCCCAGCTGATACCCCCAATCCCGGGACCCAATTCCACCCCCAGCCCCCTGGGACAGAAACTCTCCCAGGACCGGATACCTCCCCTCAGCCTCCGGCCCTTGTACCTAGTCCCCCCCTGAGACCTGATACCAGTGGACTGATACCCCTGACCCTGAGACCCAGTTGCCTCCCCCAGATCTGATATCCACGGACTGACATGCATGACCCTAGAACTCAATCTTCCCCTCCCCCCACACCCCATACCCCTCAAGCAGGGGGACCAGATGTCCCGATTTTATAAGGACAGTCCTGATTTGGGGATCTTTCTCTTATATAGGCTCCTATTGCCCCCTACCCAATTTTTCACATTTGCTGGCTGGTCACCCCGATCTCAAGACACTGCCAGACGGATATCCCCGGGACCTGATCCCCATGTCTTCCCACTAGCCCTCCCTGGACCCAATCCACCTGATCCCAGGACCAGATCTACCCCCTTCCCCCCATGGGACCCAATGTCCCCAGACTGATACCCCTGGCATCAGGACCGGCGCCAGGGTTTCTCGGCCCTAGGCACACGGCCATTTCGCTGCCCCCCCGCGTTGATCCTGTGGCTCTGGTGGAGCTGCCACAGGCATTCCTGCAGAGGGTCCGTTTGTCCGTGGCTCCTGTGGAGCTGCCACGGGAGCAGCCGACCGTCCGCAGGCATGACTGCGGCAGCTCCACCGGAGCCGCAGACCAACGGATCTTCCGCAGGCATGCCTGCAGCAGGTCAACTGGAGCCGCCTGCCGCCCCCCCCAGCAAAATGCTGCCCCCTCAATAATCCTGGCGCCCTAGGTGATTGCCTAGGCTGCCTAAATGGTAGCGCCGGCCCTGCCTGGCATGTCTAATGTTTCCTGACACCTAGGATCTCCACCCCTCCAAGATGACTCCCCTGTACAGGATCCCCCCTCCCCTGGACCCAGTGCCCAGGACCTAATTCCCTCAACTCTAGGAACCCGATACCCCCAAAACTGACCCAAGTTCCCCTGCAAAACCACTCTCCCACTTCCTGGGACAGGATCCCTTCTGGGATCAAATAACCTGAGAACAGGGAACCTTGTGGCCTCCCATGGAAATCAGTACCCAATGACAACTGATACCCCATGCCAGGGATCCCTGTGCCTTCCCAATACTCTTGGAACCAATAGTCCCATGTGCTCCTCTGACCCCCATGGGTCCTCACACTCTCCTTGATAGGGATGGGACCCCCTATGAGAATCTGATATCCCCAGGATAGGTACCTCTGTGCCCCATGGGGCATGATAGCTCTTTACCCTCCTGATAGCCCCATGGGACCTGATACACCATGATAGTGACTCTATGCATTCTGGTACCTCTGTGGGAACCCAGTGTCCCCCATTGGGCTGTAGTGTTCCCCAGATACCCTTCCAACTGCACTCTAACACACTGGTTGAATATCTGCCCCCCAGACCCCTGATAGAGCCTGCTGTCCCTGAAGGGATCTGATTCTCCTCTGGGCAAAGACCCCATGCTCTCTTGATACCCCAGTGGTACCTATGATAACCCCATTACTGCTGATTGGATACCCCCATCTTCCTTTTGAAACTCAATGTCCTACAATGAGACCTAATTTCCCCAATTGTCCTTGATGGGATCCGAGGACCCATTAACCACTCCTCTGCTTTTTTCACATTTGCATGGATTATGATTTTCATGGAACATGGGGCTCAGCTCAGCATGCAGTTGTTGGCCAGTTGCATTCTGAAGTACACAGTCAATGAGTCTGACAAGCCACTGAGAGGTCAGCTGTTCAGGGAAGAGCTGTCCCTCCTTGCCCCCACACCAATCAGACACAGTTAAAAGGGCTTTGTCCCAGCTCTTCACCCTTTAAATATTTTTTTTTCACCATTGTTTATAGCCCTTTGAAAGTTTGAACCTCAAATCTAGTTCCTTGTCCAAATGTTTCTTTCCTCTAGCCTGTAGAAATCCTGCTTGCCATACAAGTGAGTAGTTTCATTGACATCAGCAGGACAACTGGTGTAATTCACAGTGACTTCTAGATCTGAAGGCCAGAAAGGCCCACTGTGGCCATCTAGCCTCCCCTCCTCAATAGGACATGCCAGAGAACTTTGCTGAATTAATTTTTTTTTGAACTGGAGCATATCTTTTAGCAAAAACATTCACCGCGAGCAGGAATTGGCTAGTCAGCTTATTATTAAAGAGTTGCTCAGAAGCGCTGAGCTGGTGGCAGCAATTTGCACTAGGAAGACAAAAAATGGTTGAGGGGGAGAATGGGCTTCAAACCAGCAAACAGAGGAACTGCACTGAAGTCAATGGTGTTCCTTCAGATATGTGCTGGCATAGCTGAGACCAGAAGCTTACATTTAGAGCTGTCTCTTTACCTTCACATCAGTCATTTGCTAGGAAAGTCCTGATCTGGAAGCCAGACTCATTTGATTGGTCCTGTTAACATCACTGGGAGTCCTTATGAGCCCGATCTGTAAAGGCAGTTAGGGGGCTAAAGACGCAGATAAGCACTTTTAAAAATTCCATTAGGTGCCTAGGTGACTGCCTAAGTGCCTTTAAGGGCTGCAGGATTGAGCTCAAATATACTGTTTCCCACTTTAATAGATAAGCATCCTGGTTTTGTCTCAGCTGTCTTTCCCACAAACACCTCCACTTCGCCCTTGCATTTATTTACCACCAAGAAATGGTTATTCTGCAGCAAGTATAATATTTTTGCAACTTTCCATTAACTTCCCTTAAATAAACCCTCTTACTTCACTGCTGCTCTGTGCTGAGCAGTGCCGGCAGAGGCCACTGTATTTGAGTTTAAAACAAAATGGACAAGTACTTGGAATACCATTGGTGCTTTGGGATTAGAAACAGGATTAGCGATTTAACCATTGGGTGGTTTGTTCACATGCTCAAGGCTGAACTGATTGCAAATTTGGGGCTTGGAAGGAGTTTTCTTTCCACCTGTGCTGGTTCCCACCTCCTTCTATGGCACGGAATGAGAACGGCTCAACAGTGTGGCAGAGGTTCTATCCTGCTAAAAATAAATTGGGATTCTCTTTTAGATCGGCATGAGGTTTTGGAGCAGGAGGATCTATCGACACTGATCTCTTGATTTCCAAACCAGTGCCTGCTCTCCAAAACTCCAGTCCTCTCTGCAACCTCCTTTGGCTGAGTGGGACCAGGAAAGGTTAAAGTAATCATTGTTGCAAGAAATTACAGTAAAATGCGCTGCTGCTTTTCAAGATATTTGACACCTTGAGCTGCTTTTTAGTGAAAGAATTTGCTTTGTGTATCAAGATCTAGCTGGTGCCAGATTGCATTTAATGGTTGAATTGCTTCCCTTAGAAATCGGCTTTCCATCGCTCCCAGACACTGGGCTATAGGAATGGCTTTGCCTATTCACGGCTACCAACGGTGGGGATAGGCAGGGAGCGACTCTATGTGAACCAGCTCTCCCAGGCTGAATTAGATGAACTGTCCAACAAGAGACCCACACTGACCTACGGGCAAGCCAAGCAGGCCCCACCTTCTGACTTCATTCCAGCACACGTTGCTTTTGACAAAAAGGTATGAGAGCCTTAGTTCAGAAGTATCAGAGGGGGAACCGTGTTAGTCTGGATCTGTAAAAGCAGCAAAGAATCCTGTGGCACCTTATAGACTAACAGACGTTTTGGAGCATGAGCTTTCGTGGGTGAATACCCACTTCGTCAGATGCATGTAGTGGAAATTTCCAGGAGCAGGTATATATATGCAGGCAAGCTAGAGATAATGAGGTTAGCTCAGTCGGGGGGATGAGGCCGTCGAGCAGTTGAGGGTGTGAAAAAAAAAGGGTAGGAGAAATGGTGTTGTGTTGTGAAGCCATCAAGTCTTTGTTAATCCTGAGTATGGTGTCTAATTTGCAGATGACTGAAAGTCACATTTTCTCTGTGAAGTCTGGTCCATGAATTTTTTTGTGCAGGTGACCCACCCTTAGGTTGCTATAGTGTGGCCAGGAGTTGAGTGTTCTCTAAGGTTTTTGGTATATTGCATTCCTAGTATTCTGTTTGTGTCCATTATCTTTCCCCAGTAGCGGTCAGTTTGGAACTAGAACTTCTCAATAACGTCAAAAATTTCCAAAGGGGAAGGACCCCCCAAAAAGGAAAAGGGTGCAAGGCCAGGCTTGCCAAGGTTTTAACAAAAAAAAACGGCCCAGGAAGAAAGAAGTCCGATGAATAGGGAGTAGTGGAGTTGGCTCGGCAGTATAGTTACAGGGTGGGTTGGCGAGTGCAGTGGAAACTTAGAGAGCCATAAGAGTGATGAGTATGGCTGATCTAGGCTTTTAGGTCTTGTGGGGATGGGGGGGGTGTCGTGGTGGGTCAGTGAGATCGGGGTGGCAGAGTTGGGTGAAACAGGGCAAATCGAGGTATTGTTGCATGGATTACGGTTCTGACGTATAGAAGCTCTATGGCACTCGTAAGCGTGTGCAGTTAAGCTGGAATATGTTTCAGCTTGGAAGGTTGCTTATGTGGGCCGAGATTGGCTGCACCAGAGCCCTGTAGAAAAGTGATGGGATCGTTTGGTCCAGAATGGCGTTGTGAATCCTACGAATGTGCATTAGAGGGGTTATTAGGCTGCGGGACTGATGTGTATGGCCAGTGGAGTCCGTTGGTTTCTTTCTTGGATTGATCTTGCTCGTAGTAGGGGCTTCTGAGGGTCTTACTCATTCGTTCTGGCTTCTGAGTTGATCTGTTTCCTTATTTCCTGTCCAGGTGATCTTTAGTTTGAGAACACTTACAACTCACTGGAGACACTATAGCGGAACTTAAGGTAGATGTCATCCATGCACCGCAAAACAGACTTCCGAGGACCAGGACTTCGTGAAGAGAACCTGCTTGCTTCAGAATTCATCACGACAATTTGAACAACATCAGCCACTCGGATTAAACAAAAGACGTGAAATGGATTGCACCTACAAAACCAGTTTTCTCCCTTGGTTTTTCATCGACCGATCGGGCAATATGCTGACGGCTCATCCTTCCAACTGATTGAGCTAACAGCTCATGTAGGCTCGAGACTTGATGCCACTAATACTTACCTGACCCCCTAGTAAGTTCGCTAAGCATCTGACAATGTGTGGAGTATTCACTCACGAAAGCTCATGCTCCAAAACGTGTGTTAGTCTATAAGATGCCACAGGATTCTTTGCTGCTCTTAGTTCGGAAGCATTGCTAGCCAAACCCAGGGCGGTGAGCTGTGAATGTCAAGGTCTGGGAAACAGACAGTATAGAATGTATTTTCTAGATATCGTAGTCCTTAGTCATAGACGACTGACATCTGGGTTGAAAGAGACTTTCTTTGCTTGCGAAGAGGATTACAGTAAGTAAACATTAGAAAGCTTTTCCCATGAGCTATGCAAGGACATTTCCAGTAGTTTAAAGAGAACTCGGATGAACTCCAGATGCTATACTTTATAACCATCTCCCTGTAAGTCCCATCCTCTCATGTTCTCCTTGCAAAATTATGCTGGAGCTGCAACAGAGCCAAGCTCCTAAAGGGCCCATGCAAAGGGGGCACCTCCTGTTTGTCGAGCTGTCATCTGGGAGTTTATACCGTGCTCATCACCACAGCGTCTGTGTGCCTGTACTGCCCCATATAGACTTCCTGCATTAGTCGTCATCAGCGTATCTGCTTTGGGCCAGATTGTGTCCTTAAGGCACTTGCTGCACCACCCCTTGCAGAGGCTGGGAGGGATCATGCCCCACAAGTTGCAATCCCACTCAGAGTGCAAGGGGGAATGCGTAGGCTGTGCCAGCTTTTAGAGTGGCACTGTCTGCTCTCCACAGCATGCCTGGCCAGCTCTGTGGGCTGGTATGGAGAAGCAGGCAGGTCCATGGCCCTAGCTACTCCACACCCCTTGCAGTCTGGGGTCTTATGGAGGAAACATTCCTTGTGCTTCGCCCAAGCACAGGAACTGTGATTGTGGCTGTGCTTGGGTGACCAAGACAGGGCAGTCGCCTTATACCCTGACCCTCTCTTGCCACCACCTCCCCACGCACAGTCTGGCTCTTGGTGTCAGCCTGCAGGGTAAATGCAACTGCAGGAGTGCGAGGCAGAGTCTCAAATCCAGTAGAGCACAGGAAACCTCGTCAGTAGTGGAGCCAGAGAATGTGAGAATGGCTTCCCCTGTTGGGAGCTTGGCAGCCAAATTGACTCTGAGGGGCTGAGCATATTAGAGAAGCTCATGTATATCAGTAAGCTCCACCAATGGGAACTGGAGAGCAACTTGCTAGACAGGGCCCCTGGCTGTAAAGGGCTTGGAGATCTTTTAGGGAGGCAGGTGTTTATTCAAGCCACTTACACTCGGTCCCTGGGTGCCTCGGACAAGGGAAAATTTACAAAATATTAGGCTCTAGAAAAACCACCAGCAATGAAAGCTCTTGCAGTCAGTCTGTGGTCAGAGTCCGGAGCCCTCGATGGCATGATAAGTACTAATCCCAGTGACCCATGTTGTCAAAGCAGAGGGCAAATGTTAACAAGACCTTTGATTAATGCCGTCACTCATGTCAGTTCCTTCTCTCTTTCTGGGGTCCTTCCCCACATTGCAGGTGTTGAAGTTTGATGCCTATTTCCAGGAAGATGTTCCTATATCCACAGAAGAGCATTTCCGGATCCGCCAAGTGGGTATTTATTATTACTTGGAGGATGACAGCATGTCTGTCATGGAGCCCATCGTGGAGAACTCGGGTATTCCTCAGGGCAAGCTCATCAAACGCCAGCGGATTCCCAAGAATGACCGCGGGGACCATTACCACTGGAAAGACCTGAATCGGGGCATGAACATCACCATCTATGGCAAGACTTTCCGCATAGTCGACTGTGACCCGTTCACACAGGTGCATCAGGGATGCAGGGAACTAGCCTAATAAGAGAATCCTAGGAGTTAGCAATGGGCAAAGCTCACTAGAATCCCTGCTCTGTTCCCAGCACACACGAGTAAGATCAGGGATTCTCCGCCTCTTCCATACTGGGGCCCCACCCCACATAAGACCATGGGACAGGTCTGGTGATCACTCGTGACCCCCTGACACCCATTTCTGACACTCCAACCCTGCAGGGTTGTGACAATACATTGAGAACCTCTGATGTAGACTGATCTCTTTTATAGAGCTGGTGCAAGCTGGAACTGAATGACCATTGAAGTCAGTGGAGTTATGCCTTTTTACACCAACTGTAGATCTGATATTACTCTAGGGTCATTCAGTGGCTTATGTGAAATGAGTTGATGATGCCATCCAGTTCCCATTTCAAAGCATCTGCATCTCAAACCTGCCACTACATGTAGCATAACTTGGCATTCTGAAGGCCAGAACTACTCAGTCATGCAGCTCGACCCTTCCTTCTAAGCCCTGGTGGTGATCTCTCCAACTCAGGGGTCAGTTCCCTGGTGGGGAAGCTTGTGCTGCTGCTTCCCAAGCTGCATGTGTTCTGGGCCAAATATTGGTGAGGTAGGTAGGCGAGCAGGCTTTCCAGAGCTGGCACCTTCCAGGGCATCGCAAATTAAACCAAAAAAGAGAGACTTGCCCTCTCAATTTGTAATAGAAACATAAAAAGGGACAAGACCTAAAGTCCTTCAGTCTTTACTCTGGCAAATCTCCCAGGAGTGAAGCCAATGGGAGGTTTGCCAGAGTCCTACCTGAGGCAGGACTTCAAGATCTGGCTTGCGGTGAGGTCTGCAAGGTCCGTGGAAACAAAGAGGAAACTGACAGTTACACATCTTTATTAGTTATGAATGATGATATGATCACAATGATCCCTTCTGACCTTAAAGTCGAGGAGTCTAAGATTATTGTACAGCACCTAGCATATTGGGATTGGGGCCTCTAGGTGCAACTGCAAACAGTGAGCTTACAGACCCCTGCTGATACCCTCCCAAACCCAGCCCAGAACTTTCCTTGCCTCCTGACCCTAAGAGCCCATCGCAGCATTAATGGCCCAGAGACTTTCCCTAGGTATTTCTGGAGAGCCAAGGAATTGAACTGAACCCTCCTGAGAAAATGATTTTCGACCCATACACGGAGCTCCGAAAGATGCCCATGCGCATGTACGTCACACCGTCAAGCTTCGACCAGCTCAAACAGTTTCTGACCTTTGACAGGCAGGTGAGAGGGGTGCAGGTGCCTTTCCTTGGGCTGGGTTGTTCCCTGTGTATGTCTGTGATTCAGAGTGGTACTTATATGTGACTCTTGTGGGTGTCCGTGAGCAGGTGCCTCCCCCAGGCAGCTCTGCAAACACAGTCCATACATTGTGCAGAGGCCAAACACATCCTACTTCTCTGGGGATCTGGCTTTGTCAATAAAGAAATCAATAAAAAGAGAATTTGAAGTTCAGCTCTTACCTTCTCCCCAGGCTTGGCTGCTTCTAGAGCTCCTCCTTCAGAACAGCTCAGCCCACACTGTAGATTCTCCTCTCTCTTTCTTGCTCCAGAAAGCCTTATGTCCAGGTAGGGTAACCAGCCACTTGCCCGAGTGCATCAGGGCCAGTGACTGTTTGGCATCTAAAGACTCCTGATTTCACATCTGCCGTCATGAAAGGCACATTATAACTCAGCTCTGCAGCTAGCTGCTACCCCAGTGGGTAATGATGTTGCATTGCAAACATCCATTGCTGTGTGATTATTTTGACCTCTGGGGTAAAAAAACCACAGCCCCACCCAAGAGTAGCTATGGTGTTTAGGCAGCCTGATGGTTGAGAGCAAGATGCCTGCCACCCATTGGATCAGCTCGTGCATCTCATGGTGGCAGTGCTAGGCCATTTTTCCCCAATATTTCCTTTGATCACTTTCTTTCTCCTCCTGTCCCCTGAACTACCCTGAATAATTCTTGTCCCTCGGTGGTGTTTCAGATGTTTGTAGATGGGTCTTCTCTCCCCTCAGCTGCTGCCTAGCCCAACTAGTTTTGTTTGGTTCTCTTAGTCAAAACCCTCCTGCTGCTGAATCATTTCTGCTTCTTTTCTCTGAACTGCCTCCCTCAATGACTTGCTGACCGGAGCCCAGAAACGAGTGCAGGATTTCAAGGCCAGTCTCACCAGTGCTTGACATAGTCAGACTGGTACCTCTGTGCTCAGGGCATGATCCTTCCGCATACACAGCCCCCAAATTGCATCAGCCTAATCCAGCCAGGGCATGTTTTAGTTTCATGGCCCTTGCTTGGCTCTCCAACACCTGCAGGTCCTTCGTTTCTATGCCATGTGGGATGACACCGAGAACATGTTTGGTGAGAACCGGCCTTTCCTCATCCATTATTACCTGGCTGACGACACGGTGGAGGTTCGAGAACTCCACGAACGCAACGATGGCAGAGACCCTTTCCCAGTGCTGATCAGACGCCAGCGCTTGCCCAAAAGCTTTGTGGACAAGATGAGTAAGAGTCTGTTCCTGGGGGTTTTACTTGTTTTCTGTTAGCAGGGGGAGAGAGTGAGTGTGTGTGTGTGTTTACATGAGCATAGATGGGTGGACATGTGCAGGGCCTGAGTATCTCATATTATAAATATAGTGTCTATGTAATTAATCCCAGGAACCTTTCTTGAGTTTACAATTTCTTTCCAACAGAAACAATCAATTGATTTTAAAAAACATTTAACCTTTTGCTGCCGATTTGCCAAAGCACGTGCGACGTCTCCAGCATTCCACCACTGGCCCATTGAAGCTGTTTATACATGTCACGTTCAGACAGGCTTTTCTCATCTCTTGCTTTGTATGCAGTAATAAAGACTACGTCTAGCTCACTGAGCTGCCTTTTTTACCCCTGATCTTCCCCAGAAACCTTCCCCCGCTGCGTGCTGGAGATCTCCAATCAGGAGGTGCTGGAGTGGTACACGGTCAAAGATTTTGCAGTTGGCAAGCCCATCACCCTCCTGGGTCGCAGCTTCTTCATCTATGATTGTGATGAGTTCACAAGACAGTTCTATCACGAGAAGTTTGGCATCACTGACTTCCAGCTGGTGGATGTAAAGAAGAAGGCACCAGAGGAAGTGCCACAGGTACTGGGAGAAAATTCACGGGGGGTGGGGAAGAAACCCATCAGCCTGTACAGGGCAAAGACGCTTAGGACTCCTAAATGCCATTATCATAAGCCTTTTAGAATTACTTTCTCCTAATGTTGTGTTGCTCAAGAGGTCAGATTAAGGGGAAGCCAGAGGGAAAGACTAGTGTGTGTCAGCCAGGGCAGTAGGACTGTGAGTCTTAACCTATATAGCAGTGAAGTACTAGATAGCTATCTTCTTCCAGGGTTAATTCCACTGCTGAATGACACAGCAGCTGGAAGGCAAAACACATCTACTAATGCTCTGGAACGCACCTTGTGCCTTTTCCACAGTGTTGAGTGGACTTGTGGAATTTGCTTTGAGTACTGAGATTTAAAAACCAATAAACTTCATTAGACGTTGATATGAATAAGTCGCCAGAGGTCCTTATTCAGAGCCAAATTCTGCAGCCCTGACTCACAGAGCAGCAATTATTCATGTGTGCCCATTGCTGGAGGTTTCTCAGAACAGGTTGGATAAATGCTTGTCAGGGATGGTCTAGGTTTCCTTGGTCCTGCCTCGGTGCTGGGGTTTGGACTTGAGGTCCCCTCCAGCCCTACATTTCTATGGGAATGGAGTCCTACTACCTTCTTGACTAAAACTGACCAAACAGCTCAGGCTTTTGGCCAAGGAGAATACATCCGGTTAAAAAGTACAGGGGCTATCACCCCTCGTGCTAAAGGGGGTTGGGTGAGCAGCTGGGCTAAGGAGACATTTGCAGCTCCTGTACAGTGTAGACCTGCACACAAGTAGGCACATTATTGCAGAAGGGGCTCATGTCTTTCACTGGAAGTCCGGTACTGGCCCGTCGTGGGGAGAGGATACAGGAGTAGATGGACATTGATCTGTTCCATTATGGCAATTCCAGAGCGGCTAGTACTTTCATTGGGATGCCATTCCAGCAGCGGGGAGAGGCTTAACGTCACAGCTCATGTAGGAAACATCTGCGTAGCTTGGTTACCTCCAAATTGCAGGGTGATCAGGTTGAGTTGGTGAGTCAGTTAGTTTGGCCATGTTCTCCGTTCTCGGGGCGGCTGCCATATTACAGAGCTGTTGTGCTCTGAAATGGGATTATAGGTAACATTTGCCAAAATGCCTAATGCCCAGATCCTCAAAGATAGTTAGTCTCCTAACTCCCATTGGGCCTAAGTGATTTAGGAGCTTAAGTCACAGAATCTGTATTGTCAACGGAATGGGTTAGTTGGCTTCAATCAGTTAGAGCTGTGCAACCCCCTTGAAGATTATAGGGTTGCTTGGAAAGGAAAGAATCCAGCTTGAGCCTCAAGCTTCAGGCTGTATTTGCAGGGTTTGGAACTAGGAAAACAAACATCTTTTGGCTGGAGCACATTTGATCTGGAGTCAGAGACAATAAACCTGAAACCGTGCAATGCCCTCACCTCCCTGCCATTGCAGGGGCTTCTGGGGATTGCTGCACCTCTCTTGCAGGCTGGTATACTTTGATCTAATGCTGGTTGTTGGCTTGGGGAAGGAGTGGCTGGCGGGGGGGGTCGAGTGGTGATAGGAGGTCAAACTGGATGACCTGCTGGTCCCTCTGGCCTTAAACTCAGACTTGTTCTTCCAGAGCCTCTTTTCAGAGTATGTAAAACATAGGACCAACTGCTGTAACTGAAGTCGTGGAAGGCTGGCTGATTTACAGCAGCTGAGGCCCTGGCTCATGCTGCCTGACTGTACAGTCCAGGGTATCATGGCACAGCTTTGGGGAAAACAGCACTGCCCGTGGGGAAGGTATTCAGTGCTGGCGCAATTCTCGCTGCAGAGAACGGCTGCCCGGAGCCGCTTCCTGACCAGTGTCTTTTTGTTAGTTGTAACCACATGTGTCTCTCGCCTCTTCTGTGTGCAGATCATTCCTCCCTACAATGGTTATGGCTTCCTGGAAGACTCCCTGCAGAACTGCTTCTCTCTACTGCCGCAGCCCCCCAGGAAAAACTTTATTAAGATGCTAGAGAATGACCACAAGGTGCTGCGCTATCAGGTTGCACTGGTGAGAGCTTGGTCCATTAGTAAGCGCTACCTGGTTACACTCTCCAAATCAGAAGGGTTGTGGGAAGTGGTGTGTTCTTGGTTAGCTGCCTCCAAGTGCTATCCTATGTTAATGTTACAAGAAAGAGCTCTAGCAGCCACCAGAGAACAGCCGTCTGCTTGAGGATGGGCACGTGTTGCAGCATGGCCTTTAGGACAAGCAGTAATACAGTAAGGCAAAATAAAAGCGGGGTCAGACAGTACTACATGGGCCTCCACCACTCCCCCATTGAAGTCAATGGAAAGACTCCCCTTGACTTCAGTAGGTGTTGGATCAATGCTCAGATGAGCAGTATTGCTGCTTGAACCTGACTTTCATGCATCCTCGCCCCCCACCTCCATGCCACGTTACATCATCTTCCAGTAACACCTGCCAGCACCTGTGCATACTGCCCCCTCCTCCCTGGGGCTAATCCCAGCTTCAGAAGCCAGCTATGGTTCGTTACATCAGGACTGTCCAGCGGTTTGCAGGCTTGGAAGCTGGCGAAGGAGCCCAGCTGAGAGCTGTGCTCTTCACACAGAAGCAGCTTTTGGGTTGCCCTGTGCATGGCCTCTGCGCTGTAGCAGTAGTTCCTATGCTACCCGTGGGTCAGCTGATGTCTGCCCCTCCCAGAGTCTAAGGGGGATGCCATGGCTGTTCTCTCTCATTGTTGTATTTGTTCCTGAAGGCCATAGTTTAGTGCTCAGATCAAAGCTAATTTTAATCTAAGCACATAAATCCAGTGGCATGCTCAGAGGGTTTCGTCTTGTGGTTAGGAGCTGGGATTTGTCCAGACCTCATGGAGGTACAGATTTTAATTCTACAGCTAATCCTTCTTTGTGTGATGAATCACTTCATACAGGATACGCCTTGCTCCTGGAGTGCTGAGCATGTAGATGTAATGAGTGGACCAGATTCTGCCACAGTTAGGCATGCGGAGCAGTACCTTGAGCTGGGAGTAGTCCAACGAGTCTCTGATATCCCAGCGTTGAATGTAGTCTATGGTTTTATTACAGTGCAGCAGGCTGGTTACTCCTCTTGCCTACTTTAGGCAGGGACTCGAACCAAGTGCTGTAGGTGTTTAGACAGGTGTAAAAATGAAAGCTCCAGGTTTGGTCCTTGGCTGCTTGGGGGTGTATAGGAGTAATCTGTGAGTATGCAGCTAGCCTTGAATGTCCAAATACATGTTTCCTGACCACACAACCCACTCCGGTCCTTCCCTTCTCTAGGAATCGCCAAACCCCGAGGAGAGAAAGCGCCGGTTCATCCTCTCCTATTTCCTCTCCACTGACATGATCAGCATCTATGAGCCACCTGTCCGCAATTCAGGCATCATTGGAGGCAAATACTTAGGAAAAACCAAAGTCCCCAAGCCAGGCTCCACTACAGATAACCCCGTTTACTACGAGCCAGCAGACCTCACCATCGGTGCCACGGTTGAAGGTAGATCTGGAACTGGCTTGATGGAGCCATTAGAGCATCTATTCTTTAGAGCAGGCTCATTGTTTTAAATGAGTTTTCTGATGCACTACAGGGGAAGATCAATCGAAGTTATACGACTTCAGCTATGTGAATAACGTAGCTGATGTCAACATACTTAGATCGACTTACCGCGGGGTCCACACTACGCGATGTTGATGGGAGACGCTCTCTCATCGACTCTCCTTGCGCTTCTTGTTCAGGTGGAGTACAGGAGTCGATGGGAGAGTGATCGGTGGTCGATTTAGCGCAGGGGTAGGCAACCTATGGCACACATGCCAAAGGCAGCACGCAAGCTGATTTTCAATGGCACTCACACTGCCCGGGTCCTGGCCACTGGTCTGGGGGGCTCTGCATTTTAATTTAATTTTAAATTAAGCTTCATGAACATTTTAAAAACCTGGTTTACTTTACATGCAACAATAGTTTAGTTATATATTATAGACTTAAAGAAAGCAGGGCTGGCTCCAGGCACCAGGACAGCAAGCAGCTGCTTGGGGCAGCCAATGGTGAGGGGCAGCATGTCCGGGTCTTTGGTGGCAGGTCCCTCACTCCCTCTCGGAGCAAAGGACCCGCTGCCGAAGGCTCTAGCGGCGGTGGTAGAGCTGCAGATCGCAATCGCGGTTTGTTGGAGTTTTTTTTGCTGCTTGGGGTGGCAAAAACCCTGGAGCCGGCCCTGATAGAAAGAGACCTTCTAAAAATGTTAAAATGTATCACTGGCACGCGAAACCTTAAATTAGAGTGAATAAATGAAGACTCAGCACACCTCTTCTGAAAGGTTGCTGACCCCTGATTTAGCGAGTCTTCACTAGACCTGCTAAATCAACTGCTGATGCATTGATTGCCACGTGGCGATCCCCCGGTAAGTGTAGACAAGCCCTTCCTTTTTGCACAGATATTGCATGCAACATCCTCTGCCTACAAACTGTTAGTTCTGGATCAAGTGTAAAATGCAGCAGCTTGTGGGAAAATGATGTAATTCTGTTCATTTAGCTGGTTCTCTCAAATATAGAGAGAGCACTATGTTTTCCTTAGTATATGTGTAGCTGGTGCTCTGGGGTATGCCAGCATTCTAAGTGTTAACGCTGGAGCACTGAGCTAGATGAAATCCAGTAGCCTGGGTCATCAGTTCATCCATGGAGGAAAATAACCCTGATCCTGAAGCACATTAGAAAATAGTGTTAAATGTATAAATCCTCTGGGCCCAATCCTGAGGCCTTTACTCAGTGGCTCCTGACATAGGCCATGGAATTCATGGAGAACTTTTCCTACACCAAGACAACAAAAAACTGCATGAACTGCTCTGATCTGGCTCTGACATTGCAAGTTCCTCAGGGCAGGGACCTTGTCTTCTCCTGTGTCAGTAACATGACTTGCCCACACGCGGGAGTAACACTTGGTTTGCTGTCGCTTGCCCAGTGTTTGGCCACAGGTTTATCATCAGCGATGCTGACGAGTACGTCTTGAATTACATGGAAAGTAATGCCGAGAGTTTCCCTGCAACAACGCTGCAGTCTCTGCGAGATCACTTTGCCCCTCGCCGAACGGCAGTGCAGGCAGCTGAGAGGTAGGTTTCAATGGCAAGCACCCAAGAGGCAGTGAGAGCTGGGGTTAATAAGTCATTCAGCTTTTAGCTGGTCAGATGGCTATTATTTATTTGCAGTAGCTCTCCTAGTGCTGTGCATTCTAGTGCAACGTTGCGTAGAACGTCATTAACCAATGGCACCATGCTCTAGCCTGTTACTCTGGGCACTGCTGGCTAATGACTGATCAGCTGATTGTTCCACTCTGGAAACCCCTTCTTGGACACAGGGAGAAGGAATTCAGAGTATGCAAGGTACCACTAAGGCTGCTTACATAAGAACTGCTGAGCTGGGGCTGCCACAGCCCAGGAGTCTGAAATCTCCTTAGGGAGCATTGGCTCCAACTTGAGGCCCGTAGCAAAGATTTCTCTTCAGCACTGCGTAGGAGCAGTTAAGTAGTTCTCCTTCTGTGGAGGATGGCAGCGCTCGGTAATGGTGGCTGCTCACAGTACCAGACTCTTGTTGCACTCTGGCTAAGAGAAGCCTAACAGAGTTCTCTTACCATTGCTGTTAGGTCATTTGGGCCATTCCTTGGCCTGTGAAGGATGGGACCCTACCCTATTGCCTAGGGTCCAGCCTTATTTTATATGACCTCCCTTCTTCTCTCTCTGGGGCTAGGGCTTATATCCCATCCCTTGGGAGACCATGCCACAATGCCAAGCTGTTGTGGGCTCCAGCCACTGATTTTTATGGCAGTGCATAGAGGCTCCAGCTGAGAATGGGGCCACTTGGCACTGTATGAACACACAAAAGGAGACAGTCCCTGCTCCAAGGAGCTTACGCTCTAGCTAGACAAGACAGACAAAAGGAGAGAAGAGAAACAGAGGCACAGGGGGAAGGGGCAGAGCTGGGCTGAGGCCTCTTGGCCCCTGCCTTCCAGCCCAATGTCCTGTGCACCGAGCAGGTGACCTTGTTATTCAAAGGAGCGTGTCTTTGGAAGCCTACTACAGGCAGTCCTCAACTTTATGACATTGGAGTTGCAACAAATGGCACTTAACAGTTATAAATTGTCATTGTGTTTCGACTTTATGATGCCTTCTTTTGACTTTACAAGGCTCGATCCAACATTAATTTTCCCTAGGAACAGAGTTATGATGTTTTTGACTTAAGTCAAGATGTTCAGGAACCAATTGTGTCATAAGTTTGAGGACTGTCTGTATATATTCAGGAAGAACAGCTGGCCACTCCAGGAACACAACTGGCCACAAGAGATTTTAGTTGGTGGAACACAAGAGAGAAGGACTTTGCTCATATGTGTCAAGCATGACTTCTGCATGCAGTCATTTCCTTCCTTCATTCTTCCACAGTCAGTCAGCAGCGGGGACAGGCAGGCAGGAACTGGAGGAGCTAGTGAGGCAGGTTCAGGAGCAGCTGAAGCACCATAACTACTTGAGTAACAGCAGCATGCGGGAGGCGTTCCTTCACCATGACAAGGATGGCTCCGGATTCCTCAACAAAGCCGAGTTCTTTGCCCTCTGCAACCGCTTCAACCTGCCAGTCAGCGACGCCCTGGTTAACAAGGTCAGGAGGCAGCATGGTCAGCTTGTGTGGAGTTTGGCTTTTAGCCGAAACATTGACCTGGGAGCCACATAACATTGCACATAACACTGTCCTCTCTCACTTGCCTCGGCTCTTCCAAAGGAGCTTCCCTCTCCATTTACAGAAGGCAGCCAAGCCAAGCCCAATTGCTGGCAGTGCCCATCCCCAGGCAATGCCATGAACTAGACTGTGTGCTATCCCCCCTCCTCCGGGAGCATCTCTGCTCAGGGCCCCAGAGGCAGAGGAGACCCACACAGACAGTCTGGTACTGGGACTAGCAAGAGGTGAGAGAAATTCCTTCAAACCCTGAGGTGAAAACCACTTCACCTCAGTACATTAAACAGAAGTGGGGCGGGGGCGGGGGAAAGAGGGGAGGAATCCAATCCCATATAGGTCCCAAGATAGCACTGGAAGCCAAGTATTTAGCCTTCCTCTACGGGTATGTTGTCATGGGCACCACAGTCATTCTTCCTGCAGGGCAGCTTCTGATCACCGATTGCCTTTGCATACCGCATCCCAGCTGAATTGCCAAGAAGGTACAGTAAGCCGAAGCCTGCGTGGCATCTCCACCATCTCCCCCTCAGGCCTCCACTAAGGCTGGATAACTTTATGGGCTTAGCTAATATGGGTCAATGGCAATACAGCTACAGGGCCATGAGCAAAAGCCAGCAGAGATCACAGGCTGCCTTGCAGGAAACAGGACCGAGAACCATGTGTGTGAGGGAAGAAAGCAAAGGCAGTTGAACACAAATGTTAACTTGGGTTTCCTCAGCATAAGCTGCTGTGTCTGTTAGAGATACAAGTGCAGAAAACTTCTCCAGCTGAAGAAATGTATAAAACCTGGGGACTATGTCCCCTGTTTTCTTAATAAAATTAGCAAAAATTAGATTGGATGGTAGCCAAGGGATCAAACAGATTTAAAACAATGCATTCGAGCAAGACTTGTTTCTTTGGTATTTTAGTAAAGGCAATAAGGTTATTTCATCACCAGGGCCCTGCTGTGCTAGATTCTGCGGGAGATTCTTCCAGCTACACCCAAAATAATGGGAGAAAGGAGGGACTGTTATCCCCATTCTAAAACATGGGGGAACTGAGATTCAGAGCAGATTCAATAACGTGCCCCAGGTCACCCTGGCCAAGGCCAGGAATTGAACCCAGCTTTGAGTCCCAAGCCAGGGCCTTAGCCTCAGGACCGCCCCTCCAGGCTAGCTGTGTAATACATAAGGTGCCTAGAGCCTGTGTCTAGATACCAGAGCTGCAGGCACCAAGCAGCAGCTAACGCTTACCTCCAAACCAGAAATAATTAACCAAGTATGTATCCATCACACAAGTGACCGTGCAAACAAGGTGACAGAGGGTGAATAAATCTTTCAAAGGAGTTATGATGATCCCATGGTGTTACAGAGGAGACACTAGCTACCCCATTAAAAACTCTACCCACCCCCTAAAAGCCCCCAGGGATGGTAATGCAGCCAGTGGCAGTTCATATATACTGTTCCCTCCGCTGCGTTTAGGCAGGGACTGGGAGCTGCTGCCACAGGGAAATGGTTCCTTAGGAGCTGTGTCAGTGGGACCTTCTGTGTCTGGACAGCAGAGGCAAGGGGCACCCATGTGGGTCCCTCTCTGTTCCTGTGGATCCCCCGAGGTCTGTAGGTGAAGGGCGGGGAACATTTGGCTTCTTCGTGCTAGAATGAGGAGAAAGCTGGGTTGAAATTACATGGGGTAGGTTACTCCTAAGCGAATGGGGCTATTTATTATAAGGGAAAGTTTTCCTCTCTTATAGGTGGGTTACTCCCTACAGGGAAGATTGGGGCCCTTTGCCCTGGCCCCCAGAACTGCTCACTGGAGTTATTGTTTAGAGAAACGTGATTGTATTTCTCCCCTCTCCTCACACTGCTGTTTCTTTTCCAGCTAATCAGCCTGTGTTCGCATGGGGAGAACCAGATCAGTTACCATGACTTCATCAGAGCATTCTCCTGCTGAGCTGCCCCTGGAAGAGGGGAGACAACCTAGCCGAGACTGTCCCAGCTGAAATGACACATATTCAAAAGTTGTACCTCTAGACTCCCCCCGTCACTTCACTGAGTGCTGCTCAGCCCTTCGGCACCAGGTCACCTCATCTCTGCCCCACTTACCTTCCTGCCTCACTGAGCTCAATGTCCCAAATGCGGGGCCTGCAAGCAGAGTCTGTAGGAAAAGCTTCATTTGTATTAAAGAAATGACTCCACATTGTTCCAGGTTGTCTCTTCCTGGGCTCTGAGGGGAGACAGGGTGGACTGGATGGATTGAGAGCTCCAGGCCTTTCATACAGACTGCCCGAGGAGGACTAACAATCTCCCGAAAAGCAAAAAGCAACTGGGTACCATTTCAATTTATGATGTTGCTGCAGAAGGGGCCTAAAGGCCCCAGCCATGGAGCAGGACCCCATTGTGCAAGATGCTATGGTATCCGAACCCAGGCAGCCATGTCTGCTGCGAAATGGCAGATACGTGTGTCTGCTGTAAATCCACCCACCAAGTAGCCTGAATAGCTGAAGATTAAAGCAAAAGATCAAATAAATAGCATTCTGCTGGCTTAAAACAGAACTCAATACTGCACTCTCGTACGGTTCATGACAGCAATTCCCGTAGAGGCAGGCTTCTGACAACAGCCCTGCTGGGCTAGATTCTGCAGGAGACTCTTTCTCCCATTACTTCAGGTATGGCAGGAAGGAGGGATTTTAACACATGGGGGAACTGAGATTCAGAGCAGATTAAGTAACATGCCTCAGGTTATGGAGAATGGATTTAGATACATATTCTCTCCCTCCCCCCAGACACACACAGGATGTTCCCTCACTTTATTTGCCCTACTACAAATGCTGGTTCCATGCAGAAGTGATGCTGTTTCCCTACAGTGAAGAGAGGGACACGGTCAGGGTGCATTTATAGCACTCTAACCCTGTTGAAAGAGTCTGGTCGCTCCCTCTTACATGAAGAAAGCTGCTACAGACCCACCCAATTCCATTGTGCCCTAGGTCAGCCAGCCAACTATACCAGTAAGGAGCAACTAGGATAGAGATGGTGCAGGTCTCCACCGTTAGGTGCCTCTTCTGAGCAAAATGCTTATTTTATCCATCCCTTTTTGGGGTGGGGGTTCCCATTTCCTCTCAGATACTTGAGAATTCCAACACACAACCACACACGGGACTCAGCTGCACACCAGCTCCCACTCTCTAGGTTAGGCTCTCGCCTTCTGGGGCTATCCGTGTCATTCTTTATTCAGAACATCGATAAGGCCACCACTGGGCCATCTCTGCTCCTCCTCAGCTTCCAGAACCTGCTTCCAGCCCTCACCAGTAGGTCCAGAGCTGCAGCCCGATCCCCAGCCTGTTGTAATCACTGTGAGTCTTTCCATGGACTTAGCACAGGCCACTGGTGCATGGAGCCATAGAATCACCCTTCAGGATCCACTTGCTTTCTCAGCATATTGGGCAGGAATCACTTCCCATATATGCTGCCTGCACCCAAACCACAGAACAGGTCCTAGCCATGGGAAGAGCCAGCCACCAGCAGATGTGTTGTCTATGACAAAGACAGAAGGTCAAACACCAAATGGAGCAGATGGCACCTTTCTCTGCCATACCTGATGGGTCTATCCCATCATGCTTTGGGAACACTAGAATAGCTAGTCATAGCAATGAGGTATTTGCAAATTGAGGAAACACACACACAGCAGTGTTAAGCACCAGCTGATGATTCTATGCCTTTTATTATTTCAGAAAATATCTTTGTTGAGTTTGCTCACAAAAGCCATTTAACAAAAAAAAAAATCCGTACAAAATTGGTTTTTATTTTTAAATGACAGGGGAAGAATAAAAACGTGTGTGTGTGTGGGGAGTTGAAACAGTTATCCAAAAAACCAACCCCCCCAAACCGAAACAAATTAAAATACACAACAAAGGAAGAGAACGTTTGCACTAAAGCATAAATATGGAAGAACAGAATTTTCCTTGAGTTTCTTTGTTGAAGTTTGGTCCACAGAATTAAACAGGTTAAAAAGAGAGATACAAGGACCCACCCAAACTTTGCATCGTGTCCATCCCTCCCTCTGGCAAGAAGTACACATGACATAGGGAGACAAGTGACCCAGTTTATAGTGTCAATATAAAGACTGCCAACTCAAGCCATCTGTTATGCACTCAAAGGAGCTGCTATAGCTGTAGATACCCTCTACTATAGAGAGAAGTCAGCCATAGCAGCAGCTTCCAACTACTGGACTCCATAGTCAGATGGAGCTGTAACTCCAATCCACTGGAATGAAGACCACCCATTTACAGGTTTCATGACTAGTTCTGGAGAGAGACCATCCTCCACTTAATAGAAAAACCAGGGAGAAACCCATCCCTTATTTGCTACATCTGTGTATGATAGGCAAGGAAAAGTCATCCTACAAAAATACAAACTTCAATGCCCTGTTGAGCCAGGAAGATTCATTCAACAAACTTTTTTTTTTTTTTAAAAAAAAAAAGATACTGATCTGCAAAATGCTACATTCTCCCCAACATCCACCCCTCTAAGATCCATTTGGGACAAGGAGAGGGAGAAGAACTGCTGGTTCTTAAGAGACTTTGCCATAGCCCAGGTGAGGAGACATTCTGTGCTCCATGCAATTATCACAACTTGACCTCATCTCAGGGATATTCCCCTCCCAGGGTTTGGTGATGGATGCAAGCACTGCAGGAGTGACCACGATCCAGGCGGATTATTGCACAACCCAGGAGGGAGTGGAGTAGCGGTGCTATAACACTGAATCCAGGACCCAGGTCCCAATTCTGCATGATTCTAAGTGCCCTCAGCTTTCTAGCAGATGGGGGCACTCAAACTGTTGCAGAAGATGCGCAGCACTTTGTGGGATGGGGCCGAAGAAGACGACCCATTTGAGAAGTGGGTCTCTCTTTCCCCCAGCGCTCTGCACCTTTGTACATGGATTGGTCGATAAAAGAGTTAACACTAAAGACTGGAAAAGAAAAGAATCCATCTCTATGAGGAAGAGGTTCTCCAGGATAGAGAGGAAGTTTTGGTTTGCTAGGAAATGCAAGGAGAGCTGCACCAGTGACCGCAGAGCCAGAGACGGTATGTGTACTGGAGGAGAGAGGTGCAAGAGTTTCTGTGTTGGGAGGGAGCGATGGGATGGGATGGGAGCCCCTCCAGCCACAAATGACCCCAGCGATGCCTGTGAAATGGCAGCCAAGGGGCATCACTGCAATGGCCGACCGATCTAGGCAGAAAAAGGGAAGGGGATTTTAGTCACCGAGGAAATTGAAAAGGCATAGAAAACGAGGGGCTACTTCCAGTGTGAACTGTCCCTTTCCCCAGTGACTAAATATAGAACATACACATCAGACCTATACACAAGCCTGAGGGCACGGAGTCATTGAGGCAGCGCATAGGCAAGAGAGTACAGACGATACCGCAATGTAAGGCACTTGATATAGAGAGACAATCAGCTATTTTACGGCCTCGCAGGCTTGTGCCAGAGGAGAGGCTGCCTGGAGCAGGGCAGGCGGGGGGAAGGAATCATTCAGCAGTCTGGTTTATTTGGATCTGACAACAAGCCACCTTTTAACTGGGAGGCTCAGCTCCTCAGCTGCAGTAAGTCTTTGACATCGGAAGAGCAAGGCCAGCTCCAGCTCTGAAGAGGTCTGGGGAGCAGTCACTCCCTGCAGGGCTCAGTGATCCCCTCCCCGCTGGGAGCGAACGAGAAAGGGGAAAGGGATGGAAGGGTGAACTGTGCTAGGCCCGGGGGCCAACAGTATGTGTCCCAGCTCACTCACTCGCTCGCTGGTGTAACATTCCTTTCCTGCCTGGTTCTGCTGCTCTGCCCAAGTGCTGGCTTTGCTAGTATCTGTCCAGTCAGGGACAAGGAGGGACAGTCACAAGGTGTTCCCAGGTGTTCTGCTCCAAGATACTGGGGAGCAGGAGGAAGATCCCTGGGAGATCCCAGCTAGTGGCTCTCCTTAGACATTCAAGGCTCCTGGGGCATGGGGGAAGGAATGGAATCTGACCGGCTGCATTGAGGCTCCCAGGTATTCTGTCTCCCACATTGGCAGCCCCTGCCCGTGCTGGGGAGAGAACAGGTGTGGAGAGGACTCAAAATCTGTGAAAGCAGCACAGCCAGCCAGTTCCTTTCACCACCCCAAAAAACAAAAGGCCAGAGAGCATGAGTTACAAACGCCTCCAGTAAGAAAGGCCACAGGGAGGAGCATGAAACAAGTCAGGAACATCATGTTTGGTTTATTCTGGCCCATGTCACTCACTCCAGCTAGGAAGGAAGAACCCTGATCCCAATCTGCATTAGAAGAGATTCCATGACACTTCACCCCCTGCCTGCCTCTCTCCCTGCCCCTTTGGGAGCAGCGACACCCTCTCCATGCTCAGCCAAAGGGAAATGCTACCCATCACCCAACAGAAAGGGCAGCTGAGCCAGCTTTGCCAAGAGGGAAGCTCCCACCTCAGCGAAGCAGAAGGGCAGCACCAAGTCACCTCACTGCACTGAACCATGCCCACTGCAAAGTCTGGCTTATGGAAACCTTCCTCAGAGAGAAATACCCTCTGCTGCAGGGCAACCTGGCCAGTCTTGACCAGCACATGGCACTGAAAGAGCCCTTCAAGTGGGATGGCTCTATTCATTCAGAAGAGGGCAGTGGACAGAATCAATGGGTGCTTGAACAATTCCCGCATATCTCCTTCCAACATACGCAGCCAACAACGGGTCGAGGGAGAGTGATCATATGAAAGAGGCGGCCTCTGAGGTAGATTTGAGATGATTCCATCCACCAGCTGGGGAGGGCGGTGGCATGGATTGGGCGAGAGGCACTCCCACTTCCACAGGCTGCTCTCTGCTATTCTCACCCAGCCCAGGAAGGGATTAACAATCCCCTCAGGGGATATGAGGCCCGTGAAGCGGAAAGACAAGTTGGTGGCTGCAGCCGGAGCAGAGAGGGCACAGCTGGCCTAGGGTGGCCGGGGCAGCTCAGGGCAGTGGTGAGGCATGAGGTGAAAGGCCCCATTACAGATAAACTCTGAGTGGCAGGGAATCTGCTCTCCTGCATGCAGCACGAGTGCTACGCGAACACAACGCCACAGGATTAAGCCAGCACTTAGGTGAGGTAAAGCGGCACATCCTGAAGGAGCAGCGAGGTGTGGGACCAGAGCTGACCTGCTGGTGGGGGTCTCAGGGCTTACACTTCCTCAACTGAGTTTGGCCTGAGCTACTCCCTGGGTGACATCATCCCAAGTAAGGCACTAGCAATTGCAGGGCAGAGGCAGAGCCTAGTCACCGGACCTAAGGGAGGGAGACACGTGGGCAGAATCGGCCTCAGAGCTCATCTCCTGCCGCAGACTGCTAGGGATGCCACTTGCCGGAACTCCAGCATGATGCAAAGCACATCTGAGGTCACCTCCCTGTGCCCTGATGCAACAGGCCCTATCCAGACCTGACCCGCCTCTGCAATCCTGCTGGGCGTGCTGGATGCAAGGCTGCTCTGCAATTCACCCAGGAACTCCAGCCGTGGCAACACCACCCAAGGACGCCACCTTGATACCGAGAGGTGCTCTGCGCACAGGGCATGGCTCCCCCAGCTCCCCAAACCTCTACCCTCATGGTCACCGGGCATCTTAAAGCAGCCACCTGTCCCTCCGAGGCCAGGACGCAGGGCAATGCCCAGAGGGTAGGGGAAGAACCTGCTTTAGGAAAGGGATTGTTTGCTTGGAACCATTTGCTTTGTAACAAAAACACAAGAGGAAGAAAAAACACTCAAGAAGAGGGGGAAAAATTGCACGCTGATTGACGATAAAACTGAGAGGAAGGAGAGGATGGGAGGTTTGGGTCTGGCTCCTACAGGCCATGTGATGGAGCAAGGTTTTTTGGTTTTATTGCAAAAGGTTTTTGGGGGAGGGAGGGGAGATGAGACTTTCCAAGCCATTCAGCACCTGGGAGGCCGAGAGAGGGGCTGGTGCCTAGTCCTGGTCTCTCGCCCTCCTCCCTGGCAGACGAGCCTTCAGCTCTACGGAGACTTGAGCTTCTTGGTGCGGGGGGAGGTTCCGTTCTCGGCTTTCACTACTCCGTTTTCATGGTAACCTGGGGGCAGGGGAGCACAGCTAGTCAGGGACACTCGACTGAGGCCTCATTGGCCTAGAGAGGATGAGCGCTTAGCGCCAGGGGTAAGAACTGTCATGTCCTCAGCTTTTCTGCCCTAGGCTCATGCAGGATTGCAGAGGGACATCAGCACCCTGCAGCCCTTCCACCTTGTGCCGTGGTGCCACCAGACCCCAGGAGGTCAGGTTGCCTCATGGAACACTGTCGCTCCTTATCAAGGCCCCAGCACAGCCTTCGGGGCACCACGGTGCTGGACAGGCAGAGTGGGGTTGCCAGGCATCCGGTTTTCGACCAGAACACCTGTTTGAAAAGGGATGCTGGTGGTGCATGAACATTGCTGACCGGGCTGTTAAATGTCTGGTCGGTGGTGCAGCGGGATTAAGGCAGTCTCTCTGCCTGCCCTGGCTCCGCACAGCTCCTGGAAGTGACGGCCAGGTCCCTGCGGCCCCTAGGCTCAAGGGCAGCCATGAGAGCTCAGTGCGCTGCCCCCTTCCCGAGCACCAGCTCTGCAGCTCCCATTGGCTGGGAACAATGGCCAACGGGAGCTGCGGGGGCGGCACCTGCAGATGAGGGCAGCACACTGAGCCCCCGTGGCCGACTCTGCCCCGTGCCTAGGAGCTGGAGGGACATGCCAGCTGCTTCCTGGAAGCCACCTGAGTTATGTACCACGCAGAGCCTGTACACCAAATCCCCTCCTGTGCCTCAACCTCTGCCCCACTCCTGGGCCCCCTCCTGCACTTCGAACCCGTCATTTCTGGCCCCACCCCAGAGTCCACAGCTCCAGCCGGAGCCCTCACCTCCCCTGCGGCCCAACCCACTACCTCAGCCTGGTGAAAATGAGCAAGAGTGAGGGAGAGCGAGTGATGGAAGAAGGGGGGGGTGGAATGGAGGGCGGGGCCTCGGAGAAGGGATGGAGCCGCAGGGCTGGATGCGGGGCAGGGGTGTTCAGTTCTCTGCAAACAGAAAGTTGGCAACCCTAGGACAGAGCTGCGGCCCGGATGGCTCCTGGCCATTACTGATCCCTCTGCAGCAGAGGAAGGGACCCGACGGCAGCCTGGGCTCTTACCTCTCACCCCCAGCTCAGCCACACACGGCCCTACTCTCAGCACCCCACCCTGGCACTTACCCGACTCCCTCTTGATGGGCTTGGACTGCTGTTTGGTGAGGGCGGCGGCTCTCTGCCTCGCGCTCTGCTCGTCCCGGTACTCCCGCCAGCGCCGCAGCTGGAACCGGATGAAATGCCACATCATCCAGGTCTGGAAGAGGCACACCAGGGACAGCACAAACATCCTGGGGGGTGGAGGCAGAGAAGAGCCAGGCTGAGAACGGAGCAGAGAGGCTGAAGCCAGGAGCCCTACAGCCACTTCCAAACCCAACCAAGCCAGCTAGTAAATGGCCCTTCACACCCAAAGACCACGGCGATCTCAATGCTACAGAGGCTGGTGCTCTCCAGAGCCCACAGACCAGTCCTGGAAGGACACCTGAGGGAAGGGTGTAGTTGTTCCAGGTGCCAGCCCCGCCGTCAATTTTTGCTTAGGTACAATCACGCCTGTCACGTCCCTAGGCTCCTCTCTGACAACAGGAGGGAAGACACAGCCAGACAGAAGGGGGATTCATGTTGACCAGGTCCCTTAAATTGCAGTTATGGCTAGAAAAGTGATTGTACGTAAGTGCCTCTTCATCCCTTTACTGAGCAAACAAGGATTTTATCTTTTCTTCACAGTACGGTTCACAGACAATTTTGCTGAGCCTCAAGACAACCTAGCATCCAGCTTGCTCGCCCAGCGTTATGTTGCATCTACAGAACCCTCGGTATGGGAGAAGTTCTAAGCAGAAGACAGTTGGATTTTCAGATTCCTCTGACTCTGCAGGCCCAGCCCTGGGGAGTCGAGTGGGAGTGGATGGATAGAGAACCTGAACATGGGCATCCCTACTGCTTTCATCAGTCCCCTTCCTGACTACGTGAGCATGCATTAAGCAATCCGGCAGAGCATTTCAGCCTACGGGCAGGAAGCTGATGGAGCAGCATGTGGCCACACCTTACCTGGAAAGCAGAGTGTTGAAGTTTCCTTTCTCCAGGTCGAACGTCTGGTTCTCCGCCCGAGCCAGCCCAAAGCCAATGACCAGCACGGAAAGGGTGAGGGTGAAGAGCCGGGTGATCACGAACACCACTGCCCAGGCATTAAACCTGTGTGAATTCAAATAGGAATGTCACTGGGACAAGCCTCCATCTGCAGTAGGGGCGCACACCCAGCCTACCCAGGACAGCAGGAGTCGCGAGACGCAGACATTCAGAGAGGAAACAGCCTCAAGACACCCAGGAGCAGCACATTGTTCATGGGGACCCACCTTTACTAGGGTTGAACTTTGGGGGAAGAGAGGTTACTTCAGCCTAGGAGTGCTATGCAACTGTCACAGCCGGGCCCCTTCCTGCAGCCTCAGCACGGGTGCCATTGCCTGAACAGCCCACGCATGAGATGGCCCTGCCAAGTCAAGCGGGAGGCTGGTTGGCTGGTGCCCATGCTGAACAGGATGGGCAGAGCTTAAGTCCCCAAGGCTGTCAACCTTCCACTCCAGAGCCCAATCACTGGGCGCATGCACGTAGGCTCTCCTGGCACATTTGCCCACAGTTGGCACTAGTGAATTAGAGGCCCAGGGGGACTTTGGGTCCGATTCTCTGATACCCTTTGCTGTCCGTGGTCATGCATCCCACTACAACAGGAGCATCAAATGTCACCACCATTCCAGTATCTTTCTATATTCATTATTCTTTGTGTTAGGAAAGCACCCTGCTGCCCTAACTGAGATGAGGGCCCCACTGCACTAGGCCCTGCACATACACAAAATAAGAGTATGTCTTGATGAGTTTAAATAGACCAGACAAAGGGTGGGAGGATAAACAGAGGCACGGGGAGAAGATGGGACTGGCTCGATATCTCTCAGAAGGCCAGCAGCAGAGCTAGGGATAGAATCCAAGTATCCTGATTCCCAGGCCCATGCTCTATCCACTAGACCACACCACCTCCCCAACTTTGCACCACCGTACATGACTACACAAAGTCCCAGACCCTTCACAGGCTCTACTGATCAGGTGTTCTTATACCTACCAAATCAAACCTGGAGTTAATCCAGCCTCGAGTGCCCTCTTCATACCTGTGCTGTGGAGATCTCCTAGCCCACTCCCGACAGGCTAGTCAGGAACTGTAGCACCCATGACCTCTCCCTCTAGCCCCAACGTGAGAGACCCCTTGCAGATCCGTTCTGGAGAAGGAAGACAGACTCCCCTGCTCCCCCTAGATTCCATTTGATGACCGTTCTGGCCGGCAAGGGGCAAATCTTTCCTCTCAGCTCGGCGCACTTACAGCTTCTCGTTGTTCTCATCCGTGAAGTAGAAGAGACGGGCCATGTGGAAGAGGAATTCAGCAAAGTACTGCAGCAGCAAAAGGATAAGCCCCAGGCGGGTTAGGCTAAAGAGAGAAGACACAAGCATTGCCATACTGGAACAGACCTGAGCTCCAGTCAGCTATCTACCCTATTAACACTACTTTGTGTTTGTTCTGCGGACTAAAAGCTTCAGTCAAAATCAGGACCTTGTTATGCTGGGCCTTGGACGTACACGTGCCTGCCCCAGACAAGTTACAATTGAAATAGACATGACATGGTTTAAGGGGAAACTGAGGCACAGGGCCCACTATCATTGAGCAGATCGGTAGCAGAGCCGGGAACAGAAGCCAAGGTCTCTTGAATTGTAGTCCAGCGCACTAGTCACCAGACCCTGCTTCCCCTCACATATGAAAGCCTTTAGAATGCATTTGTCCAACTGTGCAATACCAACCCTGTGAGAAAAGACTTTCCTGACACCAAAAAGAAGATCACACCTTCCAGCCTGAGACTTACAGCTCGCAGACTTTTGCGTTGTACAATGCTCTGAAAATATTAGGTGCAGGCACGTCACCCATTCTAGCTGACTTAACATGACACTTTCATTCGTAAGAGTAGCTATTATCCTATTTAGAAACTGTTGGCTTCAGTAACACACTGTAGCTGGGAGTTCCACAGGCTAATAATTTGTTGCGTTTATTACTGGTTCTTAAATCACCTCCCTTACTCAAGTCTCAATGTGTTGGCCAAGATTTTCACAGCAACTAGCGATTTTGGCTGCCCAACCCTCAGCAAGTCCTGAGCACCTGCCCTCTGGAAACCAGGATTTTCCCATCATTCTTAGCAGGCCCCATAAAGCAAACTCCGCAACACTCACTTTAAAAGGTATGCTCCAGCTATATGCATCAGGTACAGGCTGATGTACCGCAGGTGACGAGGAATCTCCTCCTGGCAAAGGAACAAAGATTTAAGATTAAGCTCAACCGTCCACATTTTGGAAATCTGAATCAGTGCACACAATGGAGCAGCAAAACATGGAGGTAAATCCGGGGCTCTCCCCGCTCCTCCAAGATTTGTGGAGCACTCCTGGTGGTATGTGCAACGTCATCCTGCGGCCGTGAAAATTCCATCTAATTGGCCAAGTGTAAAGGCAATGTGGCGGCACAGGCACCTATGCCAGCTGAGAGAAAGCAGCTGCCAAGCTCACTCCCAGTAAGTCTAAGGGGAACGTGCAGCAGCCGTGCCTTTCCCAGCCTTGCACTTCTCCCCAGGTTCCACGCATGCAGTCTGGCATTTTGCTTTTTAAAGCTACTGCAAATCCACTGGCCAGTGGTTCCACTGGATGAGGCAGCCTTTGCAAAGCCTGCAGCGCGACCTGTCCGGCACTCACCTTGCGCACCTTCTGGAAGTACAGCTCAGGCAGTGCATGCAGCCAGTAGGCCAGCTGGCAAAGGTAGAAAAACTTCACCTGGAACCTGAAACGCAAGGACAGAACAGATGAAAGCCTACCAGGCAAACCCAGCTCCAGATTGGAAGTTTAAGGTGTGTAAATATTCCCCATACGATGGACTGGGATGGGGCATCACCCCTTTGGGGATTGCGGGGAGAACTCCTCTGAGCAGAAAACACGTGCCCCGAGCTGACCCCTGGAAATCAAACCAGCTACCCCAGTCCCCGCCCCGGGGAGAAGACTGCCTGATCTACTACACCAATTAACTCAGCAGGAGGTATGTCCCCTGCTGACTTTCCCAGGAAGCCTCGGGCAAGGCAGAGAGCCTGCAGGGAGCAGCAGTTCCCAAACAGTCTGGGGGATGAAGGTCAGGTTCAGGCTAGTTTTTTTCATCTCTTATTTGAGGATTGGGAAAAAGGCACTGGCCTAGGGCCATAGGCAAAGAAGTCAAGGGGTTCCTGCTTTTCAAGAGCTAATAGCTATGGCACCCCAGGAATGGGAGGGAAGAGAGAGGAGAATTTGCCAGCAGCCAAAATGCAACATTGGGTGTCTGCTGGCAGGCCTGGCACCCTCAGACTCGTTCTGGATTTGGCCTGCAGGTGCTAGAGCTCCATTTGCACTGCACGGGGCACTGCAGAGCACTCCACTCCCTACTGTTTTGCACCTACACTATGAGCCAGTTACCCACTAGCATTCAGAGGAGTGCGCACATAGGAAGGAAGGGCCAGATATAAAGGTTTAATCATTCATGGGATCCGGGAGTTCTGGGCCAGGACAATGTAGAGCCACAGATTTTAAGGCCGGGAGGAACACTGTGGTCACTCCTAGGCTGACCTCCTGCGTAACACAGGTCAGCAAATTCCACCCAGAGATTACTGCATCCAGCCCCTAACCCCACTGAGCTCCTCCTGGGGATTTAGCATGGACGTGGGAGCCAGGAACCTCCTAACTTCTAACGCCAGCTCTGCCGCTGAGTGGCTTGGCAAATCCCAACTTCTCTGCCTCCATTAGCATCCTAATGAGCGGACAGATGACTCCTGAATTTCTGAACCCATGGTTCTCAGACACTGGCTATACACTGACTGGAGCTCCCTCTTTCTGGCTGGGTACTTATCTATCCCCCATCCTCACAAACCTTCCCAAATTCACCGTTACAGCATCCCTATGAGAAGGGGAGAATTATCCCTCATTTTACAGATGGGAAACTGAGGCACAGAAGTTAAGTGACTTGCCCGAAGTTACTGGGAGCTCAGAACTGAACCCAGGCCTCTTGGGTCCCAGACCACCAGGGCAGACGTGCTCTGAAGCGCTTGATCACACAATGCCCACGCCCACACCCCGCCACCCCCTGAATTTGTATTAAGATTTCAAATGTCCCCCAAGACCTTTGTAGAAAGCAGGGTTTACCGGCAATCCCCGCATGGGAAGAGGCTGTGAGATCCTTTGTACAGTGCTTTCAAAATACACAGCAAGGTAAATGATGCCTATTCACATGGCACTGACTCCCAAGCCATGTCCCCACATTAACCTAAAAAGAGGAAGGAAGCGGTCAGCTGAAGAACAGAGCGCTTACGGGAGAAAAACATGAGGGTAGTTTTCCCACCAGCTTCTCGGGTTTGATAAGTATCCTTCCTGAAAGAGAAGAGGAGAAGCAAGTTCTAAGCAAATGAAATCATCGGCCCATGTCGGCTCTGGGGTTACCCACGTCAGTGCCAGTTCTACGCACGGGCTAAATGCCGGGTCAATAACGAGAAACTGAGAAAAGGGGCCTGGAGACTGGGTCCTTTCAGAGCGGCTGCAATTACTACAAGCTGAAGCACATTAGGTAAGGCCAGCATTAAGGCTGCCAAAACACTGCCATTCTAATAGGCCTCTTATGGCTGTTAATAATTTTGTCCAACTTCCACATAACAGGGCTGCACCTCTCCAGGTCTCCTCTACATCTGAAAGGGAACTGAAATAAAGATTGGGCAAAACTTCTTCAGCCATTTTTGTATGCAGGGAGTGTTTTCTCTGATAAAGCTGCTGCAGCCCAGCTAATCTCTCAGTGGGAAAGGGCAGAAACTTGATAGTTCAAGGACAGAGATGGTCCCATTTGCTTTTTAGGGATCCAGTGAAAGATTCCACCAAGCTATAAATGGCTTACAACAGCATGCACCATCCAGCCAGCGCACTGAACGAGCTCTGGGTCCGGTAGAGGTAACCGGATGCGATCTTGTAATTAAAATCCATCATAAGCCCAAAGGGATGAAGTTCAAGTTATGTCTCAGAGTTTCTTTGTGCTCCTCTGCGGGCCTGTATCCATCTGTAGTCACTTGTCTTGGACTACAAGATCTTTGAGGCAAGAACCCTCTTTTCATTCTGTGTTTGCACTGCGCCTAGCACAATGCGGTCCTGGCTCCTGGTCCTTGCCTGGGGCTCCGGGATGCTAGGATGATACAAATAAATAATAATGCTTGTGCAGAAAACCTGAACTTGGACTGTCCCAGATTTATTTTATAGTGCTTTGCTCTGCAAACTTGAGTGCTCTTTTAATGCAGCATCTTTGCATGGAATCCATATTTCCTTCGGTTTGCCAGACATGTGTCTTCAACACTGCAGGCTGCTTTGGAATTGTGAGATACAAGAGGCTCAATATTCGCGGCTTGTCTGCACGGAGCAGCTAGCGTGCACTAAGCCAGGGTGTGATTTTACAGTGCAATAGCTACCTTGTGCTAGATCCTCATGTGGACACACTGACTAGGCACCTTGGAAGCGTATTAAGCTGAAGCATACTGAGGCGCTATTAGGGTACGTCTACACTACGGGATTATTCTGATTTTACATAAACCGGTTTTGTAAGACAGATTGTATAAAGTCGAGTGCACGCGGCCACGCTAAGCACATTAATTTGGTGGTGTGCGCCCATGGTCCGAGGCTAGCGTCGATTTCTGGAGC
>NC_133771.1:11944114-11947338 GCF_003597395.2 Chelonoidis abingdonii | reverse complement strand
GATACCGCCCAGAGGCCAATGCCGTCGATTTGCGGCCACACTAACCCTAATCCGATATGGTAATACCGATTTTAGCGCTACTCCTCTCGTTGGGGAGGAGTACAGAAACTGATTTAAAGAGCCCTTTATATCGATATAAAGGGCCTCGTTGTGTGGACAGATACAGCGTTAAATCGGTTTAACGCTGCTAAAATCGGTTTAAACGCGTAGTGTAGACCAGGCCTTAGTGCAGAGTAAGAGTTTCCACACAGGGGGTTAGTGCAGATTGTCTGGAGTGCACACTAACTATTCCAGGCTTTCTCGCCGTGTAGACAAGCCCACACTCCCAAACCAAAGTAGGGTGACCAGATGTCCCGATTTTATAGAGACAGTCCCAATTTTGGGTCTTTTCCTTATATAGGCTCCTATTACCCCCCACCCCATCCCAATTTTTCACACTTGCTGTCTGGTCACCCTAAACTAAAGGGAAATCTCTTCCCATCAACTCCCCCTCCCTTAAGGAAAGTGTGGGAGAACAGAGGCACCCTGGAGCCCAACAGATCTTGGCTTTGATGGACATAATTCCACCTGGGACCAAATTGAAGTTAGGGGAAAGTTGGGATCTGGAGACGAAACAGGCAGCCAGGGCCAGCTCTGACACTTCACCCTCATTTACAACGTCTTCTCTGCAAAACAACCCTGGATAACGAGCTGCAGCCAGAGAGAGGGGCTGGCTGGGGGACAGAGCACACAGAGTGAGAAAGCTCAGAAGCTTCTTTCAGTCAACTGGCGCGCCCGCCCCTCGGGGCTCCCTGGCACAGCAGCAGCTTGGGATGTTTACAGAGGAGGCTGCAGCTGCCCTCCTGCATCTTAACGGGTGTGTCTTGGGGGAGGGGGGGGAAGAAGCTCCCTGCAAAATGGGGGAGGGGGCCAAAGGAATAGGAGGAGGAGTAGTATGGGGAGGTACTGAGACTTGGCCAGCGGTGGGAGCGGTCAGCCAGCTTCAGGCTTGGAAGGACAGTCCTGGGGCTTCCATTTCAGCTTCTCGACCCAGTCCTAGGCCCTGACGCAGCAATTCTAGCCCCTCTGGGTTCAGCCCTCACCTCTGCAACCCCTCCCTCCCAATCCACCTGGGCACGTGCAAGCTGATACAGGGGCAGCGCCCCCACAATATTTCCATTGCAGGGGCTGAGAAAGAGGGATGCTCCGTGATTGGCTTGCCAGGCAGTGCAGGTCGGGAGAGGCTGGCAGGGCCAGGTGAAGCTCCCAAAGGAACATTTACTCAGTGGTTTTAATTACCGGTAACTGGAAATTAAAGAGTTACTGGGAGCTCTGAGCCTATTACACCAGGCTGGGAAATTACATGGGTCAGAAACAAAATTACAGTGAACCTGCTTTTTATTTTTATTTTTTAAATAAAGTGTCCCCATCCGCCCCCGGAGATAGTGAGCAACAAGACCATTAACCCCTAATACCCTGGCTAATTCTTAACAGTGGAGAACAGCCAGTTCCTTGGTCACAGCCATCCCCCCTCCACCCCCCCCCCATACCCACCACTTCCCTCAGGCTGGGGCCCAGCACCATGGAGGTGAGTTACATCTGGAGGGGTAAAACGGGGGTGGAGCCAGCCTTTCTAGAGGTGGAGTTGGGGCCCGAGGCAGCATGCAGCTGTTAGCCTGCTGGGAAGGACATGGGTGCTAGGGTGGTAGAGCAGGTGCTGTAGATGGAGTTTAGGGTTATTTACCAAGGGGCTGGAGTCGCATGTAATTTGCGACAGTGAATAGTCAGTTACTATCCAGCACTGGCTGGATACCACATACTGGGGGCATTCCTGACATTGGGAGATATGAGAGGCTTAATACAATTAAGTGGTTTAAGTGGTAACTCTCTCTAGGAATTGTTAGCACCCTTTCAGTTCATTGCATGAAGCTTTTTGTGTGGGACCTGTATTTAAGACCAATCCAAACATACCTCCCCTCCACACACACCCGGCTGAGTTAGCCTTGCCACGAGGATCCTTAACTTTTGCATTGCCTGACTTTTGTCCACTGCATTTATGTTCTGTGGCATTAAAGTTGAAATTATGTAGGTTTCGGTTGGGATTTTTCAGGGGGGGAGGGGGGCATAGATGGGGGACACTGACTAATGCTTTAAACCCACATATTACAGTATGTTTGGCACAATGCCTCTCCCTTATCTAGCCCCCTGCCCCCGAGCAAACTGATCCAAATCCAGTGGAAAGTCAGTTTACATTTTCATGCATATTAAAGTCTCCTGGCATCTCCAGTCTTTTATGCTATGCTGCTCCCCAAGCTTGGAATCAGAATGTGAGCAGAATAGCAATTGGCACAAAGACACTTGGAGTTCAGAGACCTTAACTGTGTTTAGCAGAGTTTATCCCCGTCTCTCTGCTCATTCCAGGAGCTTTGGTATCCTGGGTTAAGAGATCTGCTCTTGCTAAAATGCACACAGCTAGCCTCACCCACAGCTACTCCTTGCAGCAGCTTTGACGACTATACAGTACTACGTGTTGGCTCCAGTTGATCAGATGGCTCCGTTGGTTGAACGTTTCCAGCTTTCTCATCTTGAATAAAGGGGCCTCACATAGCAGAAAGCCAGAACAACAGACTTCCCAGAGAGGGGGAGAGAGTAGCCTGCCAAGGATTGTAAAGCAGGGGCCAGGATACAAGGCAATTCCATGGTTAGGGGTTTTGCCTGAGAATCTTCCACTTGTCATAGAAATGTGCTCCAGATCTTTCCCTACAACGCAGGCTAGGTGAAACCCTGGTGCCCTTATAGTCAGTGGCAAAACTTCCCCTGGCTTTAGTGGGGCCAGAATTTCATCCTATGTTTGTAGCCTTTATGCTTGCAAAGACAACCTTGAAAACATGAATCAAATGTAAACTGACATGGTGACGTCTGCCTGAGTCTGCTGGCAGCCTGAAACAACAGCTTAGAGGGGTTAACTGTCTGTGTGTGTGTGTACGTATGTACACGTCTGACTGATCCATCCCGACAGGTTAAATGACAGCGCTGCGTCTCACTGCTGAAAGTTTTTGCCGGAAACACCAACTGATGTGCTCATCCATGGCTGTTCCCCAAACGTCTCCTACTCCTCCCCAAGCCAAGATCCTCCAGTGCTCCCATGATAACTTCCCACAATGCAGTTTCATTGGTGCTTTGCGAGTGGTCATAGAAAGTGCTATATAAAAGGCAGTTTTATTATCATTATTTACGGCTTGGAC
>NC_133771.1:11829604-11942567 GCF_003597395.2 Chelonoidis abingdonii | reverse complement strand
TTCTTTCACAGACTAGACACCTTCCTAGTCTGGGCCCAATCCTTTCCCCGGTACAGTCCTTGTTAGTTCCAGCAGGCATCTTAGGTGAAAAGCAGGGGCTTTCTGATGACTGGGACCCCCTCTGTCCTGCTCCACCCCCTTTTATAGCTTTGGCACAAGGCAGGAATCCTTTGTCTCTCTGGGTCCCCACCCCTCCTTCTAAATGGAAAAGCACCAGGTTTAAGATGGAGTCCAGTATCAGGTGACATGGTCACGTCACTGCAAGATCTCATCTTTCCTTACCCACGGGCTGGCCTGCACCTAGACAGGCAGGCTTGCAGGTAAACAGGGCTATTTACATTCAACTGTCCTAGTCAATAGGAGCCATCAAGATTCCAAGCCACCATTAATGGCCCACACTTTGCATAATTACAGTAGGACCTCAGGGTTATACTCAAATGCAGGGGGAGGAGGAGAGAAGAGAGCACTGGGCCACAGCCTGGGCAGGAGGGGTGTGTATGGGGGGGTGGCTGCTCCCCACTAGCGGCGGCGGTGCCGCCACCTTTGCAGGGCTGCTACCCCCCTGCACCACGCCAGCTCCTCCATGGCTGGGGCTCGCCGCACCCGCAAGCCGATGCTCTGGCTCTCCAGTGCCTCCAGAGGCGGTTCCTCCCTGCAAAGCTGCGGCAGCAGCCCAAGGCCAGCAAAGACAGTCAGTGGACTCAGAGCAGGGGCCGCTGGGCGGGGGGGCTGTGCACCCTCCAGGGGAATTCAGGGAGCGGGGAGGGGGGAACCTGGTCTGGGGAGCAGCCTCTGGGCACAGCTGGCCCCTGGGGTCTATAAAGGTTCGTTGGGATTTGCCCCTCAATGAACCAATGTGTGGGGGGCGGGTGAGGGGAGTGCAAGGTGGAAGTTTCGCCTAGGGAGCAAAATAGCCTTGCACCCGCCCTGCCCACCCCACCCCTTCCCCCAAGGCCCCACCCCTTCCCGGGCTTTTCCCCACCTCTTTCTGTCCACTCCTCCGAGCGCACCCTATCCTTGTTCCTCCCTCTCCCTCCCAGCACCTCGTGCACACCCTGGAACAGCTGGGAGGGAGGCGGAGGAGTTGATCAGTGGGGCTGCCGGTGAGCAGGAAGGCAGCCTGAGCTGCTGATGGGTACTGAGCACCTACTAATTTTTTTCCGTTGGTGCTTCAGCCCTGGAGGACCCATGGAGTCGGCGCCTATGACTATGGGGTCACATCACAGGAAGGACTAGGATTAGGGCATGAATGGTAGCACTGAACTCCCTCAAAAGAGGAACTTGCTCATGTTAAGAAAAACACAAAGATGCTTCTCATTCAGTATTGGTTAATGCAACCTACATTTAGGGCCCCTGCCAAGTGTGGGCCGAACTGAGCAGAGATGCACTTAAGCCCACACTAGGGGCTTAGTTTCACTGGGGCCTGTGAGTGCCCTTTAAGACACACATATCTTGGAGTGATAAGACTCATTCAGCACGGCACATGAGGAACCCCCTGAGACTCCTTCGCAGGCTGATGTACCTTGCAGAATCAGGGTCTAAAAGGACCCAGGAGGACTCCCAGGTCGCCTCTCCCTGACCCTTGACAAGACTGCTCAGTTCACAAGTGAACGGCAGCTTTCCCTAACTGCCACCTCAGCAAGCTCTGCCTGAGATCAGACCTCGGGTTGGATCCTCTTGGACGCAGGCACTAGCAGCTATAATACAGAGCGTGCAGGCCACGTCTGCTGCCTGAATCAATGGAGCTACCGCAGATTTACTCACTGGTGTGACAGAGAACACAACCTGTGCCTCCAGTAGAAATTCTGGCGATGGGCAAACCAGACCAGAACCCCGCTGACCCTCCCACAGCTGGGTCAGCACAGCACTTCCTAAGCGGGATCAAGTTTAGGAACCAGGTTGTGAATCAAGCCTGCAAGCACAGCTTGAATACATGCAGGGAGCTGATCTGTTGAAAAAGGTGGCACCATTTTTACTTTTCCCTTGTAAAGCCACTGGAACATGCAGGGGTTGTCTGTATGGGGAAATAGCCCAGGATAGCTAAGTGCAGAGTAGCCACTCAGCAAAACTCCCTGCATGGACACACTTACTCCACTTCAGAATGCCTTTGTCCAGTCTAGGTTAATCCACTTTGGAAGAGGATTAAACTAAACTGCAAAAAAGTGTTCGGCGGGGTACGTCTACACAGCAGCTGGAAGTGTAATTTCCAGCTCAGGCAAACGTATGCATTCTAGCTTCCACTGAGATAATGCTCTACCAAGCAAACTAGCAGCACAGCCCTGGCCGCACGAACAGCAGCATAAGCTGGTGGGCACTCTCGTACAATCCCATAGCTATGTACTCTGGCCACTACCTGTGCTGCTGGGGCTACACTCTTATTTTTGGTGCACTAGCTTGGTCAATGCTAGCGTGTGTATGTCTAGCCGAGCTGGAAGTTATGCCTTCAGCTCCATGGTAGAAACATACCCTTAATGCAGAATAAAAATGTCCTCATGGAGGCTAGTGCAAAATAGCCATTCCACTTTAAATTCATATCCCAGCTTCTTTCACAATAGCTTCTCCAGGTAGACGAACCCTACGCTAAACTGCCTTAACTCTCCTGTAGTAGCTTATGTTAAGTGTTTCCGCCCTCTCTCAATATCTGTGCAAGGATCCTTTAACCAGGGGGCAGGGCTACTCAGGAAGAGCAGAGGGTTTAAAAAGCCAGCTCCTAAGTGAGCAGAGGAGCTAGCAAACAGCAGCAGCTCAGGGAAGTTTTGCGAGGGAGCTGGGAAAGGCAGGATGAAAAGCTCTCTCAACAAAGGCTCTTAGGCAAAGTAAGCTGTCCTGCGATAAGAGGGAAGGTCCTCTCATGGATCAGTAACTGGTTAAAAAACAGGAAACAAAGAGCAGGAATAAACAGTGAGTTTTCATAAGGGAGAGAGGTAAACAGTGGTGTCCCTAAGGGATCTGTACCGGAACCAGTGCTGTTCAACATATTTATAAATGATCTGGAAAAAGGGTGAGGTGATAAAATTTGCCAGTGATACAAAATTACTCAAGGTAGTTAAAGCCAAAGCTGACCGTGAAGAGCTCCAAAGGGATCTCACAAAACTGAGCGACTGGACAAAAAAAGTGGCAGATGAAATTCGATGTGGATAAATGCAAAGCAATGTACATTGGAAAACAATCTCAACTATACATACAAAATGATGGGGTCTAACTTAGCTGTTACCACTGAAGAAAGAGATCTTGGGGTCATTGTGACTAGTTCTCTGAAAACATCCACTCACTGTGCAGCGGCAGTCAAAAAAACTAATGTTAGGCACTATTAGGAAAAGGATAGATAAGAAGACAGTAAATATTATGCCACTATATAAATCCATGGTACATCCACACCTTGAATACTGCGTGCAGTCCTGGTCACCTCATCTCAAAAAAGATATATTAGACATTGAAAAGATAGAGAAGGGCAACAAAAATGATAATGAACGTGAGCTTCCATTTGAGGAAAGATTAAAAAGACTGGAACCGTTCAGCTTGGAAAAGAAGAGACAACTAAGAAGGGATATGATAGAGCTCTATGAAATCATGAATTGCGTGGAGAACGTGAGTAAGGAAGTGTTATTCATCCCTTCACATAACACAAGAATGAGGGGTCACCCAATGAAATGAATAGTCAGAACGTTTAAAACAAACAAAAGGAAGTACTTCTTCAGGCAACGCACAATCAACCTGTGGAACTCATTGCTGGGGGATATTGTGAAGGCCAAAAGAATTAGAGAAGTTTGCAGAGGATAGGTCAATCAAAGGTTACTACCCAGATTGGTCAGGAATGGAATCCCATGGCTCTGGGTGTCCCTAAGCCTCTGACTGCCAGATACTGGGACTGGATGACAGGGGCTGGATAGGCATCTTGATGCTGAGAACAGCAATGCTTAAGTACTTTTAAACAGTGGGGCCTAATCTTTTAAACAGGCAGGACACATTTTAAATGGGCCAAATTTGGTGTTTGAGGCCTAACAAACGTGGACAATGTCACTGTGACACTGACAGGCCAGCTCAGATCAAAGCCACGGACCAAATCACCTGTGGGTGAACATCAAAGAAATGTTATTATTGTCTTCACTTACCTATAACCTATCACTTTACACTATGTATAGCTGGTAATGAGATAAACCTCGGGTACGTCTACACTACCCACCGCATCGGCAGGTAGTGATTGATCTATCAGGGATCGATTTATCGCATGTGGTGTAGATGTGATAAATCGATCCCCGACCGCTCTCCTGTCGACTGCTGAACTCCAGCTCAGCAAGAGGCAGAAGCAAAGTTGACGGAGGAGCCGCGGCGCGCCCTGAGGATGTGACGTAAGTAATATTTTAATTCAATCTAAGCTAAATTGCCTTCAGCTACACAACTTCAACTACGAGAATAGTGTATCTTAGATTGATCCCCCACGTAGACCATGCCCTAGATTAAAGTGTGCGTTAGTGTTAAAATGGGAATGTACTGGATGTGTAAATTCCATGAAAACTAATGGACTGTTTCTGGCTATCACACTGTATTTACGTTAGGTTTATACATCACACGAGATTGAGGCCTTGGAAAAGTAAAAGACTGCTAACTTCAAGGTGTGGTTTGTTGTGTTTGACAATGGAAAGTCACAAGCTCAGTTTGTATTTAGTCCGCAAAGAGAGAGCCCATGCTGTGATGAAAACACTTGCCAGATTGCCTTCCACAGAAAGCAGCTGTAAGGATGGATCCAGGGATGGAGCATGTATCTCTGGACTGTTTGGACACTTGTAGGAGAGCACTCCAGAAGCAAGACAAAGATCCTCAAAGTTATTTTGGGTAACCCTGAGAGGGGTATGGAAAACTCGCAGATCACCACATCTCCACTAGCATTTTGGACTTACAAACTTGGACTCACCTGTTAATGTATTTTACCTGTTTTAACCTCTCAGTAACTCATTTCCTTTCTTAGCTAAAAAACCTTTAGTTAGTTTACTCGAAAAATTGGCTACCAGAGGTATCTTTGGTGTGAGATTGAGTCCAGAGTAAGTGACTAACCCTTTGAGGGTGGGAGTAACAGAATGTCGAGTGATATTTGGTATAAGGGACCATTATCACAAAGCCTAGTTCGTCTGAGTGGCAAAACTGGCTGGACAGCCTAAGGGAACTGCTTGTGACTCCATGGTAAGGCTAATATAATGATCCAGAAGTTCACAATTGTTCTTGGCTTGGTAAAATCCAATTATCGAATATACCACCAGTTTGGGGTGTCTACCCTGTTTTCTGACAGTCTGAACTGAGATTGGCACTCACAATTGTGAGCTACTCCAGACAGCATGAGTCACATTTTAAATATGGAGTCTGTATAATCCCAGCTACTTGTGGTATCTGATCACATTTAAGTTATTAAAATAAGTACTGAAGAACTGGATGGGGCTGAGAGAAAAGTTGAGAATGATCAAGGGCCTGGAAAAACTCTCCTAGGAAGGGACTGATACCTTACAGATGAATAAGCAGAGTGCTGATAAAAAAGATAAAATAAATTACTGGTCTAGAGAAGGTGGATTGAAAGCATCTACTCTCCCTGCCTCATAACACAAGAATCAAGGGACATGCAATGAAGCTGAGAGGTGGCAATTTCAAAAAACAACAGGAAATACTACTACATGTAAAACTTCAGTTGTGGAACTCAGTGCCACAGGAAATTGTTGAGGCCAAGAACTTTGCAAGATTGAAAGCGCTGGACGTTTATCTTCATAACAAGAATATCCAGAGTTCTAATTAAAGACAACATTTTGTAAAGGATATTAGCCCTCGGAGACAAGGACAACACCTGTGTGTGATCTGCCATGTGTGTGATCTGCCATGGTTCTTACACCTTCCTCTGAGGAATCTGCTGCTGGCCACTATCAGAGGCAGGATACTGGGCTCCATGGAGCTTGGGTCTGAGATAGTCTGGTAATTCCTATAATAAATGTTGCAGGGTTTATGAGGCTTTTAGCAGTTTCATTACTTGACACACCATAGTTGGACCATCCCATCTCTTTTAAAGTATTTCACTACCTGCAATTGTTCTTTTGCTAACTGCAGGAGAAGGTACCTCTGAGTAACTTAATTAGGGACTGTTGGATTTATGAGCAGCTAGTGTGACAGTGTCTTCATCTCGAGATGGAGATGAAGCTGAGACAAGAAAAACTGAAGCTAGCAACAGAAGTTTTCTACAAGTGTGTTCTACTGCACTACAGAACAATTGGGTCAGGGATGGAAGGGGCCCTATGAAGCTAACAACTCCATCTCCCTGCTGCCAATTCGGGGCTGTTCCCTATAATACCCAATGGTTGGTCCTGTTTTTACATGTCCCAAACAACAGGGCTTTCCCCACTTCCCTTGGGAGATTATGCCTTAGGTTCACAGAATTCACTCCACTGCAGTATTCACCAGGTGGAATCCTCTGGCCTGCGCTACACAGGTCAAACTAGATGTTCTTCTTCGAGTGATTGCTCATAGCCATTCCAGTTAGAAACTTTTACCCTAGCAACACTCGGCGGGTCGGCTGGGCGCCCCCTGGAGTGGCGACGCCACGGCGCCGCATATATACCCCAGCCGACCCGGCCACCCCTCAGTTCCTTCTTACCACCCGTGTCGGTCGTTGGAACAGTGGAGTGCGGCTTAGCTGACCTCCACCTTCCCTAGCTACTCGTAGTTCTAATTCTCGTTTTTCTAACCATAGTTCTAGTTGTTTGTTCTTATATAGTTAGTTGGATTAGTTATAGTTATAGTTGTAGTTGTTAGTTATAAGTGAATCAGCGGGGTTTGGGGGGTAACCCCTGCCCCGCACCCGGTGCTGGAGCTCATGCCTGGCTCACCGGGCTTCAAGCAATGTGCGGCCTGCCATAGGCCGATGCCGACAGGAGATCCCCACGACTCCTGTCTGAAATGCCTCAGGGAATCGCGCTTGTCCTCTAAGTGCCCAATTTGCAAGGCTTTTAAGCCGCGAACCAAAAAGGAGCGGGACATTAGGTTAAGGCAGCTCCTAATGGAAGCGGCGCTAGCGCCCTCGCCTTCAGCACCAAGCACAAGCCAGCAGGTGAGCAAGGCCGCCCCTACAGTACTGGGCACCGTTGGTATGCCTAAGGCTTCCCGGCACCGGCCGCAGCCAGCACCGAAGTCAACTCTACGCCGCTCCCTCTCCCTGAGGTCGAAGACGGCGAAACCTCAGACAGGCTCGACAACACCCGCGTCGCAGCCAGACACAGCACCTAAGTCGGACCGCCGGCACCAACACCTGCCGTGGCACCGCCTAAAGCGGCACCGTCAACTCCAGCCCTGCGAGGGCCGTCGAGTCCGGCGCCTGGAAGCTCCCTGGCACCCGCCGTGGTAGAGCTCACTTTGCCGTCGACTCCAGAGATGTTCTCTGCGGCGAGAGACTTGATCGCCATGATCGATCCAGCACCGCCCTTACCCCAGGCACCGCCGGTGCGGGTACCACCTTCCATGGGCAAGCCGTTCCTGGCCAGACCGTCGTCTCTCAGCTTGGCGGACCAGCACCGCACAAGGTCACGATCCCGTGGACGCTCCAGATCGAGACGTCGCTCCTGCTCCCGGCACTGCTCTCAATCCCGGCACCGCTTCCCACAGCACCGGTCGAGCTCATGGCGCCGATCAACCTCAAGGCACCGGTCGATCTCAAGGCACCGGTCAGTCTCTCGCTCCCCATCCTGCTACTCACGGTACCGCTCCAGCTCCCGGCACCGTCACAGACACCGTTCCTCCTGGAACAGATCTCGCCATAGGGGCTCGAGATCCCAGTCGACCTCCCGGCACTGAGCTGGTCGCAGGTCCCGGTCTCGCTCTCGGTACCGCTCTGCGTGCCGGCACCGGTCTCCACGGTCCCGGGGTGCAAGATCAGTTGGCACTTCAGCGTCGGGGTTTTCTGCTCCTCCGTGGCCGTCCAGACAGACGTCCATCTCCTCGCAGGCAGACAGCTACTACGACCGGGACCGGAACACGGAGGTGCCCACGGGGGTCTTTCAGGATGCACGTCCTCAGGATGCCGGGCCTCAACAGTTGTCCTTTTGGACACCCTGGGCGTACCATCAAGCCCAGGGTGCTCCCCTAATCCAGGCCCACTCTGCTGCCTCGGAACATCGGGCACCAGAGGCCACCATCTCCCGCCCCCCCGCGGACGAGTCGGAAGAGCACGTCACCCATCCTCCGGACTCCCCAGGACAGCTGGAGCAGGAACCACCCCAGAAGCATGGGGCTATCCAGGACCCCCTCATTCCCGGGGTATCTTCCTCCTCTTCCCCGGATGAGGCTGTGGCGGGGACCTCTTCTTCAGGGCCTCCGCCGATAGACCTTAGGGCCCATCAGGACCTCCTTCGAAGGGTGGCTCTTAATATCAACCTCCCGGTGGAGGAAGTCCCAGAGGTCGAGGATCCTGTTGTGAGCATCCTGGCCGCGGATGCCCCGACCCGGGTGGCACTGCCGTTCATTAAAACCATCCAGGCCACTGCCGACACTCTGTGGCAGTCTCCAGCCTCCATTCCACCGATGGCGAAGGGGGTCGAGAGAAAGTACATGGTACCCTCTCGGGGGTATGCGTACTTGTATGTTCACCCTCCCCCCTCTTCATTAGTTGTCCAGTCAGTCAACGAGAGGGAGCGCCATGGTCAGCATGCGCCTGCCCCGAAGTCTAAGGAGGCTAGGTGAATGGACCTCCTGGGGCGCAAAGTATATTCGGTGGGTGCCCTACAGCTCCGGGTGGCCAACCAGCAGGCTCTGTTGAGCCGATATAATTATAACACCTGGGCGGAGGTGGGTAGGTTCACAGAGCTGCTACCCCCTGACTCACGCCAAGAATTTATGGCGTTCATAGAGGAGGGCAAAAAAGTGGCCAGGACCTCTCTTCAGGCCTCCCTGGACGCAGCCAACTCGGCTGCCAGGACTTTGGTCTCTGGCATCACCATGAGGCGTATCTCCTGGCTCCACGTCTCTAACCTACCTTCGGAGCTTCAATACGCTATTCAGGACTTACCCTTTGAGGGCAAGGGTTTGTTCTCAGAGAAAACTGATCCTCGATTGCAGAGCCTGAAGGACAATAGGGTCATCATGAGGTCGTTGGGCATGCATACCCCCGTGACCCAGCGTAGGCCCTTTAGGCCCCAACCCCGCCGCCCGTATTTTCCACCACGAAACAGGCAGGACCTCAGTAGGAGGCGCGGGTGGGGTGCGCGGAGACGCCAATCCGGCCCCCCAAGGGGGGCAGAGCCAAGGGCCCTCTAAGGCTCCACCAGGGCCTAAGGCCAATTTTTGAAGGTGCGCCCGGGGACGGCGTACCAGCCTCAACACAGGATCCTTCTCCCCCCTTCTCCGACCACCTTTTCCTACTTCCTCCCGGCGTGGTCCCAGCTTACCTCGGACATTTGGGTGCTGCGCACAATGAAGCAAGGATACCACCTCCAATTTGCTTCATCCCCACCTTCCCGCCCCCCATCCCAGTCCCTCTTCAGGGACCCCTCTCACGAGCAAATCCTCTTGCAAGAGGTGCAGTCTCTCCTCGCCGCAGGAGTCGTAGAGGAGGTCCCGATAGCTGAGAGGGGAAAGGGGTTTTACTCCCGCAATTTTCTAATTCCCAAGTCCAAGGGAGGCCTCCGGCCTATTCTAGACCTGCGGGGGCTCAACAAGTGGCTGCTCAAGTTGAAGTTCCGCATGGTCTCCCTGGGAACTATTATCCCGTCTTTGGATCCTGGAGACTGGTACGCTGCCCTCGACATGAAGGACGCGTACTTCCACATTGCCATCTTTCCACCATACAGAAAGTACCTTCGGTTTACGATCAACCACCAGCACTTCCAGTTCGCAGTCCTCCCCTTTGGCCTCTCCACGGCCCCGAGGGTGTTTACAAAGTGCATGGCAGTCGTCGCCGCACACCTCCGCAGGCAGCAGATACATGTGTTTCCGTATCTCGACGACTGGCTCATCAAAGGGACCTCTCAGACTCAGGTCCATCAGCACGTCAGCGTAATCATGGCCCTCTTCTCCCGGTTGGACTGCTCCTCAACATGGAGAAATCCACACTGGTCCCTACTCAAAGGCTGGACTTCATAGGAGCAACCCTGGACTCCACGCTCGCCAGGGCTTACTTGCCCCAGGCCCGCTTCCAAGCGATCGTCTCGATCATCCGGGGCCTGCAGGCCTCCCCACTCACCTCGGCTCCCACCTGCCTGGGCCTGCTGGGGCACATGGCCGCATGCACTTATGTCACCAAGTACGCCAGGCTCCGCATGCAGCCCTTCCAAACGTGGCTCCATTCGGTCTTCCGCCCAAGCAGGGACCCTATGGACGTCCTGGTCACGGTTCCTCCGAGCCTCCTCCACTCCCTCGATTGGTGGCTGAATCTGTCCCTGGTATGCGCAGGGATGCCGTTTCAACCTCAGCAGCCGTCGCTGACCTTGACGACGGACGCGTCATCCCTCGGTTGGGGGGCCCATCTAGGTCGCCTGCAGACCCAGGGCCTTTGGTCCGCCCAGGAGCTCACGCTCCATATAAACGTCCGGGAGTTAAGAGCCGTCCGCCTGGCCTGTCAAGCATTCCAGCGGCTTGTTCGTGGCCGTTGTGTTTCTGTGTTTACGGACAACACAACGGCCATGTACTACATCAACAGATAGGGGGGGACCCGCTCATCTCCCCTGCGTCAGGAGGCCATTCGACTCTGGGACTTCTGTGTAGCCCACCAGGTGGACCTAGTGGCGTCCTTTCTCCCGGGGGTCTGGAACCCCCTGGCGGATCGGCTGAGCCGGTCCTTCCTCTGCCACGAGTGGTCAATTCGGCCAGACATCATACATTCCATCTTCCAGAGGTGGGGGTTTCCCCAGGTAGACCTGTTCGCCTCCCGCTCGAACAGGAAGTGCCAGGAGTTCTGCTCCTTCCAGGGTCTCTCCCCCAGATCGATCACGGACGCGTTCCTCCTGCCCTGGGGACACCGCCTACTGTATGCCTTCCCTCCGTTTCCTCTGGTACACAAGGTCCTGCTGAAGTTCCGCAGGGACAAAGCGCATCTGATCCTGATCGGGCACGCGTGGCCCAGGCAGCCCTGGTACACCACCTTGCTGGATCTGTCGGTGACCACTCCGGTTCCCCTCCCTTTCTTCCCAGACCTGATCACACAGGATCACGGCAGGCTTTGCCATCCGGACCTGCGTGCCCTCCACCTCACGGCGTGGCTCCTGCATGGCTAAACGCTGCAGAGTTGTGCTGTTCTGCTCCGGTACAGCATATTCTCCTCAGTAGCAGGAAGCCTTCCACCCGCTCCATGTATTCAGCTAAGTGGAAGCGCTTCGTATGCCGGTGCACGACTCAGGGCGTTACCCCCTTAGAGGCCTCGATTCCCACGGTCTTAGACTACCTCTGGTACCTTAAGCAGCAGGGCCTGGAGACATCCTCCCTGAAGGTGCACCTCACAACTATATCCACCTTCCATCCAGGCGAGGGTGCTCATTCTGTATTTTCTCACCCAGTGGTCTCTCGGTTCATTAAGGGCCTGGAGCGCATCTATCCCCCCACACGTCGCCCTGCCCCCACCTGGGACTTCAACTTAGTCCTAAGCAGGCTGATGCAACCGCCCTTTAAGCCACTCGCGACTTGCTCACTCCTGTACCTGTCATGGAAGACAGTCTTCCTGGTGGCCATTACCTCAGCCAGGCGGGTCTCTGAGCTCAGAGCCCTCACGGTGGACCCACCTTATACTGTCTTCCATTAAGGACAAGGTGCAGCTGCGACCTCATCCGGCGTTCCTCCCTAAGGTAGTGTCTGCCTTCCATACCAGCCAGGACATCTTCCTCCCGGTCTTCGTTCCAAAGCCCCACTCTTCTCGGCGGGAGCAGCAACTACACACCTTAGATGTGCGTAGAGCGCTTGCTTTCTATATTGAGAGAACGAAGCCCTTCCGCAAGTCTCCTCAATTGTTTGTGGCGGTCGCGGAGCGATGAAAGGCTGCCAGTCTCCGCCCAGAGGATTTGCTCCTGGGTACAGCCTGCATTCGCAACGTGCTATGCTGGCGATGTTCCTTGGGACGCCACCCAGGCGCATTCTACCAGAGCTCAAGCTTCCTCAGGCCGATTCCTGGCGCACGTGCCATCCCAAGAGATAGCCGGCGCGACTGGTCATTAGTCCACACTTCGCCTCGCACTATCGTTGGTCCAGCAATCTAGAGATGAGCAGCCTTTGGTGCAAGTGGTGCTCCATCTGCCACATTCATCACCCTCCGCTAGGTAAGGCTTGCGCGAATACCTAAACTGGAATGGCATAAGCAATGCACTCAAAGAAGAAAAGACGGTACTCACCTTTGTAACTGTTGTTCTTCGTAGATGTGTGCTCATATCCATTCCAAACCCACCCTCCTTCCCCACTGTCGGAGTAGCTGGCAAGAAGGAACTGAGGGGTGGCCGGGTCGACTGGGGTATATATGCAGCGCCATGGCGGCACCACTCCAGGGGGCGCCCAGCCGACCGGCCAAGTGTTGCTAGGGTAAAAGTTTCTCTGACGAACGTGCACGCGGCGCGCACACACCTAACTGGAATGGATATGAGCAACACATCTCGAAGAACAACAGTTACAAAGGTGAGTAACCGTCTTATCAGAGTGGCCCCTTCTAGCCTAAACATTAATGTTATGATCAGAAACGGTCCCCTTTCATCTCATTAGCCTTAGTTATACCCCACACTGTTAGGCTATGTCTTCACTCCAAATGCTACAGCAACACAACTGCACCACTTCAGTGTAGACACCAACGACAGCGACAGGGAGAGATTGTCCCATCGCTCTAGTTAATCCACCTCCTGAAGAGGTGGTGGTTGAACTGGCAGAAGAATTCTTCCTCTGATCTAGGGTTGTCTACACGGGTGTTGGATTAAATTAACTCGATCTCTCAGAGGTGTGAGTTTTTCAAGCGCCACCCCCCATCCCCCAGTGGTAGCTATGCAGATGTAACATTTCATTGCAGACCAGCCCTTAGTTCTCACAACTCCTTTCCTTCCTTGGCGCTTACACACATTAAATATCTGCAGATTGCCATGCACCACACACTCATCCCCTTGGGCACCACTTAACCAAGCTACATATAGCGAACACTTAAACCTGCTCTCCCAGAGAACACAGCAGATGGGTCATTACTTAGGTCAATGAAAGCAAGACTGGATAGAGCACTGGAAGAGATATTGTAGGAAGAGCTCTGGGTAAGAGACGGGCAAGACAGCCTAACAGATCTTTTCCATCTCCAGTGGCTAGGATGATCAGAAACTGCAAGTTCTTTGGGGAAAGGACTGGCATTTACTATATGTCTGAACAGAGCATGGTAGATTGTGCTGCATTTCTTTTACTGGGGCACTCACATCTGACTTCATTTAACCAATGAAGTGATCTTGTTCTGTTTTTCTTTTCTTTCCATCCAGCAACTAACTATATCAAGAATTAAAAGTTGTAGGAATTGGCAAACCAGAAAAGGCCAATAGCCCATTAAGTCCAACACGTTGTCTCAAACAAATGCTCCTTAGCAGACAATAAAAACACCTGGTGCATAGAGCCAGGCAATTATTTTTTGTCTGAATGTTAAGACAGTTTGGGAGGATTATGCTGTGAGGTGCCTCGATTGGTTTGGTCAAGTGGTTTTGTGGGAGAGGGATGGAACTACTGTGTATCATTAGGGAAATTTTCTTCCTGACCCCAGCTAGAGGGAAGTTTCTGCCCTGACGCATGAGGATTAACAGCCCAGATAAACAGTAACTGAGCTGCTCCCTAATTGCTAGCCTGGTTTTTTTAAAGTAGCTTTTTACTATGAGAAAATCCCCCGTGTCACGTACGTTTATGGAATGTGAGACTATCCCATGCAGCTGGGGATGCTTAGTAATGAGGGCGAGTGGCACAGTCTGCTGAGGTCCTGCGGAGGATTTGTATGCAGGGCTGCTGCTTTGATGTGGATGTTCTTACCTGCTGTAGGCACGCTAAGGTTGTACTGAGGTAAGATGAATAGGAAGGCAGTCTTGGCTGTTGCCTGTTGAAGACAAAAAAACCACACCTGGTTAAAGTAAATCATAGTATTTTCAATGAACCAGGTATAGGTTCCCCTCCCCATATCCTCAGAACAATCCACCCTGCAGGAACCGTCTCCACTGAAATCCCAGCTCTGTACGGTTCATGGCAAAGGGTGCCCTGTTTAGAGCCAGCTACATCTGTTTGTATCCCTCTGCCTCTTCCTAGCCAGCTGCCTTTGCTCCACAAAGCCGACTGCTCAGTAACCAATCACAAGGAACTCGGTTCAGGAGACAAAGTCCAGTCCTGTCAGCAACCTCTTTCCCCCGGGTCACACGTCCCAACCCCAATCACATTGCAGTGCATGCTGGTTAAGTCCAGATCCTCTGCTCAGCCAACAGTCTAAACTGATTTATGAGACTAGGTGAGTGGAGACTATGATTTGCTGGTGTCCTGGGCAAGGCTGGTACTTTCAGTCCAATCCAGTTTGCAGGTGAAGTCCGATACCACTATTAGCTCCCCTGTTAATCGCAGCTCATCGCCTAGAGCAGATCCCTTAAAATCAGGGCAGCATATGGGGGGAGGAGATTACGCTGCCCCACTGCACCACTTCTGTGGGTAATCAAGAGGCATCAGCTGTTTCTTTGGGGCCTTCACCTTGCTGCAAAAGACTAAGCTTAAAAGGGAAATGGCAAAGGGGTAGACAGGACCACATTGTAGTCATGATGTCACATCACGGAGGGGACTTAAACTGGATTTAAACTTAACTACAGAGCAGCCATGCCAACAGCCGGACTAAGAAGCAAAGCACCCCACTGGAAAGCGCAGGGAGGGGACAGACTTACAGACAGGTTGTGACGACTAGTGATCAGGACGGAATTACACTCCCTGATCCCTGACGTGCCCCGTTTGTCCGTCTCTGAAGTGCTCCCAAGTCCTTCAGGATGAAGCATGCTCCATTCATCCTTGCACACTGTGATCACGCAAGATCAGTTCAATCTAAGGATGCTTTACACGGAGCCTTGTACTGAGGAGCCAGGATTTCTAGTCATAGTGTGACAAAGCCCCCAAATGGCTGAACAATACATCAGGCTGAGGGACAGGCCCTCACTCACACACCCCAGCCTCTTGCTCTTAAAAAGGGAAGGAATCACAGAGGGCTAAAGCATTATAGTGTTTGCCTTTGAAAACTGTTTGGTTTTAATGGGCACTTAGGGATACCAGCACAGTACGTTGAGTGGCTTTGGTTCACAAATGAATGCCCAGGCTCCCCAGAATAACCTCAGCCCTGTGCTGGGTGCAAAGCGCCGTAGATTGTAAACAGATTTAGCCAGCAGATCTTTACAATAATCCCTCCTACTGGTGACAGACACAGGGATTAGCCATGCCAGAACCACTGAGGAGAGCGGCAGATGCTTGTTAAACTCCTTGGGTGGAGAGGAAAAGCAGCTTTAGTAATCAAATTGAAGCTGTTGCAGATGGCACACATCTATAGATACATCCTGTAAAGTCCACGTTTTGGGCTGAGAGCCTGGTAAGCACATCAGGGTTAATTCTATCCTGCTCACAAAACCTCAAGGATACCAGGGCTAAAATTTTTCAAAATGATGTGTCTGTATTGTGCATGTTAACCCCAAGTGTCCATCCAGCATCTGTGCATGGTCTCTTTGCTCCTTGAAATCCCACGTGAGTTCAGTTGTTGGCAAGCTGGCTACTCTAAGAGCCTTCCGGGGTTCAGGAGGGTGCTGAGACCGGGGCTGAGCAAGGGCTGCCCAGTGTGGGGAGGAAGGCCAGAACTCTGGAAGGCTGGGATTGGGAAGCCACATCCCTGGGTCTGAACTTCACACTGCTGCTGGGTCTCAATCCGACCTTTGGACCCAGAACCAGAACAGAGGAGCTCAGGCAGGGAGAGGTTAGCATGGCCGTAGAGGTGAGTGTGAAGTCCGTCAGGGGAGGGCAGGAAGGAGAGGTAAGCAAGTATTAGTTTCCAGTTCCTCACTGCAGGAGCACCGAGATCTGATCACTCCCATGCTCTCTGGGACTCTAGCCTCAGCTGTTCAGCTGGAGAAAGGTTGGAAACAAGGCAACCAAGCCATTTGGAACCAAGAGCTAAGGCTGCATTTTCATTGGCGTTCAGTCACAAAATGGATCCATCTGCCCCCTGGTTAGCAGGGTCCAAGCGAACGACAGGCCAAGCGGGAGGTGGGGCTGCGACACTGAGCGATACAGCACTCCCTACGTCACGCCCCAGGAAACAGAACCAAAAACAAATACCAGAAACCCGACCCTGAGCGAGATGGAAGGGAGCAGGTCCTGAAGCTCTAGAATAGCAGAGCCAGAGCAGACATTCCAGGCTCTATCCCGACAGACCACAGCAATCAAATGCTATCGACACAGCACAGCTACTGTCTCCAGGGCCAGCCAATCAACAGCGACACCGAGCACTTCAAGAGCTTTGCGCCTTCCATGCATTGCATGGATGACAGTAAACCCCGCAACGGGGTGCAAGCAGGCTGCCTGGGCAGAGATCTCTGCAATTCAACAGGCCTCACTAGAAGATGGATTTGATTAGAAGTATCCACTTGATTTACCATCTTCCGTCCGAGGGTCTCTTAACTACTTCAGCACTCAAGCTGCGTATCACCTCTTGGAGGTAGGGAAACTGAGGCATTGAGAGGTTAAGGCAGGAATTTCAGTCATGGGTGACTGAGCTACTAATAAGAAGTGTGGCACAGCAAACAGAGAAATGGACTGGGACTCAGAAGACCTGGATTCTAGTCCCAACTGCAACTGGCCTGCTGGGTCACCTTGGACAAGTCACTTTAGCCTCCCACTGCCTCAGTTTCCCCATTTGTAAAATGGGGCTAACCACCCAGACCTTCTTTGGAAAGCACTTTGAAAACTATGGATAAAAAGTGCAATACAAAATCTAGGTATTCTAAACTACCTATTCCCCAGATCCCGCCTAAGTGATTGCTTAATGTCCAGGACCTAAACAAATTGATTTTCAGAGATGTAGGGCTTCTAGAACTCCCACTGAAAGCCAGATCCCTTTTATTGAGGTTCCTAGGTATGCACAGTACTAAAGGTTAAGGCACAGGTGCCTGGCTAAATAAACCAGTTGTTTAGTATAAAAGTAAACAGCAGCTACAGGTTTTTCCTGCCCCCGTCCCACTTCACAGAGACTACCTGGCTAGGGGAGAGACTGCCGTGCTAGTTTTGAACAGAACCCTGGGAACCTTCAAAGACTTGCACATCTTGGAGTTTAGAGTCGCACCATACCCTGAGCCTTGAGCTGCACAGGTGGTTTGATGTGGATTGACCCTCCAGCACACTACGTATGTTCATGAACTGCCCATTCGACTCGTGCCCCCATCGGACTTCTCAAAGTGACATTCCACTGAGATGTCACTTCAGTCCAATTCTATCGTCCCCACAAGGCTATGGGAACCGGAAGTGCAGTTCAGCTCAATGAGAGTAAGACGATGTTATTATTTTATTAGGGTCATCAGTAGATCTCAAAGCACTTTACAAAGGAGGTCAGTTTCATATTCCCACTTTACAGATGGGAAAAATGAGGCCCAGAGCAGCGGTGCCCAAGATCACCCAGCAAGTTAGTGGAATAGAACCCAGGTCTCTTGAGTCCCAGTCGAGTGCTCTATCCACTAGGAAACTGCACATAAAAGGGTAAAAGTAACAAAGTGTTACGGCAAACCACACGTGATTGCCTCCATAATGCCATAGCTAGACATAGAATCACGGGACTGGAAGGGACCTCAAGAAGTCATCTAGTTGTCTCCTGCATGACCATAAATACCATACAGATCTCTACCCCAAAATGTTTACAACCTTTTAGAAACATTGAATCTTGATTTAAAAGTCACCAGGACCCTCGGTAAGATGTTCCAATGGTTAATTCCCTTCCCTGTCATGAATTTACATCTCTCCAGTCTCAATTTATCTAGCTTCAGCTCCAAGCCACTGGATTGAGTTGTACCTTTCTGCTAGCCTGAAGAGCCCATGTCAAATATTTGTTCTCCATGTAGGTATTTATAGACTGCAATCAAGCCATGCCTAAACCTTTTCTTTGATACACTAAATAGATTGAGCTCCATGAGTCTGTCATTATAAGGCATGTTTGCTAAACCTTTAATCATTCTCATGGCTCTTCTCTGAACCCTCTCTAATTTATCAACATCCTTCTTGAATTGTGGATACCAGAACTGGGCACAATAGTCCAGCAGCAGTTGCATCAGCGCCAAATACAGAGTAAATTAACTCCTCCTCTCCTACTGAAGATTCCCCTGTTTATGCATCTCCCGATCACATTAGCCTAAGTTTGGGCCACCGTGTTGCACTGGGAGCTCATGTTCAGCCGATTATCCACCATGACTCAAGTCTTTTTCAGAGTCATGGTGTAGATGAGTGGACTCACCCCTGCGGCGCCTCCTGCTGGTGACTTCTGGGAATTAGCTCGATTCAGCTCCAGAGCGCCCTCTGCAGCCCGGTGATCCGCCTTCCAGCTACTGGCCCCCATGTCCCTCCCAGGACCATGGTGCCCCTTTAACGGGGTCTCCCCCTCCCAGGGGAACCCCCACCCCACTATCCCCACTTTGGGCAGTAGCCAATATTGAGGCAGTCTTCATCTAGCCCCTGCTATCTGGGGCAGACTGCAGTATAAGCCACTCATCACAGCAAAGGGGTTTGGACCTGCTGCCTTTGCCTACTCCTGGGCTGCCCTCTGCAACTCCCAGCACCTCTTGGCTTAATGCTAGGCTGCGGCCTGGGGCTTTCCAATCAGGAGCTCCCCAGCTCCTCTGCCTTTCCCCAGCCCTGCTCCACTCTAGGTACCTTGTCTAGCTCCCTACAGCCAGGCCCTTCTCCCTCTAAAGGCAGAGAGAGACTTCTGAGCTCCTGGCTTCCAGCCTCTTTATAGGGCCAGCTGGGCTCTGACTGGGGCATGGCCAAGCTGCAGCTGCTTCCCCCAATCAACCCAGCTCTTTCCTTCCACAGCCCCAGCCCTCTGCAGGGCTGGCTCTAACCCTTCCCAGGCAGGAGCGAGTGACCACCCTGCCACACATGGCTTCCCAGGACAGTGTACCCATCCTGTAAGCATGGCCTACAGTCTCTGTTCGTAGGGGTATATTTTGCTGTATTTACAACGGACATTGTTTGCTTGCACTTGGTTTACCACATGATCCCGATCACTCAGGCAGTGATCTATCCTCACCATATACCACACCATTAATTTCTGCAGCATCTGCAGACTTTATTAGCGATGATTTTATGTTTTCTTCCAAGAGGATATAAAACCTCATACTCTCAGCTATGACTAACAGAGGTCAGGAAGAAATTTTCCTTGGGAGGCAGGCTAGGTCATAATAGTAGTTTATTTTATTTTTCTTTGTATCAACTAATACTGGACACTTTCTGAGACAGAATACAGACCCAGATAGACTGGGTCTGATCCAGTATAGGCATTCCTAAATTAAGAACAAAGAAGAGAAGACAACAACAGCACAAAATTGCTTAGAAGCAGGGAAATACAAGTGTGCGGGAGCATTGTGTGGTCTTTGGGAAGCTACTTTATATAGACAATCTTTGAAACATAGAGCTGGAAAGGACCTCAAGAGGCCATATAGTTCTACCCTTTGCACTGAGATAGGCCCAAGTGTACCTACACCAGAGGTTCTCAAACTGTGGTCCACAAACCACCAGTGGTCTGCAAGCTCCATTCAGGTGGTCTGTGGATAGTTCCCTTTAAGGCGCACACCTGGGTGGCCGCACACAAGAGAATGAAGGGCCATCCACCTAATTAGTGGAGGTGCACAAGCATAGCTCCACTAATTAAGTGCCTGGACCCTGGAGAAGACACACATAAGGTGAGGTGGTGGCCTTGGGGGGAAATAGAGGGTAGGTGGGAGAGGGCAGTGGGGTGAGAAGAGGGGGTGGAAGGGAATTTGGGATGTGTAGGGCCGTGACAGCCAGAGAAAGAGGTGACTTTCCCCCGCTCCAGGGCTGGGGCTGCCATGGAGAGATGGGCCTTAATCCCAGCCCCAGCTCTGTGGTGGAGGAGAAAGGGCACATCCATTGCATTAGAAAGGTAAGACTACTGATAGTAAAATACAAGTTGTGCGCTTTTATTTGTAGAACAAAAAAAATTAAGTTTTTTGATAGCACTTTTATCCAAAGCACATGGTACAAACAATATTTGGAAAGATCATTAAGAGGTCCGTCAAAATCCTCAGCAATTTTCAAGTGGTCAGTGAAAGAAAAAAGTTTGAGAACCACTCACCTAGACCATCCCGTACAAATGTAACCTGTCCTTAAAAACCTCCTCTCTTGGAAGCCTGTTCTGTACTTCAGTATCCTTAGAGTTAGAAAGTGTTTCCTAATATCTAACCTAAATATCTCTTGCTGCAGATTAAGCCCATTACTTCTTGTCCAACCCTTGGGGGACATGGAGAACAATTGATCACTGGCCTTTTGAGAACAGCCCTTAACAGATTTGAAGTTTGTTATCGGGTCCCACCCAGTTCTTTTTTTTCTCTCAGGACCAAACATGCCCAGTTTGTTAAATCTTTCCTCAGAGGTCAGGTTTTCTAAACCTTATATCATTTTAGCTGATCTCCTCAAGACTCTCTCTAGTTTGTCCACATATTCCTTAAAATGTGGTGCCCAGAACTTAACACAGTACCAAGTAGAAAGGGACAAATACTTCCCAGGTCTTACATATGAAACTCCTGTTAATATCAGTCTTTTTCTCAACTGCAACACATTGTTGAGTCATACTTAATTTGTGATCCACTGTACCTGGGCTTGGAAGGGTTGGATTTTTACCGGTAAGTTTCAGTAAATGTTGATTTTACTATACATACACACAAACAGATGGAAAAATACCTCCATCAATGATAACAGAAATTTACATATAGGCAGAGTAAGAAAAATGCTGCTTGAGACTGTATTAGAGTTTGATTTAAGGATATTTATTTTGTGTACTTTGACATATGATGTTGACAATTTGTGTTTTAATGGTTATAAAGTTTTTCCTTTTGTATCTCAATGTCTATTGTCATTAAATGATTATCTGACACCTGTCATAAACAGATAGCTAAGGGTTAATGTTTCTTTTACCTGTAAAGGGTTAACAAAGGGAACCAAACACCTGACCAGAGGACCAATCAGGAAACCAGATTTTTCAAAGCCCAGAGAGGGAATTTTTGGGTGTGTGTCCTTTGTCCGTGTCTCTGTTGCTCTCTCGGCTCTGAGAGTAATCTCTCTATCTCCAGGCTTTCTAATCTTCTGTTTCCCAATTAATTACAGATTAAACAATATAGTTTTTATATTTTTTGTATTTACTTGTGTACGTTCTGGCAGATGTTTCAATTGTATTTCTTTCTTTGAATAAGGCTGTTTATTCATTTTTTTCTTTTAAACTACGCCTGTATATTGTCACCTTGATATACAGAGAACACATTTTTATTCATCTTTTTCTTTCTTTTTATATAAAGCTTTCTTTTTAAAACTTGTTGGATTTTCTTTTCTAGTTGAGGCTCAAGGGGATAGGAATCTCTGTGCCAGGATTACGGTCTCTCTCAGGGAAAGACTGGGAGGGGGAAAAAGAAGGAGGGGGGAAGGTGAATGGTCCTCTCTGTGTTTGTGTTTCAAGGACTTGAAACACGGTGATCTCCCAGTGTACCCAGGGTGCGAAAATCTGGGAGGAGGTAAAGAGGAGGAAGGGAAGTGGGTTATTTCCCTTTGTTGTGAGAGCCTAAGACTCAGGGCCTCTGAGTCTTAGGGTCCCCCAGGGAAGGTTTTGGGGAGACCAGAGTGAGCCAGACACTGGAATTCTGGCTGGTGGCAGCGCTATCAGATCCAAGCTGGTAATTAAGCTTGGAGGGTTCATGCAGGCACCCACATTTTAGACGCTAAGGTTCAGAATTGGGACTTATGCTTATGACAACACCCCTCAATAATTCCCTGCAACAGTGAAAATTTAAATTAATAATAGAAAAAATGCTTAAAAATAAGCATCAATATTATCCACCAAATTTATTTTAAAAATAAATAAAAATCGTACTCTGCCAAGCCTAATTACAACCCCTGGGTCGTTTTCAGCAGTACTACCAGCTAGCCACTTATTCCTGTTCTGTAGCTATGCATTTGATTTTTCCTTCGTAAGGGAAGTACACTGCATTCATCTTTACTGAATGTCATCTTGCTGATTTCAGACCAGTTCTCCAGTGTATCAAGATTGAACCAAGAATCCAATATTTTGAATTCTAACCCTGTCCTCCAAAGTGCTTGCAACCCTCTGAGTTTGGTGTCATCCATAAATTTTGTGAGCATATTCTTCACTCTATTAGCCAAGCCATTAATATTGAATAGTAGCAGACCCAGGACAGACCCCTGAAGGACCTCACTAGATTGGTTCCCTGTCAAACTGGGAGGACCTCTGAACTACTCTTTGAGTAGTTTTTTCAACCAGACTTACATTCAGCTTGTAGTAATTTCATCTAGACCACATTTCCCTAGTTTGCTTACGAGATTGTCATGTGTCAAAGGGGTTACTATAATCAAGATACATCATATCTACAACTTCCCCTCTATCCACAAGGTCAGTAACCTTCTCAAAGAAAGTAATTAAATATCTAGAGTAATTTTTACAATGTAAAATACATTGTTATTACACAGACACACACACACAAAGGTGATTAGAGGATTCAGATGATAAATATAAGCTAGCACTGATGACATTTAATATAAAGGCCGAACTGTCTAGTTCAGTGGTCCCCAACGCGGTGTCCACGGGCGCCCGCTGGGGCATCTATGTGTGCTCACGTACTGTTCAATGGACAAGCATCCGCCGAAACGCTGCCAAGCAGCAGCAGCAGCATCCAAAGGCGTTGCTGCTGAAATGCTGCTTCTTGGTGGCATTTCCGCAGATGCTCGTCCACCGGCCACGGTCCTCGGTGGCTCATCATCCAGGTGCCCGCCAGACAAAAAAGGTTGGGGATCATTGGCTAGTTGATGGAGCAAAGACTTGGGACCCAGGATACCAAGGAGCTCTGCCACTGGCTTGCTGGGTGACTTTGGCTAGTCACATGCCCCATGCCTCAGTTTCCCCATCTGTAAAATGGGTATAATCATACAGACTTGCTTTGTACATCCAGTTGAGATCTACTAATGAAGGACACCGTATAGGAATCAGGACTCCTGGTTTCTATTGTCAGAACTTTGCTACTGACAAAGTAAACTTGGGCAAGTCACTTAATCCGTGTATCAGTTTTCCCAGCTACCAAATTGATGTATTTACCCTACCTCGCAGGGGAGGTGGAATTCACGGTGTGCAAAGACCCCCTTCACCGCAGAGTGCAGTGTTAGCAGCAAATACTTGAGTTAGTGATAACAAAATGTGACAAGCTGAATCATCTGTACTGAAATCAGAGAATTAAAACCTGGAATGTTAATGTATCCAAGCAAGTGGCAACACACCAGTTTTCTATTCACCCCCCCATGAGCCATCTAGCTTCTTCCATACCACGCAGGCAAGTGGAGAGCTTTAGAAACAAAAGACTTAGTGCACTGTGAGATTCAACACAAATAGACAGAAGCTGCATTTACTACAGGTTAACAACCGCCATTTAGAAGACTGCAATCTATAAAACACTGCAACTCTGTCTCAGTGTCCTTCAGATAAGGCCTTAAAAAACAAAGTTTCTATGGGGATATTAAAGGTCTCATAGCACTTAATCCAAGAGAGGGATTTGCCCACCGTGTTGGCCAAACATTCCCTTCTCTCCCGCACAACTACTGAGCATGACAACTGTTTACTCAGCAACCACCCTCCACTCCAGAGGTTGCTGCATTTCAGTTGTATTCTAAAAAGCCCTACACAACAACTAGGCAGTGATAGCTAGTGATATTATGACTTACACAGCGCTATCATCTGTATGTATCGGATTTATGAGGAGGAGCCCTGTGTCATTTCCATTTCACAGATGGGGAACCGAGGTACTTGCCCATTGTCAGACAGGGAGCCAGCAGCAGAGTGGGAGAACAGAATTTCAGTCTCCTGCAGCCCACCTGCAATCCAAATCCTTAGTGAATATCTCAGAGACCTTGTGCCACATAATAGGGACACATAGTAGAGAACAAAAGTATTTCTTTCTATTCGCGGACCAGGGCTTTGTAAAGCTTACTGGTCCTAAAGCACTTCTACTGCCCACCAAGGGACTTCCAGTCATGCTGGCTGCAAGATTTCATACCTTAACACCACAACATCCTTTCCATTCTACTCCCAAAGCTCTGGTCAATTCCAATGTGATTTTAGCAGACAATCTCATGCATGGCTAAAGTTAACGATTTCTGCTATTTCAAAGCGGGGTTCCAAGCTTTCAGATGACACAAAACACTGTTTTCTACTAGCTTTGGCAAATCAAGATAGCAACCACTAAAACCCATGTCTGAACTGAAGCAGAAAAGAATCAGAAAGCAAGTTAGTCATCAGAATGATTCAGTTTTAAATGTCTGAAGTCTCATGACCAGCCAGGTTTGGAAACAGATGTGGTATGTCAGGGGGGAACTGAGAATCCCAGCCTTCCTGGGCTATGCAGCAATGGCTTTGCAGGCCTGAGGGCTCATGAGATTTGTGACAGTAATGTTGCTGCCGGTCCTTCTAACATTACCGCAAGTCTAGTCATGGAACTTGGACCAAATATTCTCTGCATCTGGAAGCTGATTCTCTTCCCAACCCTGCCTCCTCCCGCCATTGCTATGCATATGAGGTGGAACCAAAGCACAAGGGCAGCTTTTAAAGAGGCTGATATGACAGAGACTGTGAAATTTTCCTTCACACTAAATCAGAATTTCTATAAGTGTGAAATTATTCCATAAAGTGTCAGCTACAGCCGATAACACCCGTGTCTTCCTTGTCCCTCTAGGGAGAAACCCAGGAGCACCATGTGATCAGAGATTCGCAAGCGTAGTGAGTGTCACCTGCTGGTGACTGTCTCCGCTATGCAAGTCCAGTAGAGCGGGCTGCCTAGAGATTCCAAGTCGAGGCACACAGTGTTTCTACAGCAATTCACCGGGTTACTTTGGTTTTTGTTAGTGCGACTGTGAAGAGTTGCCTTGGGGCACTAGCAGGGTCAAAGTTCATACTCTGAGTACTGCTTCTTGCTCCCAAGTGGGGAGGAAGCTTGCATTGTTGCTGCTTTTACTGTGCCTGCTCTACGCACAGAGGACGGAAGCCTCTGGAGCTTTCATTCGGATACCCACCACTGGCACTAACTTCATTCGAAGGCTTCAAACAGTTCCAGATGTGGTTACAAATTCAAACTCTATGGTCTCCACTGACCCAGAAGCGCCCAGATTAATAACGATGAAGTCACTGAAATAATACAACTGGAACCACTGTTTAACCTAACTGGCAAGCTTAGCTGTGCCCTCTCAGGGCAAACAACATTTTAAAGCCAGAAGAACCCAGTCTCATCATCTAGACCAGGGGTCTCAAACTCAGTTTACCTTAGGGCCAGTGCCAAATCTTAAATCCTCCCAGCCAGCCAATAATGTCACTCATGATGCCCAGAACCCGCACTCCAAAACTCCCGCCCCTACCTGCCTAAGGCTCTGGGAGGGAGTTTGGGTGGGGGAGGGGGTCTGGAGTGCAGGCTCTGGGAAGGAGTTTGGGTGCTGGATGCAGGCTCTGGGGCAGGGGACGGAGGTGCAGGAGGAGGGGTGAGGAGTGCAGGCTCTCAGAGGGAGTTTGTGGGCTGGGAGTACCTGGGAAGAGGGTACAGGGAGGGGATGTGTGGGAAGGGGGTGCAGGCTCTGTGAGGAAGTTTGGGAGCAGGGAGGGGGTGGGGCTGCAAGCTCTGGGAGGGGCTTCGGTGCTTACCTGGGGCTCCCAGGTGGAGTGGGCCAGGGGGCCTCCACACGTTGCTGCCCCCAGGCACTGCCCCCGCAGCTTCCCACTGGCTGCAGGGGCACTTGAGGTGGCAGCAGCACGCAGAGGCACAGCCCTGCCCTGGGCCTGCAGGGAAGGGCTGGTAGATTCATACACCTGTATGTCCTGCTGGCCACATGTAAATTAGAGTGTCAAATTCTGCTCAGTCATATGAGTATTTACCCATCACAGTGAGGTCATCCCAGTATTTGACCCCCTGCGTATGATCTGATGTGGCTGGATAACTTCATTTGGAGCAGGACTGGCACCAAGTATTTACACCACCCAATATATGCTGTTTAACATAATCCAGGGTACTGTGCAGACAGAGGGGCATGATCTATTGGCCCATGCACAGGACAGTGAAACAGGAACTCAAGAGTGCTAGCCCTGGCTCTGTGCCTCTGGGCTAGTCACAGAACCGCTCTGTGCCTCAATTTCCCCATCAGTAAAATGGGGATAAGACTTCCCAAACTCACAGGGTCATGGCAAGTACTGGTGTTTGCAAAGCATTAGGATGAACTGCACTAAGTGTCCAATAAAAGATCTAACTACATAAGAAATTTATAATAGAAACAGCAACTGTAAAACTATTTGGTCCAAAGATGGGCATGCAGAACCTGGAGGTGCTGGTGACAGCTTTTTCGACGTTCTTGAAGTAGAAAAGAAAGAATCACAACCCTTTGTAAGTCACTTGGGAGGTACTGGTGGATCCAAAGAGGAAGACAGCACCAGAGCGGGAAAGTTCAGAATGCAGGTGGCAAGTTGCAACCCCAGCTCACAGCTGACCAAGGACTAGGCCCATCCTAGGATTTGTGTTATACCCAGAGTCCCTCACGTCAGCCTGCTTGTCTCCTACCTGCTGTGTCTCATCTTGTATACTGGGACTTTCAGAGACTAAGGGAGTGAGACACCTAAATCTCACCGAGTGTCAACGGGGTCTGGAATGGGCTTATCAAACCATCCTAAGTCATTTAGGAGCCTCAGCCCCAGGGACTTGGGGAAGTTACAGCCCTCCCAGGAACTTGTGCTCCTAAGGGTACATTGACACTGCAGTCAGGGGGTGTCACTTCTGCCTTGGGTAGATGTACACATACTAGCTTTGATCCAGATAGTGAGCCAAAATAGCAGTGGCCCTGGAGTTACGTGGGTGATGGGACAGGCTAGCTGCACCCCTCACTCCTGGGTATGTACTCGGGCAACTAACCCGTGTCACTGCCCACGTAGCCATCGGCCACACTACTACTGTGAGTGCACTAGCCTGATGAAAGTTAGCACAAGTACATCTACCCGAGCTGGAAAGAACACCCCTGGCTGCCGTGCAGACGTACCCTAACTCACTCACACTCTTGGAACTCTCACCCTTTGGTTGTCAGCTCTTTAAGACAGTGACTGTCATAGATTCATAGATTCTAGGACTGGAAGGGACCTTGAGAGGTCATCGAGTCCAGTCCCCTGCCCTCATGGCAGGACCAAACACTGTCTAGGCCATCCCTGATAGATATTTAAGAGTAGGTTAGATAAATGTCTCCAGAGATGGAGATTCCACAATCTCCCTAGGCAATTTATTCTGTCTGTGCAGCACCCATCACCACAGCTGTTTGGCCTCCAGGTGCTACCACCGTACAGATGTTAAACTATCACCACCACCCTCAGCCTGAGACCATCTTGAGAAACAGACCCCAAGCCACCTTCTCTTTAGAACAGGAATAGCAGCTCAGCCCCGCCAAGGACCAGCTTTAGGAAGTGCGGGGCCCAGTTCGAACAATTTTGACGGGGCCCTGGCAGGGATGACTAAAAAAAACAAAACAAAACAAAACACGTGGGGCTTGTACACACCGGGCGGTGTTCCGAGTCTTTGGCGGCACTGAAGAGCCAGAGTGAGCAAAGTACCCGCCGTCAAAGTGCCGCCGAAGACCCAGCATGCTGCCGGGTGAGTAAAATTAAGAAGGTACCTTTAGCCAGGGAAAGGATTCTCACTGGGCGCGGGGCCCAATTCGGGGGCATTGGTGGAATAGGCCTAAAGCTGGCCCTGGCCCCGCGTCCCTCACAGGCACTACAGGCGAGAACATAAACCGGTGCCTCATCTCCAAGATGCCTTTACCTTGCACTCTCTTTGCAAGTCTGTGCAGCAACTTGGCCACGGGCCGTTTGCCAGGCTCCTCTGCTGCCTGCGTAAACACACTGGCACCAGCTGGAGTTTGGAATCCATCGAGTGCACTGCCAGCCGGTGACGTGGAGAAAAGTCAGATTAGGGGAATGAGTAATGAGCAAGCGGGTGGGAGAGGAGCTACTGTTTGCACAGAACGGTTTGCAAGGGATGGCACTAGCCAAAACGAAGCTTCCCGAATGCTGTGCAAATTACAGCTCTCCTGCCCTACTCCAGCTACTAGCCAGATGGGTTTTAATCTCCCAATCACTTAGACAGGAATCTGCTCCGGTGAATACGATACTGACACCTGATCCAATGAGAGTCTAAACTGGTGACATTAAAACCCCAGTTCTAGAACTAGGCTGGCATCCAACAGTCACTCAGTATGTCTACACTGCACAAAAAAGCCTGCAGCAGTAAGCCTCAGAACCTAGGTCTACACACTCAGACTCATGGGACTTGCGCTACGGGGCTAAAAATAGCAGTATAATGTTCCCACTCGGACAGGAGCTGAGGCATGGAAACCCGGCGAGGGAGTGGATCTCTGAGCCTGCGCAGGAATGTCTACACTGCTACTTTTAGCCCTGTAGCGTGACCCCTAGTATGTAGACCTGGGCTCAGACTCACTGCTGTGGCGCTGTTTGTTCAGTGTAGACATGCCCTCAGTTGCTTGCATCTAGCAGAACCCTTGGCAAGGGGCGGGGGGGGTGGGGTAGGGGGGGCACATGCTGGAATAGCCTTCAACACCCTTTGTATCCAATGCAACAAGCACCATCCTTGGCAAATGGTGCAACAAATCAAAACCTTGTGAGAATGTCAGAATAGCAGCTTCTTGTGCAGCTAAGGAGAATATCTGGGCCAAGGAGAAAAATCCAGCCCAGGGAGGGGTACGGTCCCCTCTGGCAAATACAGCACTGCCAGTATTAGAGAAACATCACACTGGGAACTACTCAACACGCCATAGGGAAGTGAATGGGATAATGGGGTCCACAAATTAAAGTAACACCGCACAATTATTACGACAAGTATTTGAAGACTTATCGTCACAATGCATAGCCCACCTGTTTACTTATAACAGAGTGAATGAAGTCAAAATAATTCTTAGTGTGGGAGCTGCTTATCCCAGATAAATGCTGGGGTGCCCTTTTCCCCCTTTAGAAGAGAACCTAGAGCACGCGCAGATCCATGTATCAATAATTCATGGCTCTGTTACTGACGTATCTTGGATTATTAAAAGCTGGAATTTATATAATATCAAGATTTTTAGATGTGACTAGAGATTCTGGGCATCCAAAACAGACCTATTAAAGGGCATCCCCTCCCCCTCAGAAAACCATCTTAAAATCCTGACCCCACCTACTTCATTGTTCAAGCTGTTGGCACTTTGCAGGTCATGCAGCAAAATCAAAAGTGAAACTGACAAATGTTTCTAGTCAGAAGTCGGTCAGTTTCACTTTCAGGTGTGCCCAGGCACTTGTCTGCAGCTAACAGCAAGTTACTGGGTTTGGTTTTCAACACCTTTAAATGCATAAACTTGGCCCCGCCCTGCCTGGGAAGTTTGCTTAGAAATAAATCATAGAAATGTAAGACTGGAAGGGAACCTTTATGTGTCATCTAGTTAGGGTGACCCAGACAGCAAATGTGAAAAATCGGGACAGGGGTGGAGGGTAAGAGGGGCCTATATAAGAAAAAGACCCCAAAATCGGAACTGTCCCCATAAAATTGGGACATCTGGCCACCCTACATCTAGTCTAAACCCCTGCACTGAAACAGGACTAAGCATTATCTAGGCTTTCTGTAACCGGTGTTTTTCTAACCCGTTCTTAAAAACCTCGGGTGACAGATTACACAGCCTCCTTGCAGCAGTAAAATATTTCTGTTCATATTAGAGGTTTGACAAACAATTTAAAAAATATACATTGCTTCCTAATGTTGTCCTCTGAGGGCTCGAGTGCCCATTGAAACAAAAATAAAAACTTGTTAATCCGAAGTACATTCCAGATGCATCAGAATAGGACCTGCACATAATTTGGACTCCCAGATTTGAAAGCTGAGGCTCAAGGATAAAACAGAAGGAGGTTTTTTAGCATCTCATTTAAACACACTGTCCAAAGATTCCTGTCTATTTTAACAGACAACAGTTCGTCTACCACACATTTCCCTTATATTTATCCCCACCGCACTAGGAGATCTAGATTCTAACCCCAGTTCCGCCATAAATTCTGCAACCTTGGCCAGGTCACTTCACCTCTGTTCTCCTCGGTTTCCCTGTCCATCAGATACAAATGACACACTACCCTACAACAAAGGGCTACTGTGAGGCTTCATTCGTTACTATTTGTACGGCGTTTTAAGAGCTTTTCGTGGAGGGTGCTATAATAGGGCAGAGTATATTTAGTATTAGTCTGGAAACAGGAGCTCATTTGTCAGCCTCCTCCCCTTGGCAGGATCATATTTGGGAGATCAGGATTCAGGACGACAGTGCTGAACGTCCGAAACAAGGATGGGAACAAGAATACAAGAAAAAGCATCACAACTGGACCTTTAATGACTCTGGGTAAAATAGTTTCATCTCTCCTCCCACCAAGCTGTGTGGTGACCCTAGAATCCAGATGTGCTTTTGGTTTTGACTAACTAAAACCACCTACTTTCAAGGCACGCGGAGGGGGGAAGTTTCCAAGTTTAGTGAGTATAGGTTATACAAAGTAGCAATGCTGCACCTCCCAAGTGTGCTTTAGCAACAAGCTTATCTGAATGGTTTGAAACAAATAGGAATTTAACACAAGTCAGCAAGATTTTATTACCATAAATGTCTACAGCTCTGCAAGCCAGAAGAGAGGGCCCTGGACCAGGAAATAGGGATTTGATTCCCAGCTCTGCCACTGGTCTGTTGGGTGACCCTGGGCAAGTCACATCATCCCCCCGTGCCTCAGTTTCCACATCTGTAAAATGTGGACAATGATACTGACCTCCTCAGAAAAGTGCTTTGTTGATCGAGAGATGAAAAACACTGTGTGAGAGTTTGGTATTATTAAGGATAACCTAGTTAAAGCAAGAGCAACTGGTGGTGCAGTCATCCATGTCATAACACCGGCATTGCAAATCAAATCCTTTTCAAGTTTCATTTGTTGCTAGAACATGGTTTAAAAAAATGTCAGTGAAATAAAAGCAATTTGGGGCTTGGGTGAAGAGAACTTATTTTAATTTAAATATGGGGTAATTTTAATCAGAAAAATAGTGAAAGTGATTCTTTGCCATCACTTAGATTTACTTTTAGAATGAGCAAGCATGTCTTTTCAAAGCGTGGTCTGGCCTGTAGCTTCCTGCACTGACCCTGGACAGGTCAGGAGTAGAATCCCATTTAGACGGCTTGCCAAAGAGGCCAGGAGCTGTAGAAAATCCAGCGCTGCTTTCTGACTCTCACACTAACTACAACTTTCACACCATCAGTCTGGATGGGAACCAGCTCCAACATGAATTAAGAGGGGACTGAAACTGGGTTCAATCCAAAACAATATCGTCATCACATCAGCCTTCATCTTAGAAGCAACAGATGGAGAAGCATATAGTAGATCATTTCCTCCATCTCACTGCCAAGACAAGACTGTTCACTATAGTTAGGGTCCTACTGAATTCACAGCCATGAAAAACATGGCACAGATCATGAAACTGATCTCTCCCTCCCATGAAATCTGGCTACTGTGTGGGTGTGAGGGGAAGGTGTGTGGGGGGAAGAAAGAGGTGTCACAGTATTGCTACCCATACTTCTCCACTGCCTTCACAACTGGGTGCCCAGAAAGTGGCGGCTGCTAGCCAGGGACACAGCTCAGAAAGCAGCACCACTGCAGGCTGCAGCGCAGAAATAAGGGTGGCGATACCATACCATGGCATTCTTACTTCTGCGCTGCTGCTGGCGGCAGCTCTGCCTTCAGAGCTGGGCACCTGGACAGCAGCCGCTGCTTTCTGCCTGCCGAGCTCTGAAAGTAACGCAGAAGTGGCAATACCACGGACCTGCCACAATAGCCAGTTTGAGAAATGCTGACTTAAGGTCTTTACATGTACCAGGGGTAGCCGTGTTAGTCTGTATCCACAAAAACAACAAGGAGTCTCATGACACCTTAAAGACTAACAGATTTATTTGGGCATAAGCTTTTGTGAGTAAAAAGCCTCATTTCTTGGGTTTACTTACCCAAGAAAGCTTATGCCCAAATAAATCTGTTAGTCTTTATCATAGACTGTCAGGGTTGGAAGAGACCTCAGAAGGTCATCTACTCCAACCCCCTGCTCAACACAGGAGTGGATCCCCAACTAAATCCCCAAATGGCCCCCTCAAGGATTGAACTCACAACCCTGGGTTTAGCAGACCAATGCTCAAACCACTGAGCTATCCCTCCCCCCTGTAAGGTGCCACTAGATTCCTTGTTGGTTTGTAAGGGCTTTACATGGTTATATTTTTAAATACATATTCATGCTTTGTGACAACACTAAAATTTATTATCTAAAACCATGAAATTTTAAAATGCTGTGATGTGAAATTTACCAAAATGGACTGTGAATTTGGGAAGGGTTTATCTATTGCACAGCATTGTGTCCAGTCCAGTTTCAAAGGCATCTCTCTAGCAAGAAACTTACAAGGCTCCTGTCACAGAGTGCCTCACTTTTTAATGTATTTGTCCTTGCAACACCCCTCTGAGGTGGGGGAAGTACTATTATCCCAATTTTAGATGGGAAACAGAAGCACAGAGAGGCTAAGTGAATTATACAAACCTTGTTGTGGAACAGACTTGAATAACTCAGAACTCCCCACTCCTAGGCTAGTGCTCTAAGTGCTGCACTGTCCTTCTTTGCCATCTGGCGACTGCCCCTTGGCCAAGACAGAATACCAGGCTACAAAGGGCACTAGTCTGACCTGCCAAGGCAGGGCCTTGGTTACAAAGTGCTCTCTGCACAGGGATTTCCCACTGAAGTCAATAGAAGCTGAGTGTGTGAAGAGCAGTTGCAGGGTCAGGCCCTAAGAAGTTGATACAGTACTTTGTGTGTGAAAGGCTGTACAGCTGTTCAGAGTTGTATTAGCCACCATGTTCATAGAATCATAGTAGCGTAGGACTGGAAGGGACCTCGAGAGGCATCTAGTCCAGTTCCCTGCACTCATGGCAGGACTAAATAATAACTAGACCATCCCTGACAGAGGTTTGTCTAACCCAGCGGTTCTCAACCTGCGGCCCACTTGCAGTGCAATCAGCATGCAGCAGCGGCCCATGTGACATCCTTAGGGCCACACAGGTAGTATATATATATCGTGTGGATGCGGCCCACGTAACACAGAGAGCTGCATATGCAGCCCACAGTGGTAAATAGGTTGAGAACCACTGGTCTAACCTGCTCTTAAAAACCTCCAAAGACAGAGATTCCACAACCTCCGTAGGCAATTTGTTCCAGTGCTTAATCACCCTGACAGTTAGGAACTTTTTCCCTAATGTCCAACATAAACCTCCCTTGCTTCAATTTAAGCCCATTGCTTCTTGTTCTCCTTAACCTCTGAGGTTAGGACAATTTTTCTCCCTCCTCCTTGCAACAACAGTTTACATACTTGAAAACTGTTCTCATGTCCCCCTCAGTCTTCTCTTCTCCATACTAAATGTTTTCAATCTTCTCTCATAGGTCATGTTTGACCTTTAATAATTTTTTGTTGCTCTTCTCTGGCCTGTCTCCAATTTGTCCACATCTTTCCTGAAATGTGGTACTCACAACTGGACACAATACTCCAGCTGAGGCCTAAGCAGCACAGAGCTACACAACAAGCTTTAGGGCAGCAAGGACTGCGGCCAGATAGTAGCTCACCACCTGTGAGCTGACAACACACAACGGCGGCTGTCTAGGTCAGAAGTGCGCCAGCTGTAGATTTGGAAGGAAATGGTTAAGTCACAGTCACATGGAAAGTGCCTGGGAGCCCAGAAAAATCCTTTCCTATAGGAAATGGTCTATTGTGAGGCAGGTTCTGACATTTCCTTCAGCCTCTCCATGTCTCTATTGCCAGACAGCAGGAGTGCTAAACCTTTCACCAGCTGACGGCAGCATCTAGCAGTGCGGCCTAGGAGAGAGCTTGAGACTCTCCGCTTTGATCTGAGCTCTGGCCACTACAGTCTAGAAGGGGTCAGTAGATGATACTCTCCGAGCTCCACACCAGCCTGAGTAAGGCCTAACACATGGCCCAAAGGCTGCTCAAAGCCCCCGCGTCCTGCATTCACCCATCCCTGGTGAAGTGACTCCACCGTGCAAACAGTCTCCGACACTAGCAGACGTAGGGCGGATCTTAGAAATGTCATGGAGCAGCAAGAATCAGAGGGGTAGCCATGTTAGTCTGGATCTGTAAAAGCAGCAAAGAGTCCTGTGGTACCTTATAGACTAACAGACGTATTGGAGCATGAGCTTTCGTGGGTGAATACCCACTTCGTCGGATGTATGGAGCAGCAAATGGCAGGACATGGAAGCAGCATGCCTACGCGAGGTGAGAAAGGAAACAAGGAGTCAAAGGGGATACCCAGGTTGTGGATCTGAGCAACGATGATGATCAAGACTGGGGTGGAGGGGAGGAAGGATAAAGGCAGCTTTGGAAAGAGATCACCAGTCAGGGATGCTGGAATTGTTAGAGATAGGCAGACACAGGGCAGGAGCGAGGGGGCAGGGCAGGAGTGGAGAGAGACATCATTCCGGCAAAGATCACTGATCAGATCTCACAAGGAGAGGCTGTAAAGTGAGGCAGGGGCAAGGCACAGTCCTGAGGCACCTCACCAGAGTGGGAAGGGGGAGAAGCACCCACGAGAAGAGACTCTGATCAGAGAGGTCGGAGAACCAAGACAGCCACAACAAACACCAAGCGAGGACAAGACGTCAAGACGGGGGGTATGACTGATGCAGCCAAAAGCGGCAGTTTAGGAGGCTGGACCAGAGCCTGAGGACCCCCCTGGCCAGGAAGAGGCCATTAGAAACCTCTGACAGCAATTGCAGTGGGACACGGAGAGCCAGAGGACCCATGATGCAAGACAGGAACTGGAGGTGCTGCCTGTGCATGCTGCATTCAGTAGGTTCATATGTGAAGGGTACAGAGGGGATGATGTGATAGTAAGAGGCAGCTGGAGTCAAGAAATGACTTTCTAAAAGCACATCTACACTTACAGAGGCATGTAGAGTACGGACACTGAACTCCCAGCAAGAAGGGCTACAAATAGCAGTTTAGAAGGTGAGACATGGCTTAAGCAAGCAGAATGCCATACGCGTTTGAACTTCAGTGTATCTACCTACATGCCCAAGCAGTGTCTCCCACCTCTACGCTGCTATTTTTCAGGATACTGCCCTCCTGCCAGAGACTTTTCCTTCCGTGGGAAAAGACACCAGCAGCTCTCTGTTGCTGGAGCCTTTCATTGTGACACGTAGATACACAAGTAGTGCCTGTATTCTACATGCTCCCGTATGTGCAGGCACAGCTCAAGGGTGCGGGGACCACAGCATATGTGTACTATGAAAGGCAGCAGTAAAAGGGGAGAAGTTGAAGAGAAGAAGTGAAAGGAGATCAAGAGGGTGTGAGGTCACTGGGACAGGCGAAGGTGGAGAGTAGGTGTGTTGAAACCTGCCTAAGCGGGAAGGGAAGAGAGGGTCACATTTGCATGGTATGTCACATGTCCTTCCGAGTTCTCCAGACATCCATAGAACTTTCTAGAGGGTGGGGGAGAAAGTAAGGGATACAAAGTCAGCATTTCCAGCACAAAACACTTCAAATTATCTCTATGCATATAAAAAAACAACAAAAAACACACCATTTTTGTCTCATCACAGGTCTCCTTTACTCTAATACTGGCTCTGCCTGGGCTGCCCCTACACTAAAATTCTTCTTCAATTCTCCTCCGTTGTTGCAGCTCCAGTGTAGAGAAGACACGGGTGTTTTTATTACTGTGTTGTCTCAGTGCAGGTCTAGATGAGGGAGTAAAATTATCAAAGGCACCTACGCTGAATGAACTCACACAGGAAAATGATAAAAGACAAAACACCCCAGCAGCTGTGGGTGACCACTTTTCATCTGACCCTATCAGTCCGCATCCTTGAACGAAACCTGCACACTTTCCAAAGACAAGCCTGGGAGCTTAAATTCATAACTCCACTAAACACTGAAAATTATTATTATAACAATCTGTAACCCACTAACCCCGCTTTTTCTCCTATGACTGCAGATGTATTAATGGGCTACTTCACCTTCAATGATTCCTTAGAATATGCACTAACCACTAATGCTAAACAATCTGTTCCATCTTGTATTTAGAGGAGAAGCTCAGAGTACCTTTCCCAGGCCTGAAGAAGCTGTGTGGAGCTCAAAAGCTCATCTCTCTCACCAACAGAAGTTGGTCCAATAACAGATATTACCTCACCCACCTTCTCTCTCAAAAGCGTCATTTAGGTTCTTCTAACAATTTTCTTCTGTGGTCTAGATGGTAATAATGCTCTGTCTACATAAGGATTCTGGCTAGTGCAGCCGCAATGGTGGGACATTAATGAAAATACCACCGTAGACAAGTCCCGTCACCAGGACCGTCAAGCCAACATCTTCCAACTGTGCAAAAATTCAATCAGCTTTTTCTAAAGAGAGCCCAGACAAGCTTATTCCGCACACAGCCCTGAGGCTAAGGCCATGTCTACACTAGACAGCTTACAGCAGCAGAGCTGTACCGCTGTAAGATCTCCTGTGTAGCCTATCTATGCTGATAGGAGAGAGTTCTCCCGTGGACATAATTAAACCACCTCCAACAAGCAGCAGTAGCCATGTCTTTGGGAGATGCTCTCCCGCAGACATAGCACTGTCCACACTGGCAAAGTTATACTGACAAAAGTGCCAATGTAGACAGAGTCCTAAAGCAAGAAAGTTCGGTAAAGTGACCACCAGCAGCAAGAAAAGGAAAACCCTCGGCCTGCTGTGTTAGTGGGAGACAAAATCCTCTCCTGCTCAAAGTCACTGCTTGTTTTGTTTTCAAAGTACAACTCTGAAACTTGCAGCCCGTGTGTCCAACTCTGCAGCATTTGCATGTGGTTTTGGAATTTATACCCCAGCCAGCTGGCCTTTCTGGCTCTAATTTAGATGTTTCCTTTAAAGACATTAAGATTTCTATGTACTGAAAACTACTTGTTCATTCAGTGCATTGCAATGAAAGGGAGGGAGGAACTATCTTTTTTCTTGTTTTGTTTTTTTAATTAAGGAAATGGGTTTCCCGCTTCTCTGATGAGTTCTCCGCCCCACCACCACCTTCCATCTCATCTCCATTTGCCCTGAAACGTGGCACTCAGCTGGGGGCCTGGGAGGGACACGATTCTATCAGACACACATGGTTTAGGCTGACCGCAGAAGCACGCCCGCCCCTGAGGTGCCAGGCTGGCCAGACTCCATGTATGGAGCAAGCCTGAAGGGCTGAGTTGTTCAGCAGGAATCCTCAGCCCCCTCCCTATCCCGTCTCCTCCCCTGAAAGAGGAGAGGAAAGAGAGGAGAAAGCTGGGAACAGGGGTGGGGGTGGGGGGGAAGCTCCACATTCCTGACATTTCTGTGCAAAGCACTGGGGCTGCAAGGAGCCTGCTCTCCCTGCTAGGGACAGGGAGGAAGAGCCCTGATGCCAGGCTTGGGAGAGGTGAAGCGTCTGCTCCTCTCCCATTACCAGGGGTTCCATTGTTATCATACGTAGTGGGGAGGGGCAGATAAATAACTCCCCCTCCCACAAGAGGAGTGGACACTCGTGTCTAAGGTTTCATTGGGTTCCCTCAGGTGGGGACTGGCTGGAGGGAGGCAGGAGAGCACCTCAGGCTTCTGGGATGTCTCTGGAAACAGGGAGAACAAGGCTCCTGATGAGCTCAGGGGTTGGTGGAGGGGAAGATTCCCCAATCATGGGGAAAGGGGCACTGGGGACCATGTGGCCTGGGAGGGGGCAGTGCTCTCCTCCATCAGGACATTTCTCTAAGGTCAGGATCATGACTCCCTCCAGGAAACGGGCAATGCTGGGGAAGGTGGGAACAAAATGAGGTGGTGGAAAATGGTAGGCCAGCTGCCCCCACTGACACCTAACCCCCAGTACCTCAATAGTAGGGTTGTCATCTGGCCAGATTCTCCCAGAATTGTCCCTCTTTGAGATAACTATCATAGGTGTCGGTCAGGGTGCTTCAAAAACTGGCCAGCTGGCGGTGTATAACGCGCTCAGGATCATCCCGAATGTCCCAGTTTTTTGTACCTCAGAGATGGCATCCCTAGCTTATGAGCAAAGGAAAAGGATGGCTGCATCACCATTAACTCCTCCTCCCAGAGAAAGGGAAGGGGCAGACATCCTCCACCAACACTGCCTCTCACCCTCTACAGGCAAAGCCATTTTTCTTCTATAAATGAACCCTATTTATAGAAATGTTTCCACTTCTTTAAAAAATCCTCTGTTTGATCTGAATTTACATATTCCCCTGCAGAGTTTGCACCCCAAACATTGCAACCAGGTGCTGGCACACAAGAATCCAGAGAGAGAAAGGGGTTGGTTATAAACAAACACAGAAGTAACGACAGCTGCGGGAAACTCAGAGCAAGCTACACAAATGGTGAAAAGTGGGCTGGATTTTTAAACTTCTTTTGATTTTGGTAATCAAAGATATCAGCGGTAACCTAGATAACGGATTAAAAAAAAAAAAAAAAGATTTAAAATCTGGTAGTGCCCCTTTGACAGAGCCCAGCAATTCATCCGCACTATACTGAGGACAGGAGGCAAAGAACTGCATGGAGGGGGAAATCTAGGTAAATGTAACACCGCAAATCAGAATTTAGGAAGGACACCAAGATCAACAGCAGATCCTGGCAGGAAGCACCACAGGTCTTAAAAATCCAAGAGCAGTCACTCTCTGAGTTATGTGCCTCACCTAAAATCCAACACTGCATCTCATGGCCACAGTGCACCTGAAAGATGGGGAAATCCAGCAGCACAGGGGCATTTGAATCAGGCTGAGCATTAGTCTTCCATTTGAATCGCCATCACCATTCCCAGCAGCACGGACTCGCTGCTTGGAGGTCTCCCAGACAAGGGATGTCCTCACCTAGCCTGCCCTGCATAGCTAGAGAGCTGTCAGGATCACAGCATCAGGTGGCCTAGCTGTGGGCACACACTGCCACCTCCCCTGCTCATCACAGCCTGACAGGACACTGCAGGGTTTCCCACCAAACCTCAAAAGGTTGTGGCCCCATCACAACACGTCCCCCCACAGCCCCTGCCTTAAAGCCACTCCACTTCAACTCCAGCCACATCCAACTGAGCAGTCTGGGCAGAACTTCCCCTCACTCATCAGCTCCCTCCACTTCTGGGGCACAAACCAATGTCATTGGACAGCTCATCCCCAAACCCTGGGGAAAACACTGGCCAGAGCCAGCTGTCCCCCTCCCCGGAGCTCTAGCTCAGGGACAGCCTCACCCCAAGTGTCTTTTCCTCCACCCCCCAATGGAGAAGTGCAAGGCTGTCATCACGCTGCTTGCTCCAGGCCCAAACACAGAGACTGAACAATGCCACCCTGCCAATCTCTTGACACAGCGGGTATTATCCCACTCCATGGACAGGGGTCCCACAAGCACTGCCATCCCCTGGCAGTAGCTAGTCAGTGTACCCCTACGCTCACCTACACTCAACCAGACTCAAGGAGGGCAGCAGCTAGAGGCCAGGGGGAAATCTTGTTCCTGGCGGGCACTGATTCAGGTCTAAGAGGAGCTGGGAGGGAAGTGGAGATCGCAAACTGGAGGGGAAGGAGGAGGCACTGGGGACAGGGAAGGATGTACTGAGGAGACTGGAAGTTGCAGGGGTCCAAGCTGTGGGTGTGGACAGAGTGCAGAAGCAGCTGGGGCTATGGAAGAGGGGAAATGAAGTTACTTGGGAGTCGATGGCTGTGTATGGGGGTGGGAGAGGACACGAAAAGTGGGAAGGATCCCTGGCGAATGAACGGGGAAGGAAGTGCAGTGTAGGGGAGGGAAACTAACCCACAACAGGGCACGGAAAAGGAGGATGGTGGGGCCTGAGGGACTTAGTGCACGGCGCTCCCCACGATGGGCGCAAAGGAGGTAGTGCCGAAAGGCAGAATCACTGGGATTCCCTCCTCAGGCAGGATGCGGTGGGGTCGTCTTCTCCCGCACATACTGAAGGGGTGCATTGCAAAGGTGCACTCTCCAGGGGAGCACCAGGGGAGGTGGGAATTTGCTTCCACTGACAAAGAAAGGATCTGCTGGAAACCCTTCTATTAACGGAGCCCTCCAATAGGGATGTGGGGTAGCAGGATCCCCTGGGTAGGAGTTACATTGGGATCCACCCCCAGAGGGGTGCAGTGCATTGGGGTCCCAGGGAGGACACCCTAGGTGGAGGGACTGCCTTGGGGTCCCTTGGAGAGACACAGGGAACACTCCCAGGAAGAGGTGCAGTGTCCCATCACTGAGGGCTGCAGAGGGGTCCCCCAAGGAAGTGAAATAGGGTCCCGTGGGGTGCAGCAGGCAGTATCCCGCGAGGGCCTGCGGTGTATCTGCAGGACGGGGTGCAGCAGGGTCCCAGGGTGGTGAGGGCAGCACCCGAGGGTGCACAGGGCGAAGTCCTGGGGAAGGGTCCCACGGAGAGGTGCAGGGGGTGCCCGGGGGGGGCAGGGCCCCCGCTCTCACCTCGAACATGAGCGCGATGAGCACGCAGAGCACCAGGCAGAAGCCGATGTCCGCGTGGTTGTGGATCAGGAACTCCTGGCTGAAGAGCGGGTAGCTCTTGGCCCGCCGGCGGAAGGCCATGGCCGGAGCGGAGCGAGCAGCCCGCCGCTGCCTCCGCCCAGCGCCGCAAACTTCTCCCGGCCCGGGGCCCGGACAACTTCGGCAGCTGCTCGGGACCCGCGCCTGCCCGACCGCCCCGCCCCGCCCGCCGCTTAACCCGTCCCTGCCCGTGGGGCTGGCTGGCCGCCGGCCGGGCTCGGCTCCTTACCGCCCCGCCCGGCTCGCTGTCCCCCGGCTACTCCCCCGGCTTTCAACCCACCCCGTCTTCACTCCTGCCTCCCACTGTTCAACCCTTCACCCACCTAGTGGGTCAGTCTCACTATCTCCGCTTGTCAGACGGGGAAACTGAGGCACGGAGTGGGACAGTGATTTACCCAAGATCGCCCAGCAGGCTAAGAGCAGAACTGGGAACAGACGCAAGGTCGCCAGAGTTGCAGCCTAGGCGATGCTGCCTCCCAAACCCACTTTATTCCACCTCCAGAGGTGCTAGAAACATACAGCCTTTACCCGCTGAGCATTATTCATATGAGCAGCCTGACTAAAGCCTATGAGTGAGGATTGGGCCCCTCTGACTTTACCTTCAGAGGCATTAAACCCACACAGGTCCCAGCGACTTCCTGTTCACATCCCTATTATCTTGCCCTAGGCTTCTCCCCTTTTAACATCCAACCAAACACCTACTGAAGAATAATGCAGCACATTCTGAACACCTTTCAGGGGCCAGGATTCAAGGTGCTTCACAAGTTATACACACAGAGCAGCACTGGAATGCAGCTGCTTCTGGGGTAGAGAGCAGCAGCCAGGCCGAAAGAGGGTAATATGAAGTACAAGAATAATCTGGCCAAAGTCTCCAGGGCAGAGCTGTCTGGACTCATTAATATCGATTCTTATTTATTTATGGCAGCACTCCAAAGTAGGAGGTGCTTTCCAAACACTGGGGTAGGGGTGGGCTCTGTCTAAAGAGCGGACAGTCTAAGGACAGACCAACGAGCAGACAAAGGTACGGGGAGAGGGATCAACAATAGGCGATTTACGTACAAGTCAACCCAGTTCACTATAGCCTGCAAGGCAAAAGTGGGTCATTAAGAGGGACTTAAATGTGGACCAAGCAGGGTCTTGCAGATGAGTTTGGGGTCATGCCATGCAGGGGAGGGGTGAGGTGAGTGCAAATAGCTTAGAAAAACTGGAAATAGACACTTTGTTTTTAAGATGTCATCTCAAAGACCTACACAGTAAACACACCAGGCCAGCTCCTCAGCTGGTGTAAGTCAGTGTAGCTCCTTTGGCTTCAACAGAACAATGCTGATTGACACCAGCTAAGGATCTGGCCCATTCTACCCTGGGATGAAGGACTGACTCCAGCTGGTTTGACCGAGCTGCGCGGTTTCAAGCTGGACATTTAGAGCATTGAGTGCCCCCTCCATCACAAACGGCACAGGTAACAGATTCCTGGCCTTATGCTCTACTGAAGCAGACATCCCTATTAGGTCCTGATGAACTGATGCCACTGACTGTGCTTTCCTCTCCATAATACCCCTACAGTGTTGTTTAGACTGAGCACTGGATGTGGCTTAGAATAAGCAACTGGGAAACTCAAAGGTTCTTTCACTAAGGCCTGGTCTATACCTAAAACTTACGTCAATCTAGCTACAACTCTCAGGGCTGTGAAAAATATCATGTCCTACCCAGCGTAGTTAGGTTGATCTGGCCCCTTCTGTAGACTCAACTAGGTTGATGGAAGAATTGCAGTCCCCACTGTGCTCAGTACTATGCAAACACCTAAGGAAATGCAGTTCTCTTGCTAAAAAGATATTGACTAATTGAATATTGCTCGGAAAAATGAGGATGGGGCTGGAGGGACCAATGAAGGAGGAAAGATTAAAAGACACAATAGCTTGTCTAAGTGGCTGCTAAAGGAGGGGCTTGAGAACAGTCTAATCTGAAGAATGCCACCACCAAAGGTGGGGAGGAACTGCTGGGTCAGTACCTAAGGGTTGTAATGGGGGTGAAATTAACAAAGTGGGGCATTTAGTCTGGGTATCAGGAAAACATGTACAAAACCTGAAGCTGGGGAAACAAGAAGGAATACTTTTTCATGCAACAACACAATTAACCTGTGGAACTCATAGCCATGGGATGTTGTGATAGCCAAAAGTATAAATGGGTTCAAAGAACTAGGTAAGTTCATGGAGGACAGGTCCATCAATGGCTATGAGACAAGATAATCAGGGATGTAACCCCATGCTTGGGGTGACCCTCAACCTCTGACTACCAGAAGATGGGAGGGGAAGGCAAGGGGTGGATCTTTCCAATATTACTCTGTTTGATACACTACCCTCTGAAGCACCTGGCACTGGCAGTGACGGGATACTGGGCTAGATGGACCATTAGTGTGACCCAGTAATGCAGCGCTTATGTTCTTCTCTCGTCCATTTGAGCCACCACATCACTTCATTGTTAGTGTCACAGGAAGAGGATCCACAGGGAAGCTAGAGGCACCGAGGTGCAGGAACTGATTTTCTAATCAGACACCGGGGCAGAACAAGATTGACTCCACCTAAATCCATGGAGTTATGCTGGAATACGGCAGAGAAGGATCAAGACCCAGGGTCATGATCCTCAATGGAGCTGAGATGCCTCAATGTGGGCTTGTTTCACAGGATCAGGTCTACGTTCAGGGGCAGTTGCTGGTAGTGTTTTGCTTTCAGTCTGTGGCTGGGAACTGGAGTGGGCGGAAAGAGCTCACAGGGGAGTCAGCTGGCGAATCAGCTGCACTGTGTTAGAGTCAGCATTCCTGGGCTATGGAGTGTCAGCCAGACCCTATATGGAGCTGGGCAGAGTTTGCTTTTTAAAAGAAAAGCCGTTCCAGTTGGTTTTCTTTCCAACGGCCAAAAACATTAGGCCTTTTTAAAAAAAAGTGGAATGAAACTACCGCCAACAGATCTGGGGGCTCAGTTATGCTCTCACTGTTACAGGGCCTGGGAAAGTATAGGAGGGGGCAAATAAGTATGAATCATAGACTCGGGGATAGTCAGAAATGCAAGACAATCCAGGTCTGTCTTTTGGACACGTATCCTCCTAGGGGAGGAGGGGAAGCTGCTTAGAATGAACTTTGACATGTGGACACTCCGTTCTAACTAGAAGTGGGCCCAGGTCAAAACCTTAGCTCTGAACTTGCCCAGGCTTTGGGAGCGTTCAGAAACCCAGGAACGACAGAGCTAGCTGAAAAACACCAATTATTTTTCCTGGGAAATACTGAAAAAAATTGCAGCTTTTTTGTTTTCACTGAAATTCCTTTGAACATTTCTTGGTTGATAAAAATCAAACCCGTAATACGCACTGATTTTTGAAATCTGTTTTTCAAAAACCGAAAAAGCATTCACTTGCAAACCAGAAAAAATTCTGTGAAAAAAAATTATTTTTCATCAAAGCTACATGGTACAGAAAAACATCAACTAGCTCCTCACTCCCAATCCTTGTTTTTGGGGTGAAGGGCCCAAATCCATCCCTGGTTTACTGGTTAGACTGGTGTGGAATGAAAGTGCTGCATTGTTTAACTGAACTGGAATGTGCAAATCCTCTTTCCAGGAATCTGCAGCTTATAGTGAAGTTGTTTTTTTAAAAAACGACAGACCAGCTGTGGTTATGCTGGTTGGCACCAGCTGAGGAGCTGTCATTTATACAGCACTGTTGGCAGTGTGTAAGTTTTGAGTCTGAGCACTCCACTGTATAGTCTCCTTGTTGGAAACCCCAGCAGAAAGCTCAGTGATTGGATAAGTCTACACAGATGCACATCAACAGCGACATCCCTAGGCAAGAGTCTAGTACTTGGATTTACGAACGGTAGGAGCACCAGGAGTTTTTAAATGGCAAAAAATCCATAATAAACGGCAGTAAGGTGGGAGACATCCACTCCCTTAAGGGCACCTGGGGACATTCACACATGGAGGAGTTGGATCCTAACACTAGAATCCAGTGCGTACCTAGAGCTTCACCACAACTATGACACCAGTGCTGGGTTCCAAAGGTGAGGTTACAACACAGTCTGCAGGTGTGAGGTAGGCATATCATCCTCCATACACGTTACACATTGGCTACCACCTATCTTCCTCAGCTCGCATCTGTTCACAGGAGCTGGGTGGTAACATATACCAGTGCAAGCAATGTTGCAAGCTCTCATCCTCCTGTATCCCGAGCTATTCTCTAGAGAGCTCCGTTTGTCACAGATCTGCTCTGGGACTTTGAACGGCAGCTCCCTCTCATGGCCAAAGAGAAATCAGCATGAACAATCTCAGCCCCACCACCACTCAGTGGCCCAGGTGTTTCTGTGTGGATCAGAACCAGGGTAAAAGAGCTACAGGCCTTGGCTATGAACTCCCTGCCATTTCCTTACAGAACTGGATGCAAAGGAATGAGGAGGTGGCAGGTGCTATTATTATGAATAATAAAAGTCCGTAGCAGCAGTCACAAAAAGGAATTTAGGAGAATATTGAACTCCGTTTCAGAAGTGATGGGGACCTGCAACCCCCACTGAAGTTGGTAGGGCCACCCATGAAAATCAGACCCCTGATTTGTAGTGTGACAGCACCCCTTTAAATACACAGGGGTCAGAGTGGCTGGCCTGGTGATTTCGGGATCCAATGGACCCTTTGTTAGGCTGGAAGGCATGCTGCATTTAGACTTCCAGTGGGAGAAAATCAATGTTGAGACAAAATAGGAAGAGGATCAGCAGGGAGCTTATTTATTTGTCCAGTTTATAACATGTGCCCATTGCAATCTCTAGCTGCATGTACCAAAGAAATAACCCCTTCCAGATTAACAGGTTTCAAGTGACACAACAATTAATGCCAGGAACAGACAAAATATTTTGTGCTCAATTGATAATTCCAAACCCTTCTCTCCTCCAAATATGTTATATGCAGCTGAGAAATCTTCCAGTCAAATCTAGGTGTTTAGAATGAACTAAATATACATCAGGTCAAGACATAGGGCCTGCCTTTTTTGCTTTGTGTCGGTACAGCACCGAGTACAGGGATGGGCAACCTGTGGCTCCAGAGCCACATGTGACTCTTTCAAAGTTAACATGCGGCTATATAGACAAAAGACTATATTACACACACACACACACAGAGTATATGTTTTAAACAAACAATTTAATACTGGTACACAGTGATGATGACTGTGAAGCTTGGTTGAGGCGGAGGAGTCAGAAGGTGGGATATTTCCCTTACTGCTAAATGATGAACTAACACTTGGTTGAGCCCTCAAGGGTTAACTTTCTCATTTTGCAAGGCACCAGGAATGGAGAGAGTTATGCACATTTCCTTTAAGTACACTGCCTTGTTAATTAGATCAGCTTTCTGAGACCTCAGCTGCTACAAGCTCCCTCCCCTGCATCCTGATCTATGGAAGATGGGGTAAGTGGGGTGCAGGAGCAGGGGAAGGGGAGCAGCTCGAAGGCAGAGGACAGGAGTAGCACATGGCAGTGGGGCGAGGGACACAGCTGAACTGCAGGCAGCTGCTGCACAGGGAACTTAGGGGAGAGGGGAGATGACAGGGGGCTGCCGGTTCACCCTGGTTCCAAGCCCCCACCAGCAGGTAGTTTTCTGACAAGGGATGGTCCAGTGGTTAGAGCAGGATTCTAGTATTTGGGACATAAGCTTTCAAGTCCCTGCTCTGCCACTGACTTTGTGTGAGACCTTAGGCAAGTCACTTAGCTTCTGTGTCACAGTGCCCTACCTGTAACACGGAATACAGTGCTTTCCTAACGCCCAAGGCCGTTGTGTGGAAAAATACTTAGAGTGTAAGGCAGACATTAGGGTAAAGGGAGCTATATAAGTAGCTGAAATAGAGTGCACTGACTCATCTAGGAAAGCCAGGATATTCTAAGCTAAGGCAGAAACACTGGGTCACAGTCACCTCTGCTGGGATGAAATTGGTTCACATGCATTAACTCCCTCTGGGGCGTCTGGCAGTCGTTGCACAGAAAATCAATCAGTGGCTGCATTATTTAGAGACAGCAGAGTTAAGCTAGAATCCAGCTTACCTCCAGTTCTCCTTGCTTTTGTCTGGATGAGGACAGTTAACATTGCCACACAATATGCGTGTTGGCTTTTTGTTTGAAGGTCCAGCTGGGCCTGGAATACAGCAGACCTCTTACATGCATCTTGTCCCACTTTCACTAGATTACACATTTCAGCAGAGGGGATTTTACACACATTATGGATCCTCACTGTGAAGTAGATACGATAGCAATATCAACTGGAGTCTAGTAGGGCTAAGTGACTTTCCCGAGTTCCCACCCACATTCCTACCCCTTGCTGACCTCCAAGCTCCCTTCACAGTGGCTGCAGGCACCCACTTTGGCTTTGCCTGCAATGAGAGCAAAACACTTCCCCTCGACCCCCAGGGAGAAGTACCGGCCTCTGGCTATACTTAAGATACTCATCTGGCTCCCATCACTCTAGTAGTATCTGAGCACTTTAAACTCTAAGGTATTTATCTTCAACACTCCTGTGACGTAGGGCTTTACTGTTATCTCCATTTACAGATGGAGAACTGAGGCACTGAGAGACTAAGTGAGTTCCCTAAGACCACAAGAAAAGTCTGTGGCAGGGAAGGGAATTGAACCCAACTCTCAAGCCCTAGACAAGTGCTCTAACCATTGGGCTGATTCTCCATGCTTCCCTAGGCTGCAGCCACACCCATTTCCATCACCCCTCCATTTCATGCTTGTTGGGCAGCGGGAAGTTGTGTGACGCAGGAGAGCTCCCTGCAAAACCTCCTTTCTCCTCATTGAGAGCGACTCTGGCCGAACTGTTCAACATGGTCACGCTCGCATTTCCCTTGCTGGGGCAACATGTCAGCTTGAGAACGGCTGAATTTCTCAACCAAAAGAAGTTGTTTTGGTTGTTCTCAACCAAAACAAAACAAAACCAATCAGCACGTATCAAAAATAGACAAAAATAAAATGGAATCTAAAACCTGAGCTTGTCTCAATATTGTTTTCTGGTTTTTGAGCCTCCTCTAACCTGAAAAAAGACACATTGAATCAAGGCGGGGACCTTCATTGGCTACTCTAGGTGTGGGTACGTCTTCACTACCGGCCGTATCGGCGGGTAGCAATCGATCCCTGAACAAGCTCCTGTTGACTCCAGAACTCCACCAATGCAAACGGCGGTAGCGGAGTCGACAGGGGGAGCCGCGGACGTCGATTCTGCGCCATGAGGACGGTAGGTAACTCGTTCTAAGATACTTCGACTTCAGCTACACTATTCACGTAGCTGAAGTTGCATATCTTAGATCGATTTCCCTTTCTAGTGTAGACCAGCCCTGCGACTCTGTTGTGTTTAGGGACAAAGAACCTTTTTCTCCTTTTCTACAATGGAAATGGAACGATAGTGTATTTGCATCAGAGCTGCCATTAGTCGTTTGGTGTAAAGCTCTGCAGTGGCTTTGTTTCCCAAAGGTGAGACAGAGTAGCCCAAATTACATTTCTGGGTATATATTCTGTCTCTTGAGCACCCATCGGTTAGCCCAACACATCCAAAACTTCAGACAGGATTTGCTACTTTCCGTGGTTTTTAAAAACACCACTAATCAGTCAGAGATACTGTCAAATGTAAAAGCATAATAAAAGCTGAAGAATGGAGCCACTACGGTGCCTCCATAATATATAATATATCTGCTGATGTAGTTAGTGAAATCAGAACTGACTACAACTGTCTCTTTCCACACCGAGCACATCCAACATGCTATTTTATAGCCATAAAAAATATAAAATCCTGAGTTAGTTACACTGGAAACTAGCTTCAGTGTGACATTAGCACCCAAGCGTTAGTTAAATACATGAAAATCCATCTTGTGAAACCTGCCCAACTAGGCATGTCCAAGCTGTTAAAACTCAATCAAAATAGGGAAGGGAGCTTTTACTGATTGCTCGCCTGGTGAGTAAATCACGGCTCTCCCTCCTGGCAGCAGGCCATGTTAGCGGCACACCAGGACAATTCTGTCAGGTGTAGTCAATACAAGTGGGTTAGAGCTCAAAGACCAATGTGACTTCATTTCTTTTGTTAAACGAGGAGGGAAATGAATTTGCCTGTGCTTGAAATAAATGACTCTGAACATTATTGTTCTGGCTAAGCTAAGAAATGCCCAATTCCATCCCCACATGTTTTCTGTTCCTGCTTCAGCCGGGCTGGAGTCACTGCCTGGAACTGACAAACCATTCATTTTAACTGAATGCTCAGACACAGCAAGGACATTTTGCGAGGCCACTTATTCACCCTGTTCTCTGTGTCTGTGCTGGGTTCTGGCACACTACAGACTGTGAGCCAAGCCAGCCGCTCGCTGATCAGCCCTCTCAGCTCTAGTGCAGTGTGTCCCTTTAAGGGCATGCCTAGGTCCAGCTACCCCTGCTCCAAGGCTCAGCCCCTCAGTTTCCCCTGACGGATCACGTGATCAAGCGGGAAGTCAGCCCTGGTTGGAATTGGGGGCAGGCAAGCTCTGTGCTCAGTCTGGGAGACAGCAGGATTGAAGCAAGATCTGGAGTGGCAGCAAAGAGTCCTGTGGCACCTTATAGACTAACAGACGTATTGGAGCATGAGCTTTTCGTGGGCATGCATCTGACGAAGTGGGTATTTATCCACGAAAGCTCATGCTCCAGTACGTCTGTTAGTCTGTAAGGTGCCACAGGATTCTTTGCTGCTTTTACAGATCCAGACTAACACGGCTACCCCTCTGATACTTAAGATCTGGAGTGAGGCTGTCCCTAGGGAGCGAGGGAAGAGGCCTGGAGCTGGAGAAGTTGGGTGGAGGACTGCAAGAAGGCTGGAGAGAAAGCCTGAGTAGAGGAGGACAGCGTAGGAAGCGGCTCTGTGACAGGCAGGATTCTGCTCCTGATTTAGAGTATGTCTACACTGCAGGTGGGAGCGAGCCCCTCAGCTTGGGTAGGCAGACTCACGCGAGCTGGGCTTCAGCTAGTGCGCAAAAAATAGCAGCGTGGACACTGTGGCTTGGGCAGCAGCTCTGGCTCTACTGGATCTGAGCTCAGGTGGCCAGCCTGAGTCTCCACTGGAGCCACAACGTCCACACTGCTATTTCTAGCACCCTCACTCAAGCCAAGGTAGTGCAAGTCTGTCTACCTGGGCTGGGAGCTCACCCAGCTACAGTGTAAACATACCCTGAGGGGCTTCAGCCTGGAATAGAAAAAGGAGCGGGGCTCCTTCATGATGCCACCTGGAAGTGGAGGTGAAAAAGTCCCCTGGGGGCAAAGGCCTCCTGAACCCTGCAGCAGGGATTGGTTGGCCCTCCCATTCTAGAAGGGAAGATCACAGTGTTTTGTTGTGAACTCATGTTTGCCCTGAAAAGGAAAGACTCTTGCTTCGGGTAGAGGTCAAGATACAGAAATCACCCAGCCAGCAGCTGTTCCTCCAAGCTGGGGAGAAGCAAGCAACTGGGGAAATAACCCTCTGGAAGGAGGTCTGTTAATGGCCAAGTTTCAAGACATTGTCACAAATACGTAAGGGGCACATGCTTTAGTTACTTAGTAAGATCTTTAAATGCCTGATTTAACATTTGTACCTTCCCTTTGTTGCAAGCAGCAGAGCTAGGCCATCGTAGAGGAGACTACAGTTCCTACTGCTACAGCCACACAGCCTCAGTCCTAGAGTCAGAGCCAGGCAGAGAGGGTCTCTGGCATTCGTCGTATCCGCTGGCACTGCTAGCACGCTCTGTGGAAGACACTCGGCCAGTTTTCCATCAAACCCCCCTCCTTTCCCAAGTAGTTAAGACACTAGAAAAACTTTTGCACTTTTGCTTTGATGCACTTTTAAGCTGTAAAAGTGACTGAAAATCACGTCTGGTGCTGGATATGCTCTTGTGCCCGAGCAGCGGAAGATTCTGTAGCCCATTGTTAGTTACCTGAGACAGTCCCCTGCCCATTCCAGTGAATGCCTGCCACCGCAGGATTTCACATCTAATGGAACACCCCTCCTGACCCACCCACAGAACCCCAAACATACCCAAGTACTCTCAGCACAACCTCCGTTAAGCAGAATCGTTGCCCCACTACTTACAGCAGGTTTTGCTACTGCCAATTTACTATGCAACTCCTGCCATTGTGGCCCCAGATTACAGAAGAGCATGGCCATTTTAGAGGGAGCAAGCGCACAGCTCCAGAGCTGGACTCTAGGAGTGGTAAGAGACAGCACACAACTGGGGAGCTACTCTGCATGATACAGTACGTGGGTGCAGGAAGGAGAAATCTAGCAATGTATCCCCAGCAGGAGGAAAAGGTTAGAACTCCAGACAGACAAGAACTGGAGCTGTACGCTCCAATGGAGACTTAAGAGTGAATTATTAACAAGATGTCAGAGGACTGGATTGGACACCAAACACACGACCCCAGTTGGTTAATTTACAGTCTCACTCCATTACAATTGCTCCATCAATCCCGTCAGTTTCGTCCTCTCCTTTACCTCCCTCACTCTGCAGTCCTGGCTGGGGGAGTCAGCCTTGGGAGTGGACGTGTAGCACGGTTCCTCAGCTGGCCTTAGTCTCCTCTTCACAGCAGCAACCCAAGTCCCAAGGGATGCGGTGCGCCAGTGGTTGCACTGTGCCTGCTCCATGAGCTCCGAGGTTTCCTCGGATGAACTCAGTGCACTGCATTTACTGGTGCAGCAGAGGGACGGACCGCTTTGCAGAAAGCCAGGAGTGCCAACGCCCAGGATTGGACTGATATTAGCCACGGTAATGGGGAAGCCCTCTCCTTTACCTACGATGCTGTCTGGTACAGGCCTGAGCCTGCTGTCCTCCACCAGCTCCGCAAGGCCATTAGCCACACAGCTGGCTGCTCCTCCACCTCCATTCAGAGATGCAGTGGCCTCTGCATTGGCACTGAAGTACAGAGTTGGACTCTCATGCATCGGAGCTGTCCCTTCTGGGCGCTCCACAACAGCTTCCAAGTCAGTGTTGCTGTTGGCACTGCTGTTTGGAGTGAGAAGAGTGGACATGCCTCCTGCTTTGTCTGCCTGAGCTTCACGTCTGCTCGTCGAGTCTATGCAGTCAGGGGCTTTTGCTGTTGGCCTGTGCTCCTCTTGCAGGATTGGCGGCGTTCTAACAGAGCACATGTTGTGTTCACTGCTTGCTAGAGTGACGTAAGTAGTCTCCTTGTTCAGGCTTTCTCCAGCGCTGTTCTCTTCTGCCTGAAGCCTCTGTCCTACCACTCTGGCTTTAGGGGTTCCAGGGCATTTTCCCACCAAAGAAAAGCCAAGTTTGGTCTTTGACCCAAGCATGGCACTGCAGTGTTTGCTTGCCACCCATCCTGAAGGGTAAAGCTCCCCAATTCCACCATCTCCAAAGGCTGCGTTGATCTTGGACATATCCCCAGTTTTCAAGGCTAGCTTTACCAACAGCCAGTGATGATGGTTCACCCAGGTGTCTTTCACAGAAGTATGACCTTCAAGTTCTCCAAGTGAGGTCTCACCATGTGCTCCAGAAGCAGGCCTGGAATGCACCACCTTCGAGACTTCTGCATTTGAAGAGACAATGTCCTCCTGACCTGAAATTCCAAAGCTCTCCCCAGCTTCGTTTACGGACCGGAAAGTGGATCCTTCTGTCCTGTGATACTTTGCAGCTGTGATGTTGCAAGATTTGTTCAGAAAACTCTGCCAGATCTCTGTGGATTTGGGGTGCAGCAGACTGTAATAGGTGACCAGAGCTGCAGAGCCTGAAAGAAAGCAAAAAGGAACAAGGTGACATTTTTGCCAACACTCACTGTGGCATATGGTGTGAAACACTTAGGAATATTGATGTGATTAGGTATCTAAGCAGCGGTACCATTGCTGATAGTCAGTGGTGCACAAAATTTCTGAGGTAAGGTCTGTTTTACAATGTAAGCAATTTCAATTCCTTATGTAAAGGACGCAACCGTAGCTGTGTCATGGGGAGGGAAAATACACCAGTAGCTAGATGCAATCTGGCTGCATAGAATCTATATGAAGAATGCCCCTGGGAGCATCAATACCACTTATTAGGACAGTCACTCGATGAGTTCGAGTGCAGAGATAAGCAGCCTCTAAGTACTGGGAGGTGATATGTGGGGGCAACCATTCACCTAAGACAAGGATCCAACAGGAGACTTGAGCAGAGCTAAGAATCTCCGTACCATCACAACTTAGTCAGAAAGGATGTCACTTGATTTTAGCACTCGATCAACGCAGACTTACTGCTTGGCAGTGGAAATTATTCCAGAGTGCTGACTCATAGAATCTCAGGGTTGGAAGGAACCTCAGGAGGTCATCTAGTCCAACCCCCTGCTCAAAGCAAGACTAATCCCTAAACGGCCCCCTCAAGGATTGAACTCACAACCTTAGGGTTAGCAGGCCAATGCTCAAACCACTGAGCTCTCCCTACCCCACAACATTTTCTGTAAATCAGACTGAACTGCTTCTACAACTCTCCTAGCGTTCCAGCCTTCCTGTTGTGCTGCAGGCTGTTCCTCATTTTATTAGGGCCACCAACGTCCTTTGTCACTGGCAGATTGAGGTTAAGAACTTGTGGTTAGCAGAGGATGTAGGAGGACAAGGCGTGGGTGGCCAAATAGCAGATCAAAAATAAGAACATACACACTCCTGACGCCAGTCCAGAAAAGACTTCTGCATCAGGTTCAGTGCACAGCCATTAGGAAGCTGGGAAAAGAGTTGTGTGAAAAACAGCCTCAAACTCTGCAATGCTCAGTCTGCAGAGAGACGGTGTTAGATCAACATCTGGGTTGGAGGCCAGACGCCAATAGTGAAGAACAGGAGCTGCTGGGATCTGAGGTTATATTTCTGGAAATGGCATTCAGAAAACAAGCTGGTGGAAGGGACAGTGGATTAGCAGTGCCATCGCACAGTGACACAGCAACATGGAGCTGCTTCTGAAGAACAGCTCCTTGTCTGCCCAGGAATAGAGAGACCCAAAGGAGATGTCTAGGGCAACATTTTCAAGTGACTGAGGTGCTTTTGAAACATGACCCCCAGATACTCTGAAAAATAAAGCCAAGAGCCAGAGAGAAGTGAATGGAATCAGTTAGATGGTGCAATTCCCTCTGAGCCTCTTCTTGATCAAATGCAGGATCTGCTCAGTGCCAGACAGAATATTGCCCAAGTCCCGGCCGCTGGCATGAGTTGCAGTGCCTGGAGTGATGATGCAGGGCAGAGAAGAAAAACAGCGATGGTGGTTTAGTGAGGAGTTAGGTGCTTGATGCTTCCCTCCCATAGTAAAGGAAACGAGTTCCCAAGGAGATCCTGACAAGGTTGGAGCCCCCTTCTACAGTGGAAGGGTGCCCAACTTGGAGAGTGGGATGGAGGGGAGGAGACAACTGGCAAACCCCCAAGGGTCAGCAAGGAGAGCCAAGCACAACCCAGCAGATAGGACAGCCACCGGGCTTCCCCCCACACACACCCTGTCCATGGCGGCTGGTCCCTCCTGAAGTAGGTGGCAGTGGAGCGAGTGCATTAACTGTTCACCACTATGGACTTGGGACTCACAGCCTCGGAGAAATCCACTCACGACTTCAGTGGCTGCTTCCCAGCTCTGTCCTGTGCCCCTCCTACCCCTGACTCGAGTCCCAAGGTCACTGCATGCCTGGGACAGTCTCTTGGGGGTGGAGAACATGTTGTGCAGAAGCCAGTTCCCTCACCCTGTCTACGCAGGTGGAGAGGAACACCAGGCATTCGCTGAGCTGCAGTAAGTTACAATAGGGGAGAATATTGTGGAGAGCTGGCACAATGCGAGAGAATCAAGGCTAACGTTTTCCCGTGCAAGTCACTACATTGTTGCAAAGGACAGTCATGCCCAACATCCTTCACAATGCAGGGCCGCATTCAGTCCTCAAGCGCATGCACCTGACTGAATGGGAGCCGCGATCACACGCCAAGGGCCAAATCTGGTCCCTGAAAGAGAGGGATCCTCCTTCACCCACATTTCTCCATAGTCCTTCATCAACATACTCAGTCAGAAGAAAGGAACACACCTTAACAAGACCAATCCCTCTTGTATCCCTACTCATTTCATTGGCAAGAGTTTCTGAACAGCAATCCTCCATACTCCAGCACCACCAACCCCAAGCGCTCAAAAATCATGAATCAGGCCCCCAAAATAACGAGACTTTTTTAAGCTAACCATAGCATTTGCCTCCTGGTTTCGGAGCCTTCAGGGTGCACTGAAGTCACTTTTTCAAGCATCCCTCTGCTACCATGTGAGCTAGGAAGCTGCCCTTTTACAAAGGGAAGGCCAAGATGGTCTCCATGTTAGAAATCAGGATGCAGGTGGGCAGGCATCCAGACAGGGAACAGACACGAAGAGTTGGAGCTGGCACTTGCTCCTACATACCGGAGCCAGGAGGCTAAGCCAAGTTGCGGCCAGGACCCAAAGCCGAGGATCAGAGTCAGGGTTGGACATCAAATGCCAGAGCCAAGGGTTGAGCCAGTTGAAAGTCAGGGGCAGGGTCAAAGCCAGGTCTGGTAGCCGATGGCCAGGAGCAAGATGAAAGGGCAGGAATCGAGCAGAGGCAAGAATCAGGAACGAAACAAGATCAAGGCAGGGGCTGGAAGTGAGGAGCAGGAATCAGCACCAGGCTTAGATCAGGTTTACAGGAGACAGGCAAGAGCAGGGTCTGATGTGGTCACAGCAGAAAGTCTTCACAACAGGCTGGATGGCCCACTCGGGTCACTTCCTGGCTTAAGTAAGTGATGTGAGCCAATCAGATGGTTGCAGGCCTTTAGTGCTCCGACAGAACTTCCTGTGGGGCCTGACTTTCCAAGCTCAGCGAGAGGGTGCTTTGCCTATCCCCCTTGGCTGGCCCCGAGGGAGCGTCAGTGACCCAGAGACCCCTGGGTTCTAGACCTGTACCCTCAGATCCTCTCAATATGACTCCAGGAACCAGAGCTTTTAAAAAAGATACTGACCCTCATGAGAAAATTGCGAGAGCTGGCAACACCATTCTAGGCAGTTCTTAACAGTGCTTTCATCAGCACAGTATCTGAGCACCTTCTGATTCAGAGCGTGAGAAAGCAATAGATCTTACCAATCACGAATCCAGCCATCACAGCCCCTGTCACAAACAGGCTCTCCCGTCGCACCCCTTGCAGGAGGTCTGTGGCCAACATCAAAAGGAAGATGTTCTCTATCAGCATTATCTGCAGGGCAAAGGAAAGACAGCTGTCACTCAGAGCTGCATGTGCGTCAACTGGTTGTAGACACGGCTCCTGCTGTGCAGGGAGTTAAATGACACACATGAATAAGTTCTAAGCTTTACCTATTTATTTTGCTCTCACTTGCTATCATACCCTGAGCTCCCGCTACCATTCTGGCCTTCTCCATGTAGGTTTTGAATAGAAATGAAGCATGGCTCTTTCTTGTGAAAATAAATTGCAAGTTTTTACAGTAACTTTTCTGTGCCAAAGCATCTCCACACACCAGCAACATGGAACAGGTTCAGCACAGATCTGGGAGCAACGCCAGACACCACAGAACCAGCAAAGTGCACGTGTTTCCCACGAACAATAATAGTAGCAGCCTTTATTATATTTAGAAGGAGCCTCCCAGGGCTGCCACTCTGCACCTTTCATGAGCACTAAATTCACTTAATCTTTATAACCTCTTTGGTTCTAGAAAAGTGTATCCACTCCAATTAGTGTAGCAGGATTTTTCAAGTGAAACTGATGTTGCCAACATAAAAATGTAGCTATGCATGATAAACTAAGGGTAGTCAAATCTCATGCCTCAGGGCAGAGACCGATCATTATAAGGGTCAGAAAGTAAGTGCCACCCCAGGGAGCACTGCTGTTAGAAGTAGGAAATGGGGAAATGGCTCATCGGAAGCATTAGGTGAAGGTCACTGCTGGAAACCCCTGTTACTGTTTATTATGGCCAGACTCTATGGGCTCCATTGTAGGACACACAGAAGCAGCCACAGCTCTTACTGCACAGGTCTTACGGTTAGATTAGCTCCTAATTGCTTTCGTTGTTAGCGACTGTGACTCTTAAGAGACAAGAGGAGACCAAGCACTTACCACATAAAACACAGCCACTCTGTACCTGGAGGGGCTAGCCTGGAAGTTGATGTAGCAGAAGATGTACACGGCCCCCACCAGGAAGTTGAACAGTCTCCAGTGACAGGAACTCGCTATGATGTCAGTTTGCTGAGACACCAGCCAGAAGGACATCACTAGCCAGTGAGCACCTCAGCGGGGAAGGCAGAGAGTAAAAAGCAAATTAGCTGCTGTGGTGAGCTGGGGGCCGGGGGGAAGCTAGCAAATCCTACAAGCATCAGCAGTGAGAGACCACTGACAAGAAACTCTGAAGGTGGATGGAGAAATCAGATCACTGCCAGGATCAATGTGCAAAGGAACAGACTCTCTTCCTTGCACCATGTCCTGCGGGACAGCACAGGGAAAGCTTTGCCTGTGTTGTACCAATCCTGGATGGGAGAGGGATTGCAGGCCCCAGAGCTACACTGTTCATGAGCTGTTTATTTACTGAAAAGAACAGGTGAACCCTGGATTCACTGACACCTAGGGTACGTCTACACCGCAGGGAAAAACCTGCAGTGCTGAGTCTCAGAGCCTAGGTCAATGGGCTTGGGCTTGCGAGGCTAAAAAGAGCAGTGCAGACATTAGGGCTTGGACTGGAGCCCGGGCTCTGAAACCCAGCGAGGAGGGAAGGTCTCAGAGTCTGGGCTCCAGCACAAGTGGGACTACCCTACTAATTTTAGCCCCAGCCCCCAAGTTTACTGACCCCGGTTCTAAGACTCAGCGCTGTGGGTCTTCCTTTGAAGTGGAGACATGATTTTGTTGGTGTTGGTCCTGCTTTGCGCAGGGGGTTGGACTAGATACCTCCTGAGGTCCCTTCCAACCCTGATATTCTATGATTCTAAGAACTCTCCTCTGTGAGAGAAACAGGAGAATTAGGACATCTAGTGGCTGTTCACAGAAGGGGACACAGGCGACTATTAACTGCACAAGCATGCACAGGAAATCTTGTCTTACCAGCTGCGACAAAAACCCAGACAGAATAGACTCTGGCAAAGAGTACCAGGGCCACGACCCTTGTTCCTAGCATTCCTGTCCTCCACAACAACTGGCACAGGAGGGCAGCCGCTGGCATGTAGAGATGACCTGGTTTCATTAGGCATGTAAAGCGGCTGTAAGAGACTAAAGACCAGGAAATGGAGAGCAGGGACAGTCCGGCACTCACACCTACAAATGAAGGAGGAGGGATATTATTCAAAAGGCAGCATGAGGGGTCAGAAATCCATGGCACCTACATTCCACAGGACAGATGATTTTCACTCCAGCTGGAGCACTTGACCAAATGTTCCTCTGCTGACCAGCGTTTGTTCTCCACTAAACCCTCCCCTCGATTTCTTTCCTTCCCCAGTTATCAGTTTTATTAGGATTAAAAGTATCTTTTGCGACAGCCATTAAAAGACCATCAATCCACTGACAATTGTTCTCATGCTAATACACACCAGTGCATCAAGCACACCTTCTTATTTGCAGGATACTGGGTTAGATGGACCTTTGGTCCCACCCAGTACGGCTGTTCTTATGTATACTCTACTTCATCAGTACTGTCACAGTTTCATGTAAAGTATCAGAGGGGTAGCCGTGTTAGTCTGCGTCTGACGAAGTGGGTATTCACCCACGAAAGCTCACGCTCCAAAACGTCTGTTAGTCTATAAGGTGCCACAGGATTCTCTGCAGTTTCATGTAACTGTGCCTCTATCTCCCACCTGTGGTCCACTCCAGGGACGCCCAGTCAGGTCTCCAGCCATCACTTGTCTCTGGGCAGGGACCCTGCCCACTCCTTTCCAAGCTGAGGCTTTTAAAGCTGCACAGCTCCCTGCCTTACACTGTGATAGCCCAAGCAAGCCAGTCTGCCCAACAGCCAGGCCCTGGGTGTTGCTTTCTCTCTGAGGGTGATGAACAGTGTATTGCCCTCAGTTGCCTCCCAGCTCCTTCTGAGCAAGTGTAACGCCAACAGACCCGGGTTGTCGGTGGGTGAAATTGAACCTGGGACCTCTGGAGCTTAATGGGTGAGCCACTACCACATGAGCTAAAAGCCAACTCCCTGTTAGCTAACGCTGTAGAGCAGACTCATGAATCATTCTCTCTAAGTGGTCTCAGTACGACTAGATGGCACATAACACCACACCCTGGAGGTGTGTGGGTTACACAAGCACGTTTATTCTTAAGGTAAAAAGCATTACAGAGAAAACATAATAAAAATAATACAGATTTAAAGCCACATGAAACATACCAGGAGTCACCCATCCATTCTACGGGGCACTCATAGGCCAAAGTCCTTCCAACCCTTCTGCAGGGGCTGGGCCCTGCCTTGGACAGAAGCTCCTGTCCTTTGCTGATCAGAAAGAAGCCCCTGAGTCAACTTAGGCTCATTTTTTTATACCAAAAACCCTTTCGTTGCTCTCTAGTCTCTGGAAAACCCAATCTGAGCCAGTCTAGGCAACTTTCCCCTCGGAACTGTTTAGTCTCAGTGACTCACCATAACCCTTCCCTGCACCCAACCCTATTTTTAGTTCCTGGAGGCGCTGTGGGTACCCTTCCTCCATGGACTAGAATATACTCACACAGAAACCATTCATAAATGTAATACAATGGCCCCCAAAGATACTGCCTGCGATTGCAATCGCTCTCACAAGTACGTTCCATTGCACACCTACAGGGGAACCTTTGTGTGTGAGAGAGGGACTCCTAGCACTTGTGGGACTGATAGCCTTGGAGAGCTGAGTCTTCTATTCCTGTAGGCGAGCACACAGTAGGACTACCACAGGCAGTGGCAGGGCAAGTTTATCCTATCTCCCATACCCCTAGTCTGGAGGAACCAGTAGTTCCTTTAGTAGGGTGTTTCTAGTACTGAATTGCAATGCGACCATGGGCAACTCACAACCTTTCTGTGCCTCAGTTTCCCTATTTGCAAATCAGAGCTGACACTTGACCTTTATAAAGTGCTTGGAGAGCTACAGATGGAGAGTACTAAGCACCATGGTTATTAATTCTTCATGCTCATTCAGTCTGTGGCTTCTCTTGTAAGACTGTCCCTTAGCGTCAGCCCCAGTGACTTCTCTCCAATGGGCTGAGAATACTAATTTTATCTTTTCAGTGGATGATCATCATGCACAGGATCCGGATTCAAACCTGCCGGGGAAGTGACATGAATGCTCCTTCTATACAAGGACAGAGGCTCTACGTGCCATTGCAGGATAATTCTGAATTTTGCGGGGAGATAAACTGGATAGTCCATCTCAAAGGCAAGGATTCAGTGCCCACTCCAAGATCAGTCCTCAAGCCATCACACCCCCCAGTAAGCCTAGTGATTAACTCCTCCAGAGATGAGACTGACGATCCTCTGTCCTGGCCACACATGGAACCCAAGTTAGATTCCCAGTTTCTCTGCTGTAGCATGAACTGGCTGCTAAGCTGTGGAAGAGCAGTCATGCTGCAGGCAGATTAAGGAGCGAAGCAGGCATGCTCTGGGTGTTCTCTGTTGGAAGGAACGCATCCACTGTGTGGGGGTCACAAGAAAACAGTTGGGAAAAGATGGGAAACCCTTGAGAGAGAGGGAGAGACACCCGCCTTTGCTGCTAAGTAGCTCAAGAGGCTAATTTTTTTAAAGCACTGTTCTGAATATGTTTTTCTCCAGTTAGTCTGCAATATGATCCTTCATCCTGAAAGTCCACTCCTGCTACCTGTGCCCACCTACCTTGGGGACATTAGAGGACACATACATTAGAGGACACATCTCACACATACATCACCTTCCTTCTACATTTAAAGACTCCCCACTTACCTGGGACAAGGCCATTCGGTTCCACCGCTATAAAAACGTAGCTCTGTAGCAACAGGTGGGGCAAGGTCTGTAGCAGGGCTTCCAAGAGGCGCAGAACTGACAGGTCCCCCAGCTGCACAAGGAGATCTCCAGCAACGGAGCTTCCTCCAGCCTTGGCAGCTGTCCATAGAGTGTCCCAATGCCTGAAAGAGTACAAACTATAATCAGGGCTCTTCGGGGCAAAGGACCAGTTACTTTTGATGTACACAGGTGAGATCTAGCGCAGTGGTTCTCAACCAGGGGTCCGAGGCCCACCGGGGGGCTGCCAGCAGGTTTCAGGAAGGTCCGCCAAGCAGGGCTGGCATTAGACCTGCTGGGGCCCAGGTAGAAAGCCAAAGCTCCATCACCTGGGGCTGAAGCCCAGGGCTCCAAGTCCCGCCACCTGGGGCTGAAATCGAAGCCTGAGCAACTTAGCTTTGCAGGACCCCCTGTGGCAATGGGGCACCCAGGCAATTGCCCTGCTTGTTACCTCTTAACACTGGTCCTGGCTTCTGCATGCAGAAAAACAGCTGCTGTGGCACAGCTGGGCTGTGGAGTTTTTATAGCATGTTGGGAGGGCCTCAGAAAGAAAAAGGTTGAGAACCCCTGATCTAGAGGAGAATCAGGTCCTTTGGCTCCTGTGCAGTAATCTCCCCTTGTGTAAAGTGATAACATCCTGATCCAGGGGTATTTTACACCCTGCGTAAATGATTACCAATGGCTTGAAGCAGTGGAAAATCAGGACTCTTGGCTTTATGCTTCCCTGTAAAGCACTTAGCACATTGCTGGTGCTAGACCAGGGATCGGCAACCTTTGGCACGCAGCCCGTCAGGGAAATCCACTGGCAGGATGGGATGGTTTACCTGAAGCGTCTGCAGGTTCAGCCGATCGCAGCTCCCGCTGGCCGCGATTCACCATTCAAGACCAAGGGGGGTTGTGGGAAACGGCAGCCAGCACATCCCTCGACCTGCGTTGCTTCCCACAGCCTCCATTGGCCGGGAATGGTGAACCATGGCCAGTGGGAACTGCGATCAGCCAAACCTGCAGACGCAGTAGGTAAACAAACTGTCCCAGCCCGTCAGCGGATTTCCCTGACAGGCCGCATGCCAAAGGCTGCCCATCCCTGTGTCAGACAAATAAATCTGAGCAGGAATTGTAGATGAGAAGGTTATTACACACACACACCCCCCCTTGAAAGTTCCCTTCCAGTCACTCTGAGTACATTACAGTTTAGAAAGCTGCTCCTCCACCTCCCGAGCCACTATTTGATCCGTTCAAATACATGAACTTTAGCTAAACTGTTAACACTGACATAATTTTAATCGATGACTTGTTACTGATACCCTCGATGTAATTTATTTCACAGCTTGTAATCTTTTAGAGGTGTTTACTTAAGGTAAATACTGGGGTTTTGCAATAAACCCTACACACACAGTAAATACAGCCATCTGGAAGATCGTCCCTTAGCCAGAGACTGTTTAGTTTTATACTTCAGGCCCGTATAGACATTCCTAACAGAGACACTGGATTTATTGAACTAGGGAGGTAAAATGTTAACTGGTAAGCAGTAGTCTTACTGGGTAACCGGTGTTAACTGTTAACTCCGGGCTGGCGGCTGCAGCGACCCCATACCGCCTGTCTGGCCAGAACAGCCCCAGCCATGCCTGCCGGATCGGCCCCACTGCTTAATCAGTTAACCATTTAAATGAAATATTTGTTATCGTTTAAACAGTTCAATTTTTTAAATGGTATTTACATCTCTAGAATGAACATGAGTGTCAAGAAACCAATAACCCCTTCAGTGCCATCGTGAAAGGACAGTGCAAAAATTGACAAGTCCAACATTAGGCCTTCTTCCTCCAACAGCCATCTGTTTGCAAAGGTTTATACAATGGGTGTCTCTCCGCCATGCAGCTAGAGTCCTAATCCCTCAGCTCGAGGATCAGTCAGCTCTACAACCATGTTGCACCAAAGCCCTGTCTATGTACCGAAATTTTACTGGTTCAACTAAAGGTCGGCTGTTAAATCAATGCAATTACAATGGTGCAACGCTGTGTGTGCACCAAGTTGTTTTCATGTGGTTCTATTTTAATGGTTAACCATGTCCCCAAATTATGGCATCTCAAAGGCTTTTGCATGGTTTGTGACCATGGTTAGGTCTCACGTACATTACAAAACAGAATAGTTTTGTAACCAGTTCCCTAGACCAAGTAGTTATAATCCAGATGTGGTTTGGTCACTTAGTCCATTCTTCTCGCAGTGTGGCGCACCATCCCCTGCAATTTATTCTCCAATACTTTGTCCAATCTAGGTGTAAAACAGCACCAACAGGTGGTGCTTTCACCACCTTATTTCACACCCTCCTAGACCTCATTTTTCAGGTAGTGCTTTAATTCAACCACAAGTTATTGGGCTAGATGCTGGAATCGCTGGGTGAGATTCCATGGCCTGCGTTATGCAGGAGGTCAGACTAGATGATAACAGTCCATCATGGCCTGAAAAGAAATCTGAGACAGTTTCTCTCCCATCATCTGCCAACATTATTAAATGTAACTGCACACGCTCAAGGACAGAGATAAGAAATTCAGTTATGGAGACAGCTTCCAGTTTCAACTTCTGAGAGTGACTAACTGCTTTAAGAAAAGCACAACGTGTCCTTTGAGATATCCATTTACAATAGCACTATTATACACTTTACAGGAGCGTCACAAACCGACAGAGGAAACATTATTGAATTTAAAAAAAACACAAACCACACACATTATTGGCATTAATCACAAGTTACATATAAAGTGCAAAGAAATTTTATGAGCATTAATCGAGCATCTTCCACTCCCCTTCCCCGCCTCCCACTTTAATCTGGACAAGATTTGAAGGATTTTTAGGATCTTCAATTAAAATAAGAACAAAAACAAAGCAAAAACCCTAGACAAATAAGCCTTCCTTTCAACAACAGGACTAATGGGCAGTCCTGAGGAGTTTTTTCCACTACTTGGGAAAACAGAAGCATCTCAACTAGTATCATCATATTGGATCACTCAAGATGAATAACAGCATTAGGGGTGGGAGGTCTTTACATGTCACCAACCTGCCAGAACATGTCAGCTTTCCCATCATCTTATTCTCAGGTCCCATCTTCCTCCATACAGTAGAACCCCTATGTGATTATCCCCTATTTTATGGAGGATTGACTTCATAAAACTGAACATCTCAAGATTCCAGCAGGTGCAGTGCATAGGTTAATTCATTAATTGCTCAATGATAGTGTATTTAACGAATGGTAACAACTGGATACAATGTGCTTGATTTTTCTTTGAGGGAGAGAAATGCATCTCATCTTTGCCACCAAATATCTTAGTCTTTCCAAACCTGGAAAATGTGGTCTAGATGAAATTATTATAAGATGGCTACACAACTGGTTGAAAGATTGTACTCAAAGAGTAGTTATCCATGGTTTGCTGTCAAACCAGGACGGCATATCTAGTAAGGCTCTGCAGGTGTCAGTCCTGGGTCCAGTACTATTCAATATTTTCATTAATGACTTGGATAATGGAGTGGAGGATGTGCTTATAAAATATGCAGATAACACCAAACTGGGAGAGGCTGCAAATACTGTGGAGGACAGGATTCAAATTCAAAAAGACCTTGGTCTGAATTCAACAAGATGAAATTCAACAAAGACAAGTGCAAAGTACTTCAGTGAGGAAGGAAAAAATCAAAAGCACAACTACAAAATGGGTAGAGCTCTGTAGGGATACAAAATTTATATCTGTAGATGCAAATATCCACTGATATAATGTGGCAAAAAAGGAGTGCATCAACAGAAGCGCTGTATGCAAGACACAGGAGGAATACTTCAGTGGATCACAAATTGAGCGAGAGTCAACATGATGAGGTAACTGTCCGTCTCTACTCAGCACTTGTAAGGCAGCTGGAATACTGTGTCCAGTTCTGGGAATCACACTTAAGGAAAGATGTCGACAAATTGGAGAGAGTCCGGGGGAGAGCAACAAAAAGCTCCAAGGATTAGAAAACCTGACCTATGAGGAAAAGTTAAGCTAACTGGGCATGGTTAGTCTTTTGGAAAGAAGACTGAGAAGGGAAACTGATAATCTTCAGTTATGTAAAGGGCTGTTATAGAGGATGATGATCAATTGTTTTCTAGGTCCACTTAAGGTAGGACAAAAGTATTGGGCTTTATTTTCAGTAAGGGAGATTTAAGTTAGATATTAGGAAAACTTTCTAACTATTAGTTAGTTAGTAGATAAGATCTGGAATAGACTTCCAAGGGAGGCTGTGGAATCCCTGCCACTGGGAGTTTTTTTAAGAAGAAGGTTGGACAAACATCTGTCAGAGACAGTCTAGGCCTACCTGGTCCTGCCTCAGTGCAGGGGTCTGGACTTGATAACTTCCTGAGGTCTCTTTCAGCCTGACATTTCTATAATTCTATGTTGGTTGAAGGATCAGAGTCACACACGGTGGCAGAAAGATGGTTGAGACCAGTCACTTGTGAGACCAATGCCCATAAAATCAGGGTTCTACTGTAATTAGAAACCAGGCTAGCAACTTTCCAAAAGACAGTGTTTACACACAGTTCTGTGGTTTGAAGTCTCAGTGTACCATAGGAAAATCCTGATCCGATACTGCAGAAAGAGACACCTAACAAAACCCCAGTGGTTCTCCTTGCCACATAACACACACAGGCATGCACACACTTTCCATGCAAAGTACATATATTTGTCCTCAGAAGATTAGATCTCAAGCTTCCTAATTCTTCAAAGGCTATGAGTTGTTTTCTCACCGCTTCCAAATCCCCAGCTGCAGCATGTGCACTATCACCAGACAGCAGCAGCCTCTGTGCCCATCTGCCCGGAACCAAGAGAAGCTGAGCAGCTGAACTATATAGTCAGGTAGAAGCAAGGCAATGGTCAACCAGCACCAGACATACCGGCCAGAGAGAAGATAATGGACGATGGTGCAGACCCCTGAAAAAGGGAAAAGAAACAATATGATAGATGGTGACACACGTGGTATCGCTCCCACCTCGGCTCTAACAGTGCACCAGCCTTTGTGGCCCAAATCACATCTGCCCACAAGCATCATTAGTCTTTCTCCCATGTCACTTCTTATGCCTGAGGCAAAGCTCTCCATAAAGATCCACAGAGGAACTACATTTAACTCCTTCAAACTCACCTCTCCCATAATAGTGACACAATGCTCAGCAACGGCTATTCATCTCCTGTGCTGCGAACTCTGTTACACTGAGCATAAGATCTCACTGTTACCTTGTGCTCCCTCAGTCTGTATCTTTTGCATCCATATAGTGAGGGATCGGCAACCTTTGGCATGTGGACCATCAGGGAAATCCACTGGCAGACCGGGACAGTTTGTTTACCTGCAGCGTAAACAGATTCGGCTGATCGCAGCTCCCACTAGCAGTGGTTCACCATTCCAGGCCAATAGGGGCTGCGGGAAGCGGCGGCCAGTACATCCCTCGGCCCACAGCCCCTGTTGGCCTGGAATGGCTAACCGTGGCCAATGGGAGCTGCGAACGGATGAACCTGTGGATGCTGCAGGCAAACAAACTGTCCCGGCCCGCCAGCGGATTTCCCTGATAGGCCACGTGCCAAAGGTTGCCGATTCCAGCTCTGTTGTCTATGGTCTTACATTTAGATCGCAAGTTCTCTGAGTTACCGTCTTTTTCATTATCTGCTTGCACAGTGTAGGGGCCTGATCCATAAATGGGGCCTCCATACAAATTAATAATAAAAATAAGTTCTCTGCTCTTATAGCAAGAGAAGGTTCGGATTAGGTTTTCAGTTTGAGCTCAGCTCTATACAGAGAGAGTTTTTTTCCTTCCTTAACACTTTTGAAATCTTATTTCTAAGTGCTGGTTAACGCGTGACATAACTAGGCATGTTAACTTCGTCTTTGTTATAAACCAGGGATCGGCAACATTTGGCATGCGGCCAGTGTGGGCTGAGGGACGTGCTGGCCGCCACTTCCCACCACCCGCATTGGCCTGGAGTGGCAAACTGCGGACAGTGGGAGCCACGATCAGCGGAACCTGCGGACGCGGCAGGTAAATGAACTGGCTCAGCCCGACAAGGTGCTTACCCTGGGGGGGCCGCATGCCAAAGGTTGCCGATCTCTGTTATAAACTATCCTTTGCTATGGGTGTATCCAGCATAGCGATTCTCAACCTATTTAACATTGTGGGATGCATCCAATACTACCTCCATGGCCCTGAGGATGTCACATAGGCCGCAGCTGTGTACTGACTGGCAAGTGGTCCATGGGTCACAGGTTGAGAATCACTGATCCAGCACCTGGCACAATGGGGTCCTGCTCCATGGCTGGGCCTCCTAGGGACTATGGCATTACAAATCATAAATAGATACTCTCTCCTCAATTTAACCAAAGCCTTTTAAACACACAGGGGCTTGTTTTCTGGAGGGTGTGTAAAGCAATGAGTCAAATGATAAATAACCCAGAGCTCTCATAGTAGACTGCACAGTGCTTCACCCAGGAGGTCAGCCTCATTATCCCCGAATTAAGGGAGCAGGACAGGGGAGTGACCTGCTTAAGGTTTAGCAAACCGGTGGTAGAGGAAGGAACCGAATCCAGGTCTCCTGAATCCCAGTCTAGTGCTTTATTCACGTAGGCCACACTGTCCCTTCGAAGTAGCAATCTTTTCTGTCTGGCCTTTCACTGTTGGATCTAGAATAGCTCTGTGGGAGTCCCAGGAACAGCTCAGGCCAATCAAGATCCTAACTTCCCAAACTCTGGGTTTTCTCAGGTCCAGGATTCTGGCGCAGGCCAGTCACTGAAAACAAGGGAGGGCAGGGCCTGGGACCCTCCCTAGCCAACGGCCCTGAGCCAGGGGCATCAGCTTGCCCAGCGCAGGGTAACGCTTCTCCCATGCACCTGCCTGCTCTGGTAGGGGCCCGAAAGGCAGCAGCTAGGATTGCAGATTCAAGTTGGACGCATTCCTGGAGGTTTATTGATTTCATCCCACGCCACAACCTTTCATTAAAGATTCATCTTTAATTCCTGGAGATGCAAGGACCATCCTGGAGGGTTGGCAACCCTAAGCAGCAGCAGCCCCCACACTGGGGCAGCCTGCAGAGGAAAGGGGGAAGCAGCAGGATTCGCGGATGAGCCCGGCACGCAAAGGGTTAAATATTTTAAAAACGACGCGCGCGCTCCACCCGCGGCTCTCTCCTCCTTGCTGCGCTGCAAGGAAACGGCCGGAGCCGGGCCCGATGCTGCACCGGTGCCAGGGGCTCAGCCCTGCACGCTCCCCCCCGGCCCCTCAGTGCAAACCAGCCGGCCATGTGCATGCTCCACGTTCACTCGTAGGGCGGGGAGGAGGGACAACACAGCTGCTCCGCAGGTCACAGCGGCTGCTCGCAGGAATGGGCGCCGTGGAGAGGGAGTTCACCCCGCAGCACAAAGCGCCGTGCAGCTTTGCTGGGTGCACGGTGAGTGCATATAGTTCCGCTGGCGACTTGTATGCAGAAGGGGTGCAGCAGCGCGGTTACAGGGGTGCTCACTGCGGGGCGGCGGAAGCAGCTCGGGTGGGTGGGCAGCAGTGTGTAGCTCCATTGATTAGTTGCAGGCAGACGGGTGCAGCGCACGAGGGACATGCAGTTATGTTGGGGGCACCGTGCGCAGCCCCCCTGGTTAGTTGCAAGGACAGGGGTGCAGGCAGCGCGGTTACGCGGGGGCACTGCACTGGCGACCGGGAGGAGAGGGGGCGCCCCGTTAGTTAGCTGCTGCAGGTGCCGCCGGGCCCCAAGACTCACGCGCGCTCTGTTCCGCCGCCAGCAGCACGAGCGAGAGTCCCGCGAAGATTGCGCGCATCCTCCTCCTCCCCGGGCGGTGCTCAGCTCCGGTGCAAGGACTGCGCAGTAGCCCAGCTCCAGGGCTCCTCGCCGGCTCCCCTTCAAGGGCCGGCCAGCGCCCACTCAAGGCTTTGCCTCCCGCCTTTGCAATGCTCCCTCCCCGTTAGCGGCTGGGGAGTTCTTGGGGATCGGTTAGGCGAGCGATGTGGGGGTAGGGGGTGCAGGAGCAACTGCATTTGCAGGGACAAGCGCTGGTTCGCTACCAACTTTCTAATGGCACAAACCGCGACAGTTTTGCCCTTGCCCCACCTCCTCCCTGAGACCCCGCCCCTGCCTCAAGGCCCCGCCCCTGCCCACTCTATCCCACCTCCCCAAGTGGCAGCCTGTCCCCCACCCTCTCTCATTTTCAGTGAGCTGGGGCAGGGGGCTGGGGTGTGGGCTGTGCTACGGGGATGCATTCAAAGCAAAAATGTTTCTCTCCCGATATGCTAATCGCACTCTGGTTGGATTCCTTCAGCCACCACCACTCCCCCAGGCCAATGAGGCTTCCTTTGTCTTTCAAACAATGTTGAGGCCCTAATAAGCGGAGATGAGGGGAAAGAGGTGATTTGGGGCCTCTATTCCTCATTTTTATACCTTTTCATCCTCTTTGAGAATCATCTCCCGCTGGAGTTCTGGTGACAGCCTATCTGTTTACATAAGAAGTAATTTTTTTCCTTAACACCCCTCTGCTTGCCAAAGACTGGCCGCTTAGCCAGGTGATAGTCTATTTGATTTTGTTGACACTTGCCTGAGATGTCAGTTTGCCTTTGTATCTGAGGAACTGGTTTGTGCATGCTTTTCTAAACCTGGAGCATGTCATACAGTAGAATATTATAACTTTTACATACAATGTTGCTACACACATTTTGCCGTGACAATAATTATCAGCAAATTATTAGTTTTCAAATGATACCTCACAAGGCATGCTTTGTACAAGATTTATTATGGTTTTGTAAAAAGGATGAATGTGACGGTTACAGACTGTCACATAGGCCGATAAGTCTAACTTCAGTACCAGACAAATTGGTTGAAACTATAATAAAGAACAGAATGTTCAGACACATTGATGACCATAATTTGTTGGGGAAGAGTCGACACAACTTTTGCAAAGGGAAATCATGCCTCACCAATCTATTAGAACTCTTTAAGAGGTCAACAGACGTGGGCAAAGGTGATCCAGTGGATATTGTAGAACTGATGAATGAAATTGTTTTTAATTGTTCACTGTATTAATGTTAATTCATAAGTGAAGTTTTATGAATGAAACAGCATTCATTCATAAAAACAGTTACCCCAATAAGTGGCTAGTTGATAATTAAGCCACTCATTGAGCTCCTGTGGTTCGCGCTCATTAGAACAGTCTGATGCTGCTCAGTTCAATTAAGCCACTTGTTAAGAGCCATAATTGTTCAGCCAACTGCTCTTGTAAATTTCACTTTCAATCCAATTGCTGCTTAAATCACTGAAATTTGCACTGTTTCAACATTGTAGCTTCTGTTCACTCTTTGCCATTCCTTACACTTGTCCATATTGTAACTAAGACTCCATTTTGTAAAACTCTGCTGCAACCTTCATTTTGCAAAACCTTAGTTTAGTTTAAATGTGTGTGCCAACCTGTCCTGATGAAATAAAGTTCAAACACCAATGGCTGAAGATGCAGACAACAGCCCTAACAAAGTAAGAAGAGTCCACCCTAAAAAGAAAAGACCAAAGGTACAAAAGAAGGAAGATCAAAGCCAGTCCCAAGCTGAAAGTCACGTCTGTAATTGACGGGTGATCAATCACATCGAACCCAAAGGCAGCGTGACACAGCAAGACCTCACTCTATGGGTGAGATGGAAGACTTTGGGTGGTAATGTTCTGCTGCCAACATGGGAGGGCCGACCCAGCCTTTCCTTGTGCACAGCTTTCCTGGCCAGTTAGCCACCGCAAGCTACAAACTCGAGCTGCGAAATCAAGCCATGGACTCAAGCTACAATCAGGACTGGAAACTATACAGGAGCTGCAGAATATCTGGGGTGTGTGTGTGTATAGGTATTAGTTTATTGGTCATAAATCAAACTGTGTTATCATAATAAATGTGGCATTTTGTCTTTTCCCCTGAAACGATCCTGTGTAGTTTTGCCTGCATAATGTTATAGCGTACTTGGACTTTCAGAAAGCCTTTGGCAAGGTCCCACACTCAAGGCTCTTAAGCAAAGCAAGCAGTCCATGGAGCTTCTGGGACCTGAAGCATTCCTCTCACAATATATGTAAAATTCAGCTTTACAAAGTATCATTTTTTGGCCTTGAGAATCCATAAAGATTTTCCCTGTGCTCATGCACTGAACCGTCTGTGAATTACTGAGACAATTACATACTGTTTTATGTGTGCTTGCAGGTCCCTCAACCCTAACTGGCCATTGTACTTTGGCAGCTCGGGCACAGGCCAGCAGAACCCTGGGTCTTCGTTTCATCCTGGATTGGTCGAAGGGGAACGGCTTCCTTGATGAAATTATGGTTGACAATCTGGACAGGGCCAACAAGCAGGTGCAATATCAACGAGGGAAGGATTCACGGCAAGTTGAAAGCGCAGGGACGCCGCAGAGCTTGAAGACAAAATGGCAATGCAGGAGCTGACACTTGCATCTTGGTTCCTGAAACAGGAACGTGAGTTGAGTGCAGTGGGAAGGCCAGTTTGAGGGGTATTCACTAAAGGCCGCTAGAGTGCAGGCTTCTGCATTGCCCAGTCCACAGCCAGAGTCCCCTCCATGGCACCATGCACTGCAGACCAGGAACACTTTGGACAATTCCATGGTTGGTGGGTGGCCCATGCAACTGGGACTTAACAGCAGCTGGACAGGACATACCTAACCACTGCAGTCCTCCACCCACATCCAGACCCCATTCCCCCAGCACACGTCAACCCCTATGGTGACCCCCTCCTCCCTGAAGAACTCCACCCTCCAAGCAGTGGCACCCAATGCATGCTAAAAGCACTTGAACGAGACAGCAGAACATGCCAGAGGACTCGCAAACTTAGGGGATTGTTTTAATGGCACTAGTTTCACTGTTTACACCATGCAGTGTTTGGTTTATGCACTTTGTTTTATTACTGGTTTTGGTGTTGGTTTGATATATATGCACATAGCATTGGCAGGCAGGCCAGCTGCCATTAGAACTCCAAAACAGCACACTCTCTCTCTCTCCTCTCTCTCTTTAATACATCCATATTCACAAATAAAGGTTTTTATTTAATTAAGAAAATTTATTGCCATTATTACATCACATTATACAATGTGCATTTCAAAAAATAAAGATAAGCACATGGTAAGACACAATTGGACATAATTTCCCTAACACAATCTCTCAATATGTCTGTGTACAAGAATCCATAAAGTAAATGCACAGCCCCCTCACCCGCTCCCAAACAACCATTTCATGCATAAGAAAAATTCTGCATACGGTTTCATAAACCAAGGCAAAAGAGATACACGGGATCCTCTAGGATAACAATGATGACAATACGTAAATTTATGGCAATGTCATTTGGTGGGAACAATGTCCCAGGTTGTCCATGAACGCAGACTTCTGATTGTCGGAAAACCCTGGCATCATTAACTTTTTCAGCGCAGCCCATGTTGGTGTCCATAAATCGGCATCTGTGGTCCATGAGGACTTGCAAAATACTGGAGTAGGTTTTGTACTCGTGCTCCTTGAGGAGGGCAAACGATGGGCACATGAGTCCCTGGCAAAATTTGGAAACCCCATTTCTTGAAACCAGCAGTTACTTCAGCGATATTGTGCATTCCTCCCACCTGTAGGTAAATCACACATCTGATTCCCTCCACAACCTCTGCCACTAGTTTACTCACAATTGACTTTCCAACCCCCAACCATTTAACAGTGGCTCCTTAGCAGTCTGGGGTAGCCAACTTCCAGATGGTTATAGCAATCTGCTCACAAAGCTCCAGAAATATAGCTTTCTTCATGCAAACATTCTGGATCCATTGCTGGTCATCCCAGATCCACATGGCAATGTGATCCCACCAGTCTGTGCTTGTAGCACTGCTCCAGAAGTGCCAGTCCATGAAGGGGACATCAGCGGCTATGCTGAGTGTCATGAAAAGCATCATCCAGTTTGAGTCTGCCTTGTCTGTATCATCCCCCACCTGCTCTGTCAGGTGCCTTTGGTGGGCCAGAAAACATTGGCAAAATGTCCACCAGCATCTCAGAGAAGCTATGCAGGGCAACCCACCTACATATAGACAAGGCCTTACTATGAGCCTAGAACTCCTTAGTGTTCCCTGACATGCTAAGTGTACTCTGGATTGTTACTGGTTAATCCCTTTGCTTTAGGGCCTAGGGAGCAGGGTTGGCCTTGCTCCAGTCTAACCAACTTTAACCCTACCACCTCATTACCATCCCTCCTTTGGGTTAACAGAAGTAGCTGTCTTGGAGAGGCAGATGCATTACTTTTAGGGGCTTTCATTTTCGCTTGGATGTAAAATCCTCTCGCCTGTTTGGTGTTTTAGTAACTTTATTCTCACTTGATTTAATCACTATACTACGCGGTTTGTTCCTTTACTCCCGTGCTGAGGTATTTTGGTTTGGGTACCCCAGGCTGATCCATCACACTTTGATCTGGGCCACCCTCACCCTTCGGTTCATCTGACTTCCTCCCACCTTGGAATCTGTCCTTTGTGGGAGGAGGGACAGCAAGAAAACATATGGGAAGGAGTGGGGAGGGGGAAGAGTCTGAAGCTTTTGATGTTTGGTCACCACTAATTAATGACTTAGATTCGACATAAATGGCTTAGAGACGTGGTTCTCAGACTTTCCCACACTGCAACCCCCTATTCCGATTGGTCTATGGTGCTGATATGGCCCCCCACTGTAGTATCTGAGCACCCCCCCCCCTTTTCAATATATTTATCCTCACAACTCCTGGGTGAGAAAGGGGGTGCTCTTATCCCCATTTCACAGATTGAGCTAAGGCCCAGAGGCCCATATCTCTAAAGGTATTTAGGGTCCTAACTTTCAATGATTGGACCAAAGAGACTAAGACCATATCTACACTGTGAGGACTGTAGTGGCATAGCTACAGCACTGTAGTTATGCTGGCATAACTTCATAATGTAGATGCTTCCTGCAGTGACAGACGATTTTCCTGTTGCTGTAGGAGCACCATCTCCCTGAGTGATGGTAGCTAGGTAAACGGAAACATTTTTCCATCAACCTAGCTGTGTCTACACTGGAGGTTAGGTCAACATAGCAATAGCAAGCATGGGGGCGGGGGATGAAAAATCCACCCCTCTGAACGCCATAGCTCTGCTGACCTAACTTTTAAAGTGTTTACTGGGCCTAGGTGACTTGTGCAAGGTCACACAGGAAGTCAGAGCAGGGACTTGAACCTGGGTCTCACAAGTCCCCTGTGAGTGCCCTAACCACTGGACCCCCCTTTCTTTCTGGGCATTGGATCACCCCCATCTCCTTAGCCCTCCCTCCAATCTAGCTAGGATCTAGTTGAGACCCTGTTCCCATTTAGCAGTATGGGAAGGGCAGGGCAGCTGCAACCCCTGGCACCTCTTTGTAAGCCCCCAGAAGGTTACGACTCCCAGGTTGTGAACCGCTGTCTTAGAAGAGCATGGCACGGTACATATTGGGTGCAACTATATATAATGTTCATTTATTAACGGAACAATGAAACACCAGGCTTTGACCCTGCTGCACCATGGAAGCACAGAATCATCAGCATTGCTTGGGACTGCTCCTCTGGTTTTCTTTGCTTCCCACATCAGCAAGGTCTCTACATTTTCTCTTTTTGATCATCATCATCACTGAGACAGCAGTTTCCCATCCCGTGATGGCATCGGCCAACATACGTTTCGATGTGGTGGCACAGGGTATGTCGGCACACGCCATTCAGCCTCCTGCATCGTCCAGTGCCTGTGAAGTGAAACAAGTGTGTCAGAATTCTCATCTCATCAATACTAGTCCCCAGTTCCAGGAGGCTGAACGTGGTACTGAGAATTAGGAAACTAGCTAATCCCTGGCTGACCACAAGGACACTCCAGTGGAGAAGAAGGAGGATTGGTGGGAGACAGGACAAGATCAGGATTCTTAATATGCTATATGAGACCTCGTCTTGACAGATCAAGAGGAACTGATCACAGAACTAAAAATGGTAATTTAGGTACAAGTGATCATGATTAGATCACATTTATGATGTGCAAACTGAACAAAGTCCAGACCAGTGATGTATACGCTTGGTGCTTTGAATGTGCCCATTTCACAAAGCTGAACGCAATTATGAACCAAATCAGCTGGGAGGAAGAATTTAATCAGAAAAATGTGAGTGATAATTGGGAATTGTTTCAGAACATTTCACTAGGTGCCCCAAAAGCCATAATCCCACAATCAAAGAAGGCCATATTAGTTAAAAAGACAATCTAGTTTAGAGGGAAAATGAAGGGCGCTTTAAATATATATATAACAAATGGAAGAAAGGGGAAATAGATAGTTATGAATATAAATCAGAAATTGGGAACTGGAGAAAATGGAGAAGGGAAGCAAAGGGACACAAGGAGAAATCTATGGCCAGCAGAGTTAAGAGCAATAAGAAGGAGTTTTTTTAAAAAATATATTAGGAACAAAAAGAATCCTAACAATGGTATTGTCCATTACTAGATGGAAATATTAGAATGATCAGTAATCATATAGAAAAGATAGACATGTTCAATACATATTTCAGTTCTGTATTTGGGAAAAAAAACCTCATGATATAATCATATCAAATGATTACACTCTTTCCATTCCATGGCATCTCAGGAGGATGTTAAACAGCAGCCACTAAAGTAGCTTTTTAAATCAGCAGGTCCAGATAACTTGCATCTCAGAGTTTGATAAGATCTGCCCGAGGAGCTCGCTGGACCATTAATGTTGCTTTTCAATCAGTCTTGGAACAGTGGGTAAGTTGAAGAAGACTGGAAGACAGCTAATGTGCCACTATTTTAAAAGTGTAAACAGGACAACTCAGATAATTATAGGTCTGTCAGTCTGATATTGATCCCAGGCAAGATAAATGGAACGGTTGATACGGGACTTGATTAATAAAGAATTAAAGGATGGTAATATAGTTAATCCCAATCAACATGAGTTTATGGAAGATGGATCCTAACTAATTTGATATCTTTTTTGATGAGATTACAAATTTGGTTGATAAAGTTAATAGTGTTGATGTAATATACTTAGACCTCTGTAAGGCATTTGATGTGGTTCTGCATGACAGATTAGAAAGATATAAAATTAACACGGCACATATTAAATGGATTAAAAGCTGGCTAACTGATAGGTCTCAAAATGTAATTGTAAATGCGGATTTATCATCAAACAGGTGTGTTTCTAGTGGCATCATGCAGGGAGCGGTTCTCGGCCCTATGCCATTTAACATTTTTTACTAATGGCCTGGAAGAAAACATAAAATAATCACTAATGAAGTTTGCAGATGACACAAAAATTGGGAGTGGTAAATAATGAAGAGGACAGGTCACTGAGGTAAGCTGGGATCAAGCAAACAATCTGCATTTTAACATGTCAAAACATAAATGTGTACATCTGGGAACAAAGAGTGTAGGCTGTACTTACATGATGGGGGACTCTATCCTGGGAAGCAGTGACTCTGAAAAAGATTTGGGTGTTGAGGTGGATAATCAGCTGAAAATGACCTCCTAGTGCGATGCTGTGAGCAACAGGGTTAATAAAGTCCTTGGATGCATAAACAGAGAAATCTCGAGGAGGAGTAGAGAGGTTATTTTACATCTGTTTTTGGCACCGGTGTGACGGCTGCTGGAATACTGTGTCCCGTTCTGGTGTTCACGGTTCAAGAAGGACGTTGATAAATTGGCGAGGGTTCAGAGAAGAGCCATGAGAATGATTAAAGGTTTAGAAAACAGATTATGATAGACTCAAAGAGCTCAGTCTGTTTAGCTTAACAAAGAGAAGGTTAAGGAGTAACTTGATCACAGACTATAACCAGTGATCAAACTTACTGGCCCTCCAAGCCGCATAGGAAAATCTTCAGAAGTTTGAGAGCCAGAGCTCACCTGTCAGGAGCCAGGGCTCAAGGCTTCAGCCCCACTCCTGCTGAAGCCCCAAGCCCTGGCAGGTGTGCCCCACAGCACTGAAGCCTTGAGAACCTCCTCCCCACTGGGCAGAAGACCCTATCTCACCACCCTGCTGAAAGGCAGAGGTCCTGAGCTGTGCGCACCCCAGCCTTATAGGTGGAGAATTGGGGGAGGGGGTGGCGGGGGCTTTCAAGCCACACTTTAATGGTAAAAGAGCCACATGTGGTTCATGAGTCACAATTTGGCCACCCCTGGTCTATAAGTACCTACACAGGGAACAAATATTTAATAATCAGCTCTTCAGTCTAGCAGAGAAGGTGTAACATGATCCAGTGGCTGGAAGGTGAAGCAAGACAAATTCAGACTAGAAACAAGGCGTACATTGTTGACAGTGAGGAGAATTAACCATTGGAACTACTTATCAAGCGTTGTGGTGGATTCTCCATTGCTGGCCATTTTTAAATCGAGATTGGATGTTTTTCTGAAAGATCTGCTCTCAGAATTATTTTTGGGGAAGTCCTAGGGCCTGTGCTATAACAGGTAATCACACTAGATGGGTCACAATGATCCCTTCTGCCCTTGGAACCTATGAACCATCTACTCTCCCACGACCTCCATTTCCAGAACTGACAGTCAGCCTGCTCTCCTCCCGTAAGTCCCAGAATGATCTTCATGGGTCCAGGCTATTTACCCACCCAATACTTTCAGGAGCACGAAGAGTCTCTCAGTGCTGACTCTCCCCTGCCACTGACCCTGACTCTGTGTCTGAATGAAGCCCTAGAAGGAACCCTCAGAACAAGCCTTGATGCTCAGTCCAGAACTTTGAGGAGATGAAAGGCCATGAGGGAAGGGGAGAATATATGAGCCAGATCCTCTGCAAGTGTAAATCAGAACTACTTCATTGAAGTCAATGGCCCTGAGGGTAAATGAGAATCCAGCTCAATAGAGCTTTGCTGATACGAACCAGCTAAGGAAGAGGCCCTGTATGTCTCCATATTGCTAAGATAAACATCACTTTAAGATAAGGAGTGCTTGAGTTTCAGACTCTCCCTGGTCACTCAATAACAGACCTAAAAGTGGCAATTCTTCAAAAAAAAAAACAAAGAAAAACCTTCAAAACCAGACTCCAATGTGAAACTGCAGAACTGGAATTAATTTGCAAACTGGACACCATCAGCTTAGGCCTGAATAAAGACTGCGAGTGGTTGGGTCATTACAAAATCTAATTTCCCCAATACTAATTTCTCCCTACTGTTACTCACACCTTCTTGTCAACTGTCTGAAATGGGCCACTCTCATTACCACTTCAAAAATTTTTTTTCCTCTCTTGGTATCCTCCTAAGGATACCAAGAGAGGAAAAATTAATTGAATTGACTCTTTAGACTGACTTCACACTTGGTAAGGCAACGCCCATCTTTTCATCTGTTTATACCTGCTCCTGTATTTTTCACTTCAGGCATCCGATGAAAGCCCACGAAAGCTTGTGCCCAAATAAATTTGTTAGTCTCTAAGGTACTACAAGGGACCCACATTGTTTTTTTTCCAATAACTAAAGTTATCTCTGTTTTTTCAAGCCTCCTGAATGGAGGTCTCAAATGGGTATGATTAAGGGATTTGAAATGTACCCCTGTGCTGGGGAGTGCCAGTGTCTTCACTTTCCCTGGCTGTTATTTCCAAAGCTGTGACTGATACAGGCTGGACGGAGGGGTGCTCTCCATCCTAGCTAGGTCACCTCCATCCCTCTCCTCTTATCCATTTCCCTAAGGTGTAGGAGGTTTACAACATACCAGGGCCCTTCTTTCTGCCTCTAACTCCATAATGATAAAGAACAGTGGGTCTTGCCAGGGGAATGATGTACGGTTAGGAGTGTAATTTAATAGACCTCTTGGCTGAGGGGTGAAAACATTATCTTATTGAAAGGTAACAGGACCAGAAAGAGTTAATTAACTCACAGACTGATCTGACCCATTGCCTATCTTTAAAGACTGGTTAGGAAGATATGTAAATGCATAGACCTTTGAAATGCAAGTCTGTATTGTTAGAGATAGAAGGGTAGTTGTTTGCTTAGGTCTTGTAATGTAAGCAAACAAGTCTTGTCTACTGATACAGCTTTGATTCAAAGATCAAAAAAGAAGCATTAACATTTAGAAAGACGCTTGAGTAAAATAGTATTATTGTCTATACATCTCTTTGAAGGTTGTGGTAACCTGTATCTAAACTGTTTAATGGATAAATTATCCTGTGCTAATTTGCTATGATGTTTAGGAGAAGAAAAGTTAAGACTATTGTTTTCTCAGGCCAAAAGTCTGCAGGAAATGTATAAAAAACCTGGGACACGATCCTTCTTCATCTCAGATCTGCTTTGGGTTTCAAGAGGGGGAAACCTTAAGCCAGAAGGATTAAGATCCCCAGTCACTGACTGGAGTCACCCTGAATATGGACATTGGTCTATAACCTATGGACTATTTCTAAAAGGACTTTTGGCAACTACAAGCTCATCTCTGCTAGGTATATAAACCTCAGAAATTGAATTCAAGTCTGTTTGTATATTAATCTTTTCACTAAAACTCTCTTTTCTTTTTTAATAAATTTTAACTTAGTTAATAAGAATTGGCTGTAAATGTGTATTTTGGGTAAGATCTAAGTTATAATTGGACCTGGCTGATCCTTTGAGATTGAAATAACCTTTTCTTGTATATGATAAAATAAGATTTTCAGTAATCATCATCATATCTGACATGTGTGTCTGGATGGAGGCCCGAGGCTGAGTATTTGAAGGAAACTGCATTGTTTGGACTTCTAAGAAACCAGTAAGGTAATACACAGGCTGTTTTGTGCTGGTCTGGTAAATCTAAGTATTCGAATATCCACCAGCTTCTGGGGTTTGTCTGCCTCATTTTTTTTGCTGTTTACTCAAATTGAGTGACCTCAGCCAGCTGCCATGGGCAGCGTTGACCCAAATGGTTATGATAATAAAGAGGGCAGAGCTATGGCTAATATATAGAAGGCTGGGGTTAGCTCTAAAGTCGGAAAGAGGAACCCAGGTGACTAACCTGGTTGTCTGGTTAAAGCCATCTACCCTCCTGTACAATTTGTTATTTTGCTTGCTTATATTTTCTAAGAAGTTAAAGTCCTATAATTATGTCATTAAGCATCCTCCTCTTCCCGTTATAGAGGCGCTGTGACTATGAACCTTAGGAGAAGATTTGGGTAGGCTATTTAACCGAACTGGTTCTCCCATCCCTGCTGGCAAGTTGCCCTCTGCCAGTGGTTTAACCGTGATAAAAATAATTCAGGCCAAATCTTCAACTGGGGTAACTGGCATAGTTCTGTTCACTTCGATGGAGCCATGTCAATATATGTTAGCTGAGGATCTGGACCATAAGCCTGATTCTCTATGACCTCACACCTTGTGAAGTCATTTACACTGCTGCAAAGTGAGGTAAAATGCCAGCAAATCAGAATTCTCCATGCCCACTAGTGGAAGCTTTTGATGCCCTCGATGCCTATGTGTAAATGATTGCACAAGGTGCAAGGCAGTGGAGAATCAAGTCCAGTGTTTTGAGGATCAGGATTCAGTTCCTTGATCAATCATTATTTTGTCGTTCTCTTTCTCCCTGCTCTTCATCAGACCTATGATATGTTCCATCTTACCTGAAGTGCCTTGGAAGAAGTAGAGAACAAGAAAAAGAAGGTAAAGGACCTTCATGATGGCTGGGGTTCAGCTGGGACAGGCACCTCACTGGGGAGAAGAGAAGCAAAGGCAGAATGAGCAGGAGATTCTCTAGTATAATAATCTTGTTGAGAGCACACACATTCTGTCCCAGCCTGCCAAAGCACAGCACATAAAATGTTAAAACTTACAGAGGAAGGCTGGTCTGGGGGTAAGACACCACAACGAAAAAACCCAATAGTACTGAGTCTCAGAGCCTGGGTCAATTGACTTGGGCTTGAGGGGCTCGGGCGACTGATCTAAAACCCCCTAACTGTGTTTCAAAGCTTGAGCTGCAATGGCTACCCTGCTATTTTTAGTATGGTAGTGCAAGCCCCACCTGCCTGAGACTGTTGACTTCAGAGGCTTGCTGCTGCGGGCCGTGTAGGGGTAAGCTAAGTGTGACTCTGGAGAGAGAGAGAGAGATTCAATTCCTGACCCTGCCACAGATTCCCTGTGTGAACTTGGCCCGGTCACTTAATCTCTTTGTACCTCAAGACACCCATATGAGAAAGGAGGTAATTATACTTCCTCTGTGTGTCTGGCCTGTTGTGGTTACAGAGAAGTGGGAAATCTGTTTAGGAGAGGTACCCACATATCTGAGCCCAGCTTGGCCTCCAGCCATCAGTCCAGATGAATGCTGGTGCTCCCACCTCGCTCTGCTCCCTCACAGGCATGTGAGTTCCACACGTACCTCTTGTATCTTTCAATACCTTTGTTTTATTTATGGAACAAAACAGGTTTAGGGTTTTCTAAAGGAGCCAGGGGGCATTCAGGGTCAAAGTGGGGGGAGAAGAAGGTATTATTGGGGTTTGAAGGGGGAAAGATCGTGGGGTGGGAATTCCTCACGGATTTTCCTGTGCATCCCTCTCTGTTTGGCCCCATCGCTGTAGTGTCAGATCCTCTTTCTCTTGTTCCTTTACCCCAAGTTCTGTCTAATAAGACCAAAGGCTTTGGGGGGCCTCCTGGGGGACCAGCTGCAAGTGGCACTCACCAGAGCGCAGGATGCACTGTCTCGGGAAGTGGCAGTGACACGACACTATTGCTCCCACAGCCCTGCCCCTTCGAGCTTGTGCCAACAGCCTCCTTCACGATGCAGCGTGGCTGCCGGTTCCCAGCTGCCTCAAACTGCCATGGAACCTCCACTGCCTGGTCCCTGTGACATCGGGGCCCCGGCTGTGACGCCATGTTAGAACCTTCTGCCGTGTCCCTGGGTCATCAGCAAAAGCCCAGGCTTAACAGTGGTGATAATAATAAGGAACACTTGCAGGGGGGTTCCTGACTCACTGGGGGGAAGCTCCCCTCTGTGGAGATGCCTGTACACCAGTGATGCCCCTTTTAAGGGATGAATTCCAGCACCCTGTTATTACTAGCACTGTAGGGATACATCGTCTTATCACCAGTGCCCTATGTGAGCCGTAGCAAGCTTGACCTGAACTCGATGGCTGTCCAGCATAGCAGACTGAAGCCGCAGCCTCAGATAAGTTAAAACATAGAGGGATTTATTGGATGAAATATGAAAATGGATAATCCAACAATGCAATTTTTTGTGCATTATTTAATTCAATGTTAAATTTTATTTCCTTTTATACACTGCTGTGCCTCATTAGGGCCAGATCCTCAGCCACTGTAAATGGAAGTCAATGGAGCTATCCTGATTTGCGCCGTCTGAGGAGCCATTGATTATTATTTGTTCGCAGCGTGCTAGGTGTTTCCCAAATGCACAAGAAGGGGCTGTCCCTGCCCCAACCAACTCATTGGATTGTCATAGAGTGGCCTACATAAAGATCACCACTAGATGGCAACAGCAATAAGATAGTTGTACAGTTGCTAAAGGAGTCCTGTCATTCAAGTGTCCTCTGTAAGCAACAGGCTGCCATGAATGCAGTCTCTATAGCTTGCAAATCCGTGTGCTGTTTACACCAGCAGAGGATCTGGCTTTCTATATGTGGTCCTTTTGCTTTCAGTCTCCAGCACTGCAATCCACAGTCAAGGTAAAACACTCATTGCCCAGCACACATATTAAAAAAGAAAAAGAAAAAAAAAATCCTAACCCAGACCTTGCATGAGAAAAAAAACAGGCTGTTTAAATAAAATCTAAACTCGTCAGGGAAATTGTGAAAGCTATTAGAAATCAGCTCTAAAGCTCTGCTGTGTTCCTTGATCTTTGTTATTTCTCCAAACCTCCATATAAAAAGACTGATATTAGCTTCAACACACTCACACACACATCTCTTCCTGGTTGTGAAAGAGAATAAGGGCATTTCCTGCACAGAGAGATCCCCAGATCATATTAAGATTTTGGAATCTCTCTAAAACTACCACATTGGGCTCCTGGTCCATGACGAGGGCTCCAAGGTGCTACCTCAACACAAATAATAAATCTTACTTTGAAAACTTTACTCTGTGAATAAATATCCTTAAGCAACATACAAGTGTTCTGGCCTTAGATTATCACTGCTATACGAATGGATAATAAACTCACTCACCCTGCATCGCCAACCACAAGCATTCGAAGCCAGACTCAGACTTCCTACAGTCACACGACTGGCTTAAAATCATTAGATTTGGGATGTCTTTTATTTATCTTCTGTTTTTTTGAGTTTTTATAGAGCACTCAGTTCATGATTTCAATCTTTTCTCTGCAGCCAAGAGGGCTTGAAAATTATTTTTTTATTCAATAGAAGCCAAGACTCTCACATATTCAAACGAATCCAGGAGCTGGTACTTAAAATATATATCACAAGACTTGCAACAAAATCCCGAGAGTTGGACACACAGCTAATAATAACATCTTACTTGACAACTAATATAAAAGACCTTCAGCTAAATGCAGAACACGGCAGTAAAAAGACAACTCACACACCTAGGAGTCCGTCAATGTGCTTAGGCCAGTCATGGAGTGCCGGCTGCAAAGGAAGCCCGGTAAAGCCCAGGAAATGCTGCATGTGTGTCGGCAATAAGGTGCTTGGCACCCATTGTAACTTGCATACTAGGTTTGATTCAGCTCCCAGGAAAAACAGTAAAAAAGACTCTCCTTGATTTAAATGGTGGTTGGAACAGGCCTAGTGACAGTCATGCTTCCCATTTATGTTCAGATCTGAAAATTGCCAAATTGCACAACATGGGTGCAATCAGCAGTATCGATAACAACTACAAAGTCACCAGGTAAGGAGCAGGTTTGGGGAGACAGGGGCTCTTGGAAAGGGTTGGGAGTAGAGACTCTGGGTCAGGGACATCAGAATTTTCCAAAGGGTGGCGGGCCTCAGGTCCAGATTATGCCCTGGGCCTCCTGAAACCTCTGTGGGGCCCTGTGTGTACCAGGTGTAAAAATTCAGATTATAACCTTTCTCACGGAAGAGCTTTGTCATCTCAGGCGTGCCCCATGCACACCTCCAGTGCTGTACACCTAATAATCATTGGTAATAAGAGACTGCAACTTACACACTCTAAATGTCACATGGCTCCAAACAAGATTTCATCTCCACAGGTCGCAACCCACAAGGCCCTATAAACACAGAGTCTCTCCTCCTCCTCTCACTTGATCGTGGTGCCTCTTCTCCCCTGGGACACTCAGAGCTCAGCTAGCCTTCCGCTATGAGGATTCTCCACCTGCTCCTTGCTCTTCTCTTCTTGGTGTTCCACGCTGCTACAGGTAAGATGTAAATACAATCCAGGCATGGTGGAAGGGGCCATCTTTGCACTTAGCAAAGAGTAAACAACAGTGTAAAATGAGGAACTAAGTCCTGACATGATGCTCAGGGCAACATGTGTTCAGAATTGGGTGCCTACAGTTAAGCACTTCAATCCATACTCAGCAACCTAAATGAAAAGCATCTGATTTTCAGAGGTGTAGCATCCCCCTGGCTCCCCTCGACATAGAAGGGAGTTGTGAGTACTCAGCGCCACTTTTATTTAGGTGCCTGCTCACCAATACAGGTGACTCACTGGAGGCAACCATGTTTGAAGGAGTTGATCCTAATTACTTAACAACCACTTAAAGGAACTTGTTCAGCCCTTCAGTCTGGAGGAAGCCAGGGAAGAATCCTTTGTCAGCAGGATGAACTCAGAACGGTTGTTTTGGTTGTATTTATTCTGAGTAAAAAACCACACAGAATTTAGCTGTGGATGTGGGAATCCTAATATGAGAGACAGTGGATGGGGGAAATGTATATTCAGAGGTCCACTACAGAGGTACAATAGCTCACACACCTATCTAAATATCTTTTGTCTCCACTGATCATGGAGGTTGCATTTGCGCATGCACATAAATTTAATTGTCCCTTTAATGTTAAAGGGAAGCTACCAATTTGAAATCTAGTCAGTTTAAAATAATGAGTTTCAAATTCTTTCAAGGGCTATCCCTGCCCTGGGCCCACTTGGACATTTTTTTTGATTTTACAATGACATTTTCCTCTCTTCTGTTGCTTGGCAACACAGAGAGAATCATGATGCTGACAATACACAAGGTGCCATCAAATATTCCAAGAAACAAACAGGAAATTTCCCCTCTCTATTTTAATCTATTTCAGATATAGTCATCTTAGGTATTATATATAGCAGAAGAAGGCAAAATAAAAATTCAATGTGATTTTTAAACGGATGGCGCCCCTTTAAAACTCTTCAGTGAAATTTCGCAGCATGTAAAATAAACTCCCTGGGATATTTGCTAGGCACATTTCTATCCTCACCTGACTGGTTGAATCCTGTTGTGTTTGTTGACCAGTTCAACGACTGTGTTTTCCCTGCATGTATGAATATACACAAAGAACCTTAAAGACACTTTCCTTTTTTACAGAACACATCTTGTCAGATACTGTGATATGTCGGAAAACTCAGGGCAAATGTTCATTTGCAATATGCCCCTTCTTTATGAAAGCCAATGGGACCTGCTACAATGGAAAAGCAAAGTGCTGTAGATCTTGGGTGTAAAGAATCGGCTGATCTGCAGAAAACCAGAATGGGAACATCATAGCATGGCAGATATTTGTTATTCTCTCCTTCTAATCAAAGCATTTAAACAAACAGTGTTTATTTAATAAGATTGTGAACCTTGCTCACGTAAATGTGCAAGGGCATGGAGATGTTTGTGGGACCAGCATGGAAAACAAGCAAAGCAAGCAGCACCATGGCCCAGGCAAGCTGATTGTCTCAATGCCATCACTCAGCCAGTCCTCATCTGTGTGACTATTAAGGTGAGGAACCCCTCTTCCCAGCCAGGGGTTGTAGGTACTGGGAGAGTATGACGTAAAGGAGGAGGAGTCTGGTGGCACCTCAAAGACTAACAGATTTATTTGGGCAAAGATGGGTAAAGATCCCACTTCTTCAAATGCATGGACTGAAAATTACAGATACAGGCATAAATATATATTGGCACATGAAGAGAAGGGAGTTACCTTACAAGTGGAGAACCAATGTTGAAGGCCAATTTAGTCAGGGTGGATGTGGTCCACTCTCAATAATTGCTAAGGAGGTGTCAATACCAAGAGAGGGAAAATTGCTTTTATAGTGAGCCAGCCACACCCAGTCCGCATCCACCCTGACTGAATACCTTGGTCTGTTCACCCTGACGTTTTCTCAGAAAGTGGCAGTTTGACCCCCTACTCCCTCCCCCACTATTTTGGATATCTGGACAGCTCCCCCATCCACAAATTCAAGCTATCAGTACATTTTGGGGAGCAGGAGGCTTGTCCTTCACATCATCCCCATCAGAAGTAGCAAGAGATGGAAATGGAACTTTTCAAGTGAGATATGAGATCTGGGATTTGCTAATACTCTGTTGCACTCTGGGCATTTCAGCAAAGGAGAAAGTAACAGTAAGACTGGGTTGGGGCCATTGTGCTTCCTCAGAAGGGATTGCAGGGTGTGGGCTTTGTTTTTCTGTTTTCTGTGTGTGGCAATGGTGTGATTTCAATATGTCTTCCCTCCCTCCCCGCATCTTGATTTTTTAGCCTTAGAAGAAACAAGAAAGTCAAGTCTGATCTTCCCTATTATTGTTGGAGGTCAGAGAAATAGATGGGAGCTTCTTTAGCTTTTAATGACTAAAACCAAGATGAGATCAAGGTGTTGAAATTTAACAAAGAGAGTTTTTCTTCCAACTCCTTATAAAACATTTGAATTAAATATATATTCATAAAACACACACAGTAAAGTGTTTTAACCTTTTCATTGGTACCTGTGATATATTCTACTGGTTCTTTCTTTCTACCATAGCGCGTACTCTCTCTCTTTCTGGCCTAATTAGATACAAATGAGCTTTTATCTGAAGCTATCAGGAACACCCCTAAGAAGACTGGGGTCAGCATTGTATTTTTTGCTTGGGGCAGGGTGAAATGACTCAGGCTTGTTGGGGAATGAGAGCTGGGCTGAAGTCAATGGAAGTTAGGATCCTAAATACCTTTGAGGAGCTGAGCCTTGAAGACCACTACAGCAGCCTAAGAAGCTCCCTACAGAACAGAGAGTCAGGAAGCATGAAAACAGTCTACAGCTATTCAGAGGGGGCATGCCCCAAAATCCTTTTGAGGAGGAGAGAAGAGGAATTATTTGCAATAGAGTCTAATTAGGAGGAATGGGTTGAAATTAAGAAAGGGAAAATGTAAACTGAATATCAGGTACAATGTCATGCCATTGAGATCTTTCCAGCTGTGGAATCCACTCCTGGGGTAATGGAGTTTGTATTGCTCTGGGCATAGATTAGATTGAGCATGGATACGTGTACAACAGAAAACAATCCCACACTGGCATTCTGGGTGTGGATGCTTTTGCCTTAGGTAGCTCCCTCTCCATTCGTGCACACCAGCTGGCACAGGGAGGTGTTTCTGGTCCATTTGACCTTGGGGATTGCTTCCATCTGGGTACAGGGATCTTCAAGGTTCGGAGGCATAAGAACATAACCTAAGAATGGCCATACTGGGTCAGACCTATGGTCCATCTAGCCTAGTATCCTGTCTTTGAACTGTGGCCAATGTCAAATCCTTCAAAAGTAACGAACAGAACAGGGCAATCATCAAGTGATCCATCCCCTATTGTCCAGTACCAGCATCTGGCAGTAAGAGGCTTAGGGATACCCAGAGCATTGGGGTTGCATCCCTGACCATATTGGCTAATAGCCATTGATGGACCGATCCTCCATAAATTTATCTAGTTCTTTTTTAAATCCAGTTATAGTTTTGCCCTTAACAACATTCCCTGACAATGAGTTCATTGTGTGAAGAACAACTGCCTTATATGTGTTTGAAACCTGCTGACTATTAATTTAATTGGGTGACCCCTGGTTCTTGTGTTATATGAAGGGGTAAATAACACTTCCTTATTCACCTTCTTCACACCAGTCATGATTTTATTGACCTCTATCATATCCCCACTTTAGTGGTCTCTTTTCTAAGCTGAAAAGTCCCAGTCTTTAATCTCTTTTCATATGGAAGTTGTTCCATACCCTAATCCTTTTTGTTACCCTTTTCTGTATCTTTTCCAATTCTCTAATATATCTTTTCTTCAGATGGGGAGACCAGAACTGCAAGTTGTGGCTGTACAATGGATTTATAGAGAGGCATTATGATATTTTTTGTCTTAGTATATATCCCTTTCCTAGTGGTTCCTAACATTTTATTAGCGTCTTTGAATGCTGCTGCACATTGAATAGATGTTTTCAGAGAACTATCCACAGTGACTCAACAATCTTTCTTGAGTGGTAACAGCTAATTTAGATGCCATCATTTTATATGTATAGTTGGTATTATGCTTTTCAATGTGCATTACTTTGCATTTATCAACATTGAATTTTATCTGCTATTTTGTTGCCCAGTCACCCAGTTTTGTGAGATCCCTTTGTAACTCTTCACACACTGCTTTGGACTTAACTATTTTTAGTCATTTTGAATTGTTTGCAAACTTTGCTACCTCACTGTTTACTCCTTTTTCCAGATAATGTATGAATATGTTGAACAGTGCTGGACCCAGTACAGATCCCTAGTGGACACTGATATTTACCTCTTTCCATTCTGAAAACTGACAATTTATTCCTATTCTTTGTTTCCTGTCTTTTAACCAGTTACTTTTCCATGAGACAAACTTCCATCTTAGCCATGACTGTTTACTTGCTTAAGAGGCTTTGGTGAAGAACCTTGTCAAAGGCTTTTTGAAAGGCCAAGTACACTATATCGGATCATCCTTGTCCGTATGTTTGTTGATCCCCCTCAAAGAATTCTAATAGATTGGTGAGGCATGATTTCCCCTTATAAAATCAGTGTTAACTCTTCCTCAACAAACTGTGTTCATTTATGTATGTAATAATTATATAGTTTCAACCAATTTGCCTAGTACTGAAGTTAATCTTATTGACCTGTCATTGCCAGGATCACCTCTGGTGCCTTTAAAAACTATTGGCATCACATTAGCTCTCCTCCAGTCATCTGGTACAGAAGCTGATTTAAGTGATACGTTACATACCATGGTTAGTTAGTTCTGCAATTTCATATTTGAGTTTCTTCGGAACTCTTGGGTGAGTACCACCTAGTCCTGGTTACTTATTACTGTTTACTTTATTAATTTGTTCCAAAACCTCTTCTACTGACACCTCTATCTGGGACAATTCCTTAGATTTGTCATCTAAAAATAATGGAATGTGGAAATCTCCCTCACATCCTCTGCAGTGAAGACTGATGCAAAGACTCTTCTTGAGTGTTCCTTTAGCACCTCAATCGTCCCGTGGCTCCACTGATTGTTTGGCAGGCTACCTGCTTCTGATGTTCTTAAACATTTCTTTTGCTGATAGTTTTTGTAGCTTTTGCTCTTCAAATTCTTTTTGGTCTAATTACATCTGCCTGATTATACTTGACTTACCAGAGTTTACATGTCTTTCTATTTTCCTCACTAGGATTTGACTTCCAATTTTAAAGGATGTTTTTTTGTCTCTAACCACCTCTTTTACTCTGTTTATCCACAGTGGCATTTTTTTTGGTCCTCTTACTATTCTTTTTAATTTGGGGGGTTCATTTAATTTGAGCCTCTATTATGGTGTTTTTTAAAAGTTTGCAGCTTGCAGGCATTTAACCCTTTTAATTTCTGTTTAACTAGCTTCCTCATTTTTGTCTAGTTCCCCTTTCTGAAGTTAAATGCTGCTGTGGTAGACTTCTTTGGTTTTTCTCCCCCGCCCCCCACAAGGAAGTTAACTGTAATTATATTATGGTCAATATTACTGAATGGTTCAGCTATATTCAGTCCTTGGGTCAGATCCTATGCTTCACTTAGGACTAAATTAAGAATTGCATCTCCCATTGTAGGTTCCAGGACTAGCTGCTCCCAGAAGCAGTCATTGAGCTGCTAACCTTAGTGGCACCTGCTGGCTGACTCACAACTAACTTCTGATGCAAGTAATTTTTGCGTGCCAAGTACGCACCTGGTCCCTCTGGAAGTGCTGCTGGGATGGCCAGCATCCCTCCTACCATGTCCCCTTGTACAGCTCAAGTCACTGAACTCTCAGTCAATCTGGGCATGACCGAGGAGGTACCATAGGGGAAATTCTCTGGCCTATGATATACAGGAGGTCAGACTAGATGATCTCTTGGTTTCTTCTGACTTTAAAATCTATGAAATCTATGGACACCAGCTGTAAAAATCCCCTGCCAGCTCAACAACCCTCCTCAAGCCACATCCCTCATTGAACTTCAAATATGCTGGCCAAGGCTTTTGAAAAAAATGACCTAAGTGGCCAGGAAATGACATCCTGGGCTCTGCCAAATGCCCCACAGCAAGAGATCACATGGGCTCAGCTGTCTCTCCCATGTGAGCCTGCCTCCATACAAATATTAGCGGCCGTCATTGTCTGACACACCTATGGCTGCAACCAAGCATTCAAACCTACAAGAACTGCTTAAGCAATACTCCCTCACTGACCTTGGGAGATAATTGACTGCATCTTTAAGTGATGCATCCCAAGCTCGAGGTGAATCAGCATAACAACCTGGAGGGTGGATGTGGCACTGCAGCCCTCACTCCCACTCCATCACCAGCACAACTAAAAGACTAGAGCCATTAGAGTTTCCTCTTGCATATCCAGGCAGGCTCTGTGGTTCGGGGACCGAGTGCTTGGCTCTAGAGTAAATGGCAAGTAATTTAATCTATCAGGACCTCTGTTCCAGGAATTTTTCTTTTTTGAGTGTGATCTGTCAGTGACTTTTACTAAGAATCACTGACAAAACCTAAGCCTTAATCATGTATCCCTGGTAGGATCTGGGGGCTAAGAAGCACAGTACATTTGGGAAAGGAGAGGTTAATGTCTCCTCATTAGGGATTGAGTTGGGAGAATTTACCTCTGTTTCTAGAGGGGCCTTTCACTGGCCCCTTGTCTCTCAATCCTGTGTGCCCACCACTAGACCAAGGTGGCTGCAGAAAGGTGCTCTTCCACCAGGAATGTCAGCCTGGGAGTAGGAACCAGCACAGCACAGCTTGTTAGACTTTGTGACAGTGCAATGAAGACAATCATGGAAAGACACAGCTTCTGCCTAGTTAAATTGGGATAAGATTTCTAATCTCCCTGTAACGATGCTGCTCTGGGTGGGACACTTCTGAGTGTATCAGTTCAGGAAAAATTGCTTAGAGCAGCGAAGTTACAGCCCAAGTCTGGTTTTTCCACTTCTAAGGCACACCAAAGCACTCAGACAGACAGGACTTTGGTTTTACCCAACTGGATAATGGTAAGTCATACAAGCAATTCTTTTAGACACCAGTTTCCCAGTATCACCACCAGTGCCACTCATTATGGAGGTGAATGGTTATGAAAACCAATACCCTAGTGAAAGAAAAAAGGTTCTCTCAGTCCTAAAGGACCAACCCCCAGACCCAGGTCAATATACAAATCAGATCTTACCCACAAATCATGCTATTGCCAATCCTTTAGAATTTAAAATCTAAAGGTTTATTCATAAAAGGAAAAAGATATAGATGAGAGGTTAGAGTTGGTTAAATAGAATCAATTACATACAGTAATGGCAAAGTTCTTGGTTCAGGCTTGTAGCAATGTTGGAGTAAACTGCAGGTTCAAATCAAGTCTCTAGAACATCCCCAGCTGGGATGGATCATTCAGAGCTTCAGTTTGTAGCAAGGTTCCTCCAGAGGCCAGAAGCAGGATTGAAGACAAGATGGAGGGGTTTTCAGAGCCTTTTATATTCTCTGACCATGGATGGTGATCCCTCTGTTTTTACTGTGGAAAATCACAGCAGAGAGATGGAGGTTGGAGTCACATAGGCAAGTCACATGTCCATTCATGACTCAGTTCTTTATAGGCCGATGCCATTGTTTACATGTTAGTTTGAACTTTCCAGGAAAGCTCAGATGTGGATTGGGGCTCCCAAAGTTCATTGTTATTTAAATGTTTCTTTATTGGGCCCTTGCTGAGAATAGTCCTTTCTCAAGAAGCTGACCCAACGCTTCACTGAGGCTACTTGGACTATATAGCCAATATTCATAACTTCAACTACAAAAATGATACACACATACAGATAGCATAATCATAACCAGCAAATCGTAACCTTCCCATTGACACCTTACATGACACCCTTTGTACAATATTTGCTGCAGATATATAAGAGTGGTTGCAACAGTGATCTCTACGGTCACAGGTTATGTCAGTAATGTCACACTCTCCCACCTCCATCCCGCTACTAAGTGGGACAAAAAGAAACCAAACTGCCTGAAGTGTCTAATGTGCAGTGCTAGGCCAGAGGTTTCTGAGCTTCTTTAGGGTGGGATATGGCTTCAACAGAGATCCTGCCTAGACAGTGAGAGGCGCTGTTGGACATACTGTGCCCAGCACAAAGAAGAGAGACACTCAGATATTTTGACCGATTAAAAAAAAAAGGGAAATTTTGACATTTGATTTCAGATCAAAAGGAACTGGAAAATTGCCCCATCAGTGCAAATATTTCTGGTTAACATTGTTTTTCCCTAGTGCAACATTCTGCCACAGCGTTTTAGTGGTCACTTGTGTTTAATGTCACTTCCCCTCTTTTATAGTTCCTTTGCTATGACATGAGTCAAGCAGTTTCCATTGCCCACGTGTTCTCTCTGAGAAGTCTCCATTGCATACAGATCCCCTGGGATAATCCTTGGGAGTTTGGATTCCTTTTAATGGGCCATCAGCACATCTGGCAACTCCATTGTTGTGCCTGACAGGCTGGTTGTGGATGTTCTCAGCCTAACACCGTATTTCAGTAACACACATGTAGCATAACTTCCCATACAATGATAGCACATACAATCCAACAGGATATTAATGTTCAACAGATCAAGAGTTTTAAACTGATACCTCACAAGGCATACTTTGTACAAAACATATCATTATTATATGACAGTGGTGAATATGGGAGTTCCAGGGTGCTGTTTTGAGGCAGGGTGACACAACTTCCCAGGTCACATAAGCCTAATGCTCAACCCTATTCTCATAGCAGTTCTATGCCAGCAGCCGTGGTGATAGCAGGGATCTCTGTGCAGGCTCAGTGAACCAGCCAGGAGAATAGCCCTGCAGCTGATAGCATGGCCACTGCAACATTAATATGACTAAGCTGGGTATCTGTGTATTTTATAGTATACCCAGTTGGTAACAAGAAGAACAGGTACAGAAAGGGCTGCAGATTTGCACTGTGGCTGAGTTAACTTTACTGTAGGAACTTTCAGATTTAAAATATTAAAAAAAAAAAAAAAGCTGACCAATGTTAATGACATCACCAAGATTTTTTGAATGAAGGGCCTGGATTTCGAAAAGGGGCAAAATAAGAGGAGAAAGGCCAGATTTCCAAAGGTTTCCAGGTAGAGACTGATATGTGCCTAGTGTGATTTTCAAAAGCATCTAAGCAGGGTAGGTGCCTAACTCCTGCGTAGGCACTACTGTAAAAACCACTAAGGCCCAGATCTTCAAAGGGATTTATGCACCCAACTGCCATTGAAATCACTGGGAAGTGGGCACCGAAATAACATTGAGGGTCTGCAGTCAACGGACTTAGGCACAGCGGAGCTGAAGTCAATGGGAGTTAGGCACAAAAATACCTTTAAGGTACCTATCTGCATCTGTAGGTGTCTAAATACTTTAAAAAATCTGGCCCTAAAGGCAGGGCTTAAATTCAGCTGGAGCCGACTGGAGCAGAGTTCCGATAAATATTTTCAACCCTCTTAGCTTTTTCATAGCATGTTGGGGGTGGGACGTGGGAGGGTCTGGGAAATACTTTATGAGAATTTAAGCCCTGCCTAAAGTCTATACCAAGCTGCTGTAAGGACTGAAGGTACCACAGGGTATTAAATTCCTTTAAATCCCTAAAGTGGGCTTGTGTGTTTTTAACTATATTGAAGAGTGAGCACTTCTGATAACATGCCTGAGTCACTTACTGGTTGGTGTGTCTTACACATCCCCCTTTGTGCTCCAGTTACAGAAGATGTGAGTCTGTTTGTAGCCTGATATAGGGTGTGTTAGTACTATTGATTTAATGTATTTAATTTAATTTTAATCTAATAATATTAATAATAATTAATTATTGATATTAATTGGTATGAAGTAGGGGTTTTAGGCTTGCCAATTTATTTGATTAGAAAATAAAGTTCTTGTTCTGAATTAGGCTCCACAGAATTTACAAAGGACCCTCGGGGGTGTGACAGGAAGCTCACACTGAGGCAGATATAGTCGTAAAAAGTTTTTATTAAAATTAATGAAATAGTAAGTAAATGGAAAAATAGAGTGACAAAATTACAATTATATTATGGTTATTTAAGAGATACATATGATAATACAATATTATGTGCTGCAAAACTTTGGTTAATATATTTACACCCTGTTTTGATAACCTGGTGTTGAAAGACACAGGACCTCGCTTTTGGTGGTTCCAGTTTCTCACCTCTTGCAGAGGTGTGCAGAAGAAACTAAGGCAAGGAGCTGTTAAAGCTGCCTTAGAGTTTACTTGTTTAACTTAACTTAAAATAAAACCTAATAAACAAAACTGAGAATAAAAGTTTAGGGAAGCCAACTTTAGCCTAGTCCTCTTAGAACTTAAAGTTTGAAAAGAAAATAAGTACGACCTATTAATAGTTAACAGCCATTGTGGCTGGATAGCTTCGATAGTTAGTTGAAGATGAAGATAAGGTAGTGGAGTGGGTTACCTCTTTTATAGGGCACAAGTACTGGAAATCATAAGAACATAAGAACGGCCATACTGGGTCAGACCAAAGGTCCATCTAGCCCAGTATCTGTCTACCAACAGTGGCCAATGCCAGCTGCCCCAGAGGCAGTGAACCCAACTGGCAATGATCAAGTGATCTCTCTCCTGCCATCCATCTCCATCCTCTGACAAACAGAGGCTAGGGACACCGTTCCTTACCCATCCTGGCTAATAGCCATTAATCCTTCCTCTTATGCCCATATTTCATTCCTCACCCACAGAAATGTTAGGGTACACTTACCCCATAGACTAGTATGTACATGTGTATTGATAACATGTAGCTACGCGCATCAGTTTCTTGTGGTGTACTTGTTAAGTCTGTGGGTACAACTTTGAAAAAAAACAAAAACCCTATGCCATTTTTTACTGTCTATTGGTCTAGGTAAAAGGTCTTAACCATAGATGTGGGTACTTATCTATTTAGGTAACAGAATAAAGGTTAACTTTACTTTTTGGGTAAAAGGGCTTCATATAAATATGCAAATTTTGCCTTAGCTTAACATACAGGTTTTTGGCCTGTAGGTCTCTTGCTTTACAGCCAAACTCATTTTTAATATAAAGCTATAAACCTATTACAACACATCAAATACTTAAACTTATAATATCTATATCTATATCTATATCTGTATTTCTATCTCTATCTATATTTATGCAAGCAAGCAGATTAATCCTTTGGGCTACAGTCTGTTATGGGCCCTGCCTACAGAGCCTGTTTCAAGCTGCAGAGACTCGTGCCTTTAGCTCTGCAGGACCTGGGTTCAGTGCTCAATGTGTTGGCCAAGCAAGCAGCTGTCACACCTGCATGCTTGGCCGGGTCTCAGTGCTAGGAACATGCACGTGAGCTCCGTCATGCTCAATACAGCTCCTCATATGAGTGTTTGCAGGATCTGGGCCCAGATGTCCTAACAATATACTTGGGAAAAATCATCCTTATTTCCATTCTGTGATGGCCTAAGCTTCTAAAACGTGCGGCTTTTGTGTGTCCCACAGCTCAGTTTAGTAACAGTGACAGCTACTAGCTAAGCTAAGCACAGACTCCTGCTAATAACAACTCTGGGTCTTGTCCCTTCCGCACACTTGGTCCCCTCCCCACCCCCAACAACATAGAATAATAGAATCTTAGAAATTTAGGGCTGGAAGGGATCTTGAGAAGTCATCAAGTCCAGCCCCCTGTGCTGAGGCAGGATCATGTAAACCTAGACCATCCCTGACAGGTGTTAGTCCAACCTGTTCTTAAAAACCTCCAGTGGTGGGTATTCCACAGCCTCCCTTGGAAGCCTGTTCCAGAGCTTAGCTACCCCTATGATTAGAAAGCTTTTCTAATATCTAACATAAATGTCCCTTGCTGCAGATTAAGCCCATTACTTCTTGTCCTATCTTCAGTGGATGTGGAGAAAAAATAGATCATGATCCTCTTTATAACAGCCCTTATCATATTTGAAGACTATCTGGTCCACCCCTCAGTCTTCTTTTCAAAAGACTAAACATGCCCATTTTCCCCCAACCTTTTCTCACAGGTCAGGTTTTCTAAACCTTTTATCATTTTTGTAGCTCTTCTCTGGACTTTCTCCAACTTGTCCATACATTTCCTACAGTGTGCTGTCCAGAATTGGACACAGTGCTGCAGCTAAGACCTCACCAGTGCGAAGCAGAGTGGAACAATTACATCCCATGTCTTACAGACAACACTCCTGTTAATACCTCTGTCATAGGTTTCACTCCCACTCTGAACTTTAGGGTACAGATGTGAGGATCTGCATGAGAACCCCTAAGCTTAATTACCAGCTTAGATCTCGTTGCTGCCACCACCCAAATCGTTTAGAACAGCTGTTTATGAGTCATTTAGGAAACTCTGTCTTCCCGCCCAAAATCTCTCCCTCTCAAGTACTGTAACCCTTCCCTGGGTAACCTTGAGAGACTTCTCCACCAATTTCCCAGTGAACACCGATCCAAACCCCTTGGATCTTAAAACAAGGAAAAAATCAATCAGGTTCTTAAAAGGAAGGCTTTTAATTAAGGAAAAGTTGTAAAAGAAATACCTCTGAGAGATTAGCATACAAGCTACTCTCACAGACAACTGATTCAAAACACAGAGGATTTTCTCCTGGGCAAAAGAAAAACCCCAATTTGATTATCCCTCTAATGCAAAAAGACAAAGTCACAAAAGGAAATAAACATAAGCTAATTCATTCCTTCTCTGATACTCACTACCCTGGGTGATTCTTTGATCTTTTAACTCCAGCATAGAACTTAATGGACTGAACAAAGGAAAAACTTCTCTCCTTCCTCTTGAAACTTCTTGTCCATCCATTGATTTCTCTGGTCAGGTGTCAGCTAGGCTAGGTGAACTTCTTAACCCTGTATTAGTAAAAGAGGCATTAACCCTTAACTGTCTTTTTATGACATACCCCCCAAACTCAGACAGTGTTGGACTGCGCTGACTGTGATTTCTTCCCAGAACTTTAGGATAAACAGATTAATAAAACACATACAGCTTTGCATATACTACTGATTATGCAAAACTAACAATATTTTTCACATTTCAAGGATGATTTAACAGTTAATTGTGGGAAACTTTCAAGAGAGAGTACATCAGCCACTTTGCTAGAAGCTCCTGAAATGTGTTGAATTTCAAAATCAGTGGGAGCCGCGATCAGCCGAACCTGTGGATGCAGCAGGTAAAGAAACCAGCCCGACTCGCGGGGGGCTTATCCTGGCAAGCCACGTGCCAAAGGTTGCAGACCTCTGCCCTACATCAAAAGGATTAAAAAAAATCTGCCTGAAATTTCTGATGCGCACTCCAAGAGCAGACATCAGCTTCAGGGTGGGACCAGATATGGCTGTCGGGAGACCATGTAACTGATTGAAACACCTGAAACCTTTTTCTTTTGTAAAATTGTTTTTGTCTCTTTATGGACAATTGTGTGCTTCATTCTGATCTCACGTACACCAGTTTTAAACCAGTGTAGCTACAGTACAATGGATTCTGCAGAGTTACTCCTGTTTTAGGCTAGTCAGTGTAACAGAGAGGAGAATCAGGCCTTTGACCTTAATGCAGATTGTCCTGATTTCCTCTGGTCTCCTCAATGTGGATGATGAGTTTTGGGTCAGAGGGGGGAGGGCTAGGTGCCATGGAGTTCCCCGGTGTGTGTTACACATTGTATAGTCAATCTGTGACTGAACCCAGCTCTCTTGACACCACAAACTGAAAGGATTTGTAATAATTATAAGAAATAAAGATCCACCTATAGGAGCTCATTGGAACCAACAGAGATGTGTGGACTCTTGGTCTACAATTACCCAGGTGTGGAAATAACATGTGATATGGACATTTTTAGGGTATTTTCTTTTTAATTTTAAAAAATAAATTGGTTTCTAAAGAAGAGTGATAGAAACAGTCCCCTTGCCTCTTGCCAGGGGCGGCTCCAGGCACCAGCGCTCTAAGCACGTGCCTGGAATGGCAAGCCACTGGGGGCACTCTGCCAGTCGCCGCTAGGGCAGCAGGCAGAGTGTCTTCGGTGGCTTCCTGCGGAGGGTCCGCTGGTTCTGCGGCTTCGGCGGACCTCCCGCAGGCCGAAGCCGCGGGATCAGCAGATCCTCCATGCTTGGGGCAGCAAAATGTCTAGATCCACCCCTGCCTCCTGCCAACACAAACACACACTTCAGCAAGATAAGCTCAAACCAACTTGCTTTTATTAAAAGGAGAGTAAAAAATCTGGAATTACTCCACCTCACAATATTCCTTATAACCCACAGTCCAGGGTGCCATTGAAGCAGGATCTGATGATTTTAGAAGCAAGTGGCTGTCTCCCCAATTCCCTGAGATCCTGCTTAGACAATCAGACAACAAATCTCCTGTACAAAGAAATGAGAATCAGATTTTTTGATATTTTCCCATAGAACAAGAATACTATGATGTTTGATGCAAAATGAAAAGGCACAGGAGGAATTGCCTGGTCACTCTGTGGTGAGTGAAGAGGTTCACGGTTAACTCCAGGAAAGGGAAATTAGTTCTCCTACTGTGACATTTCTTACAGGGTTTTAAGGAGAATAGTCGTATGTATCTAAACAGGTGAACTGGCTGCCTATAGAAACTACACTGCAGAAAAGCACAACTCACATCCAGGTACAGTTGTTCTATCAAACACACCTTGGGCACAGCTGAAGCTAAAATGACAGATAATTACTTGGGTGATAAATAACTTGCTCTTAATGAATGAAAGGAAATTCCAATTCTATCCATGGTTAATTCTGTTCTGGTGGCAGTTCCATGCTAGCAGCCTGGCATGGTGATGGCACAGATCTCTGGGCATGCTCAGTGAATCAGCCAAGAGCATCACCCTGTAGCTGCTTACCCTGCTCACCTCAAGCCTAGTTCCTACAGGCCCAAGGGGCTCCTAGTTTCACACGGCCTGTGCTCAACCTGTGTTTCTGGTGTTTTAGTAGGTGGGAAAATCTCTCACCTTCCCAACTGCTTCTCGGGGAGCTGTACCTGATGCAATATTGATTTGACTTGACTGGGTGTTCTGTATTGTTTTTGATAGATACTGCCTGAAACAAGCAGCATAGGAATAGAAAAGGCTGCAGATTTGCCATACGGCCAAGTTAACTTTACAAAGGAGCCTTCATGTTTAAAACATTAGAAGAAAACGATCAAATAGTGTTCACATTGATGTCACCAAGATTTTTATAACTACCTCCCTTGGTCTTGAAAAGGGAGACAATAAAGGGCTAAGAGTCTTTACTGAGCTGCTTTAAGGACTGAAGGGGGTTCTTGAGCTCTTAAATGGCTTTCAATTCTCAGTGGACTGGTGCTGTTTTAATTATATGGAAGAGTCAGCGCTTCTGATGATATGCCTGTGTCACTCACTTCTCAGAGTGTGTTACGCATCCCCTCTGTGCCTCAGTGTGATGAAATGCACAGTCTACACATTATAGCAATAATCTTTGTACAAGGTATGGCTCGTGGGGTATCATTAAAAACTCATGACTTGCTGATCATTGATCATCATGGTAAAATGTGTAGCATTATGTGTGAAGTTATAAATTTTCCCCATGTGATGTTAAAACTGCAAGTTCAAAACTCACAGAGAATCAAACTGGTCAAACAAGACTGTCTTGAATAAAGGAGTGTATGTTTGCTTTGATTTGCATTTCAGTGGTAAATGCAGTCATAAAAGAAGAAGGGAGGAAACAAGAGGAAACCTGAATGTGAGCATACGCAGGTGAAAAAACCTAGCAGGGAACATCCTTCCACACAGACTTTTTGTCTCCTGATTCTCAGCTGGAAATGCTTTTCAAGTGAGGGACTGAAACTATAAAAAGGCGGTACAAACACCCCAAGAGACCCCTCTGTCTCCCTGTCCACCTCACTCTTTGCACTTGAGAAGACAAAAGAAATAGTTGTTGTAGTCAGGGGGAGTGGTCCTGACTTGAAGAGTCTGGTCAGTAAGACTTCTGCCAACATGTGGTGAGAAACTTTGCTTGAGTCTAAAATAGTTTGTTAAGGTAGGCACTAGAAAGCATTTTATCTTTATTTTTCTTTTAACCATTTTTTACTTTTATGCCTCATTGCTTGGACTCACTTAAAATCTCTCTCTTTATAGTTAATAAACTTGTTTTCTTGTTTTATCTAATCCAGTGTGTTTAAGTTAAAGTGTCTAGGTAATTCCATTTAAAGTAGTGAGCTGGTGTATATTATTTCCTTAAAGGAATAACACGCTTAACATATTTGGACTGTCTAGGAGAGGGCTGGCCAGGACAGGACATACGTTCTGGGGGGTAATCCGGGACTGGGAGTGTGTTGTGGTGACCCTGCAATCTAACCAAGGCTGGTGAGAACCAGAGTGTAACCCAAGTGTAGCTGACAGGCTGCAGTTATACACAGACACTCAGGGGGTGACTTGCATGCTGGAAGGCAGTTTGTGAGCAGCTCAGGTGGGAGCTACTGTAGCAAGGTAAAGTAAGGTACCCAAGGTTGCAGGGCAGGGATGACGCAACTTCTCACTGGGCTGGCTCATACCCTGGTATGTCACACTGAGCTACAGAGAATGAGATTCTTTTATAGCCTCAGCTAGAGAGCCTGGGCCTTTAGCTGAAATTGTAGAGACTCATGTGCTTCACTGGAGATGTCTGCTTCAATCCTCCATCTGTTACAATGCCTTTCCCACTTATGTGTTTTGCCTGTTCTGCAACCTCTCACGCACAAACTACTATACTCTCAATGCAGCTCCTCATGTGCATTAGAATTTACAGCAGCTGGACCCACATATACTGTAAGGAAGCCCAGTGAAATGCTGCAAGGTGCCTGTTTGACTGAAGTTTTAATGAATTTGTTAGTTTCCACTCAAATGTTTTTCACACTGGGTTCATCTGGATGGACCTTTTAGTGAGGACTGGGACAGACATTCAGTTACAACGTTTTGCCACTTTTGAGTTAACTAGTTTGAAAATACTTTACTGCATTTGCTTTGTTACTCTCCTTACACACACATTTTCATCCACCCTCAGGTGTCAATAAATTAAAAAACTTTAGGCTTTTCTCCATGATTTTCTAGATATTAAGGCCAGAAGGAACCATTAGATCACTAGTCTCACCTCCTGTATAACACAGGTTGTAGAATTTCCTCCAGTTACCTCTTTATTGAGCTAGGCAACTTGTGTTGGATTAGGTTCCAGAAAGGCATCCAGCATTGATCAGAAGACACCGAGAGAGAGAATACGTCATTTCCTTGGTATCTTGTTCCAATGGTTAATCACCCTCACTGTTAAAAATCTACTTCTTATTTCTAACTTAAATTGCCTGGTTTCAATTTCCAGCCATTTGTTCTTGTTTTGCCTTCTCTGTTCAATTAAAGAGAATCTGGTATTTTTTCCCTGTGAATACACTTGTACACTTTAATCAAGTCACTAGAGACAACCACATTCAATTATAATCCCCATTGACAATTAATTATATTTTATATTATATTAATTAATGCTTTACTGAGGTTGTATGGTGGTAGGATTTTAATCGGAATCGTGTGCAGTGCTAAGTCAGACTATTTGCAATTATATAAGTATGTTACATCTACACAGTAACCTTTCTTAATTAAATTTGTAATGTCATCAAAATTAAATAAGGTTTATTAAACATGACCTATTGTCCAAAAAGCCACGTTGAATGGTATTATCTGTATTTCTAACCTTTAATTCTTTATTGATTGAGTCAGCTTTTTTAGCATTTTGCTGGGGATTGATGTCAGACTAAGTGGCCTATAGTTACCTGGACTAACCTGTTTGAATGTTGGCATAACAGTCACACTCGTCTGAAATTTCCTCAACATTCCAAAATTTATTAAAAATTATCAATGGAACAGAAATCTCCTCAGCCAACGCTTTTAGGAATTTGCGGGGCAAGTTATCCAGGTCTGCTGATTTTAAACAGTCTATTCCTAGTAGATGTTGTTTAACATCATCTTTAGTTACTAATTGACTAGATAGTAGTTCACCATCCTCCTGTAAGATCAGTACATCAACCTACTTCTTTCCAAATCCATAAGAGAAATATTAATTGAACACTTATGCTTTTTCTGCCTCATTATTAACAATTTTACCAATACGGGAATGGGCTCATAGCATTGTAAGGATTTCTTTTCTTCTTGATATATTTAAAAAATGACTTTTTGTCCTTAGCTCTGCCAACCATGGATTCTTCCCTAATGTCCTTAGCTTCGCTTATCATATTGCTGCACTTCATCACTTCTAATTTAGATTGATTGTTATCTATTTCCCATGTTTATCGTTTGTTATCAATATTATTTTATTTCTAATTGCCTTCATTTCCCCTGCAGACTGATAGAGTAGACACAGTCCCTATACTCTCTCTTGCAGACTTTTTTTTTTGTTACTGCTTGATTTCTCTATTCTAAAATATAAAAGCAATGTAGACAATAGGGTGTTTGGGCCCCAACCCCTGCCCATATATGAAGCTTCGGCAGCATATGGAGGCTGTAAAAGCACCAAAATGGCCTGGGGGAGAATTTGCCCAAAGCGTGAGCAGCACATGGCTGCCATAATAGGGCTATGCTGTCCCTGTTGCAAGCACTGGAGTTGAGGTGGTGCTCGTGACATTGCTGGAGGCTGTCAGGTGTAAGAGGACATTCCCAGTAATGCTGAGAACTATGCAGACTCTGAGATGCTCCAGGCTGTGGATTAACCCTGAGAAAACTGAATAAGGCAGTTGTAAGTAAGAGAAGCCATTGGTGGCCTAGAATGTGGAGAGCACAAAAGTGGCTTAAATCTCCTTTGTCCCTTGCTGCTGCACTGTGCTACAAGCACTAAGCCTCCAAAAGCATCTAACTATGTCTTGGCTGTTGGAGAAAGAGGAGCAAATATTTCTGTTCATACCACTATATCTCTCCTGTGGCTTGTTGAACTTACAGTTGACAGCAGCTGTACTTCCGAGAGCATATTCCAATGAGTTTAGAATTGCTGGGACATGGTCCACTGAAACAGAAACCCCCAACACGTTTACATCGCCTCCTGGATCTCCAAGCCTGTGAGAATTCTGCAGAAAGAAAAAGAAACGTAATCATCGTTCTGCAGAGCAGGGTAAATTTGAGTTGTGATTCATGGAGGACAGGCATTTCCCAGTCACTGAGCCCTGGAGAGGTCAGCCCAATTATCTTCCAGGGCTAAAGTTTATCACAGCTTCAGTCCTATTTAAATGGCTGCATTTCTCTGCACATTCAGTGACAGCCTCTAAGACAGTGGTTCTCAAACGATTGTGCTTGTGACTCCTTTCACACAGCAAGCCTCTGAGTGTGACCGCCCCTTATAAATTAAAAACATTTTTTTTATGTTTAACACCATTATAAACACTGGACGCAAAGTGGGATTTAGGGTGGAGGCTGACACTCTTGACCGCCCCCATGTAATAACTTCATGACCCCCTGAGGGATCCTAACCCCCAGTTTGAGAACCCCTGCTCAAAGAAAACAACTAGGTGAGTTAATTAAATGGAAGCACTAACTCTCTAGCTGCAAAGTTAAGGACCGTACCTCTGAGCACAGCTGTCATTCACTGCCCCATCCCTTTAAGCAATGGAAAGCAAGTAGCTGCCTACATCACCAACTTCCCTTAGTGGCTGCTGCTGTGGGTGTGATTCCCTCTGTCCAGACTCCATTTTTTCTGTATCCCATCTGGATGTTCCATCCTATCATTGCTTGTTAGAGGAGAAGTATGTGCCGTGCAGCTAGAACATGGGGCGATTTACAGCAAGTCCCAGCAAGCTCTGAGGAAAACCCTGAAGAGAATTTTCCTTGGACTGCTTATAATTCAGTCAGATCTCAATGATTCTTACTGGGGGCAGGAAAGACACATCCCTGACTTCAGGACAATTCCTCTAAAATTTCATGTGTTGTCTGCAAATTGAAGAGACGCTAGAGCTCATAAGGAAAAAATCAAAAATGTATTTGTAATAGAAAGTGTTGGGCAACCTTAGTATGTGCTCCCAGCTATCTCATCCCTTGTTTTCATTTGCATCTTACCTGGGGCACTCTAGAGCACCAGGAAGACAAGAGGAAAGAGCAGATAAAGGATCTTCATGGCTCGATGTTGGCTGGGAACTCAGCATCACTAGAGGGAAGAAACACCAAGACAGAGAGAAGACAGTGAGTCCCTATATTTCTCGGACACTGGAGATTGTGATCTACTGAGCACTGGAAATATTGTTCTAATCCAAATTAAATGTATAATATGTGTTCTGTAATAAGAACATAACGTTAGAACAGCCATACTGGGTCAGACCAAAGGTCCGTCTAGCCCAGTATCCTGGCTTCCGACAGTGGCCAATGCCAGGTGCTTCAGAGGGAATGAACAGAACAGACAATCATCAAGTGATCCATCCCCTGTTGCCCATTCCCAGCTTCTGGCAAAAACAATCCTGTCCATTCTGGCTAATGACTCTTAATGGACCTATCCATGAATTTATCTAGTTTCTTTTTGAATTCTAACTCTCTCAGTAATAATGATTGTTATCAATATAGATCCATAGAAATACTAGAGAAATACAATTATGAGACAATATATATTATAAAAACAGATGTTTTGTAACTTATTGTAATTAACTAGTTTCTTAAATTAGGTTTCTCATAGTAATCTCTTTCTCCTTAGCCAAAGTACAGACTGGAGAATTATCAGTTCATAAATATTTATGTATTTTATTAGCCAATATAGAATTGAAAGCAATTAAGAAATTACAGAGCAAAATAAAGGTGGTTGGGTGCTCATGTCTGTGAAATTTATAAGAATGAATTCATCATGTGATGTTACAATTTATCAAGAGATAATAAATCACATCAATTCATTCTAGGTCACATCTCAGTCATGTTTCCTAGTTAAACTTTACCCAAGTTCTGTACAATGCTGGGCAAGTGACTTTGGTACCAACATGGTCCTATGAAACCTTAAATGCAGATTCTTCTCCATTTCTAATTAAGCTGATAACCTATGAAATTATTGGAATGCATATGGCAACCGAACCAAACAGCTCTAAATTTACAGTTTAGAAAACTAAAAAAATTACTTAAGTTCTAAGAATGAAAATGCAATTAGTTATCACACATTAAACCCCAGACAGATAACGCAGATTTGCTCTACATCAGTGCTTCTCAGCACTAACAGCGCTAGCCGACCCTACCCGTCACTGTGTGTACTGGTGCTTGCAGAACCCAGGGCTGTCAGCACCAGCACACTTTAAAGCAGCACTAAAGATGCTCCTGTCTCTTATGGCTCCTCCACACCCCCTTCTCTCCTCCTTTGGTTCTCCCTCTTTTCTTTTCTCCACCTCCACTCATTCACCCCACTCCTACTCTGATCTCTTTCCCTTAACTCTTTTGCCTGAGCCCTTCTCCATTCAGCCTTCACCTTAACCCCTTCATTTGTTTCTACCTTGCCTGTTTGCTCTCTCTCTCTTTGTCCCCATCTGTGCTCTCCTCCCCCACCTTCTATCTCATTCTTCCCCCATTTTTTTGCCGTCCTCATCCCTAACTCCAGAAGTTTTCCGAAACTGCAGTTTTCAGCCTTGAGTTTACGTAATCAAAGGGTGATTAACTAACATAGCGCTACTGAGGACACACTGTGTATTCAGATAATGAGGATTTCTGGATAAAAGCAATTTGGATAACTGGAATTGTCCTGCAGGTGATTTTAACTCAGGTAGCTGTAAACTAACCAGCTTTTCAATGATGTAAACAAAATACAGGCAGTTTTGCTACTTATCCATTTAAATTGTCATGACAGAGTTCTCCAGCTCAGCCTCCCAGTAGCCCTGACTGCTTTCTAGAAAGTTCATTCAGTAGTTCATTCACTACTTGTTCTCTTTCTGGATTTCACAGCTGTCTGGCTAGATAGGATTTTAAAAGGAGAGTTAAAAGGGTGATTATAAAAAAAATGACTTTAGTAATTACCAGACAGGGGGCACTCTCAGTAGCCAGGTGATGACAGTCCTGCTTGCCAGCTCACTGATCCCGACTGATGAGCTTCAGAGAGCTTTGAACAGAACAGCCTGTTTTATACTGGTGCTGAAGGCTTGTTTTCTTCTTGGCAAAGCTGCTGTGGGCCAATCAGAAAGAGGCCTCTGCCTCTGGGGATGATTTTAAATATCCAACCACGATCTGGACGTTAATACCCTAAACAATCCTGTGTGCCATTAATTTCTGGGTTTTATTTAAAATCTAACTTGAGAAATTTAACAGCTTTCTCCAGGACCAAGTTGTGATCATTCCCATCATTTTTTGTCATGATAAATGGCCAGCCATTATAGTAACAGTCAAAAGTAGAGACATAAACTGTTGATGTGCCCAGCCTGGCTAAGCTAATCATAAAAATCATAGAAATATAGGGCTGGAAAGGACCTTGATAGGTCACCTAGACTAGTCCCCTGCAATGAGGCAGAACCAAGTATTACCTAGACAGGAGTTTAGCTAACAGGTTCTTTAAAATTTCTTATGATGGAGATTCCACAACCTCCTTAGATAATTTGTTCCAGCGCTTAACCACCCTGACTGTTAAGAAGCTTTTCCTAATGTCTAATCAAAATCTCTCTTGCTGCCATTAAACCCATTGCTTCTTGTCCTGCTAGCAGTGGTTAAGGACAACAATTTATCACCCTCCTCTTTATAACAACCGTTTACGTACTTGAAGACTGTTCTCATGTCCTCCTTTAGTCTTCTCTTATCCAGACTAAACAAACCCATTTTTTTCAATCTTCCCTCATAGGTCATGTTTTCTTGATGTTCAAGCAGACGGAATGAGCTTTTCCCTGGCATCCATTTGTACGGGGAGATGTCAGCAAACCTGTAAAGTGCCTGAAACCACTATGGCTTATTGCTAAAAGCAGTCAAGTCAGCATGCTTAGCTCAAACAAGGAAGGAGGAGAGGGAGTTTTGGGTGCCACAAAAAGGGCAGCTTGACCCCATGTCCTTCCTGATAAGAATTGGTTGAAGTTGCTGATACATGTATTTTAGAAGAGCAGGATGTGCCCTAGGAATATCTACTGGGGCCTCAAGGCTGCAAACTCTGGAAAAACCCACACCTGGTTAATCAATAATCCGAAGGAACCTCTTGCTTGATCACTGGAACTGCTTGCTTAAGAAGTTTCTTTAAGGGACATGTCATTCTATTACTAACGTATAAATAAGGGGAAAAAGTTTGAGGTAGGGGGACTATTCGGGACTGGACTCTCCCTCTGGATGCATCTTGTGTTCTCCACCGGAAGATGGGCTTCCGCTGTGCACTCAAGAGCCACACTCAGCTTCGGTAATTATTGAGGGTTGGGAGTTTTACTAACCTGTTGCGGATGTGTGTGAGTGCTTGAGACTAAGTAAAGCTTAGCTTTATGTGAAAGCACTCATGGGCTGTCCTGTTGGTGCCAGCCATCTATGGGTTGGACGGCCGTGTCTCCTCTAATTTATTTCCTGACACTCCCTCTCAGAGTAAAAGTTACTAAGAGCTTTGGGTTGAGAGAGCCCCGGGTAACACATTGAGGGTCACCATAACTGAAACCTCACTCTCTAAGTGTGGGGCAGTGAGTCAGCTCCAAGGGTAAGGGATGGGGAGGGCTGGGGTTGGGGGTGGGGGTTTCTGCCTGGTGGTGAGGCCTGTGTTTAAGGGTCCTAGAGGCCTTTGGAGCCACCCCCTCCAATTTTTAAAGACAGAACTAAAGTGCCTCAAGTGAGAGTCCTTGTCATGTCTCAGTGCCCATTACAGCTGAAATCACTGAAAAATGGGGTTACAGGCTCAGCTGGTAGAGATTCAACAAGACTTTTGTCAAAACACAGCCAAGCTGCTGGGTAACCTTCTGGTGCTCCGGGGTCCACAGTCCCACCACAGGGGGCTTGCCAGAGCCCTGGAAGGAGCTGGCTCTCTCTTGGATGTTCAGCTCCTTCCTCCACAGCAGCACCCCTGGGAGCCCCTGCTTGAGCCAGCAGCGCTTCTGGGGCTGCTAGGCTCTCTGCTCTGCAGAAGAGACCAAGGGAGCCCTGGGAGCCAAGTTGGAACTTGGGCTCTTGGGGTTGGCCAGTCTCCTTGCCCAGGGAAATGTTGCCGAGACATTTTGGCAAATTTGGTTTTGTGGCATGAACCCAAATTCCAAAGAATTTCCAAATTTCTCACAAGCCAAAAATTGGGAGTTTTGGCCACCTCTCAAGCAAGGCTCCCTCCCACCGATGTGGAGTGGAGAGCTGTGAAACAGACCGAGTCCGGGAGGGCAAGCACTGACGGGAGGATGGACCGACCCCAGCAAATACGTGAGATCAAGCTAAGAGATCTGGTATACAGCTTCCTCCCCCGCAACTGGATGTTGCTTTGGTGACAGCTACATGTACTTCCATGGGCAGCGCCCGTCAAACCAGGGTGATACTATCTAACAGAGACTAATGAAATTAGATTCAATTAAAAATATTAGGCCCCCGTAAGCACCTTCCTTCCATAATGCGGGAAGATCTTCTCACAATTAGCCTCACAACTTCCCTGGAAAGCAGGCAAGCAGTAAGTTGCTATTCATAGTTGGCCACATGCTGCTCCACAGAATTAACTTTAACCCTTTAATTGCCAAACTAATTTTGTTTACACAAAACAGACAAATAACACACCTGCTGTCATCGTGCAATGCAAACCTTCTGAGGTTCACAAACCCCTCCCTGCATCCTGTCAGCTTCCACAAAGAAAGCTGATGCTTTTGTGTAGCAAAAACATCTCATTGCAAAGCAGCTGTCATACACACGAGTTTGCAATGTCTAATGGCAGCAAACCCAGCCAATGTCATTTTGACACAGCATATGGGCAAAATTTCCAAACAACTTCTTTTTTCTACTCGCCTGCCTCTGGAACACAACAGGGCATGGTGTGTGTGTGTGTGTGTGTGTGTATTTGCATATGCAGCATGGCCCCACCAAGATTTCCAGGCTGCATACACCCACTGAAAATCAACCTTTAATGAAGCCAAGTGGTGGGATTTCACTGCTTTGGAAAAACTAATATAATAATGCCTGCCAATGAGTGGAAGTGGGGGTATAATGGGGTATACTGGCCCTTTAAGGTCAGGCTACCCTATTTAAGGAATTAAGGAGCAAATGAAGGCCTGGCAGAAGCAGGTGCTGGGAGATAGAAGGTGGTCCTGGGATGGGATAGTTTAGTGTGTGTGAGATAACCAGGATGCCCTTCCCTCCTGTCTTCAGGCTGCTGGGCTGCAGCCATCTCCACTCTTTAGCGGGCTACCAAAGGGGCCTCTGGCCTCCCAATCCACAAAGACTGATTGGGGGGATGCAGGTCCCAGACCTACATTAAGACTGAGCTCTGCTGGAGTCAGCACTGCTGGCCTGCAGGTAGCTCCATCAGCTGTGATTGTGGCTTGACCTTCTCTACCCATGTGTTGGGGAAACCCCTGCCACCAGCAGACCTGAACAATGTGAACGAGGCTAACTCTGGAACTGCTTGTCACCTGCAGGCGCCATTGGCTCCCCTCTGTCTGATCTGCCAACATGTGTTGTGTGCACTTTTACCCTCATTGCTATGGTTGGGGCTTTGTTATGGCAAAGACCGTCAATGGCGTTTTAGAGTGACCTGTTGTGCCCTTGCTCTCTACACAACACTGAGACAATGATAAAACCACACAGGCCCCGCTGCATTCCACAGAACCCTGTTTATTACTAGGTACAGAAATACTAGGCCTGACTCCCCATGAACACTTCAGCTCCAGCAGAGTTCTGGTGGCTACAGCAACAGAAGACATGGAGGCACACAGGAGGGCTCCCAGCTGTTTAAAGGAATACCACCCAATTCCTATCTACCACATAACAGCCCCATTCCATATACATATATTCATGGCTGACAGGATCCTCAATACTACTAAGGTTATTTTGTGATTTTACAAGGATTTGAAACCTCTGTGTAAGGGGATGGGTGTATGAAAATAGGAATATAAACTAAATACATGTAGAATGTTGACCAATATCATATCAAGGACAAAAAGAACAGGAGTACTTGTGGCACCTTAGAGACTAACAAATTAATTTCAGCATGAGTTTTCGTGAGCTACAGCTCACTTCTTCGAATGCATAGAATGGAACACACAGACGGGAGATAGTTATACATACAGAGAACATGAAAAGGTGGAAGTATGCATTCCAACAGGAAGAGTCTAATCAATTGAGATGAGCTATCATCAGCAGGAGAAAAAAACCTATCAAGCATGCGTAAACTGCTTCTTAAAGTACATATCACCGCTGATGTCAAAAACAGATCGATAGAGCCAAAGTAGTACCCAGAAAACCACCTAACTCAAGACAGGCCCAACAAGAAAATAAAGACCCACTAGCCATCACCTACAGCCCAACTTAAAACCTCTCCAGCCATGTCATCAAAGATCTAAACCTTGCTGAAAATGACCCCTCCTCTGCCAGATCTTTTTTTTTTTTTTTTTTTTTTTTTTTTTTTTTTTTTTTTTTTTTTAGATCTTGGGAGACAGGCCAGTCCTCGCTTACAGACAGCCTCCCAACCTGAAGCAAATACTCACCAGCAACCGCACACCATACAACATAAACACTAATCTAGGAACCTGTCCTTGCAACAAAGTCCGATGCCAGCTCTGTCCACATATCTATTCAAGTGACACCATCATAGGACCTAATCACATCAGCCATGCCATCAGGGGCTCGTTCACCTGCACATCGACCAACGTGATATATGCCATCATGTGCCAGCAATGTCCCTCTGCCATGTACATTGACCAAACCGGACAGTCTCTACGCAAAAGAATAAATGGACACAAATCTGATATCAAGTATCATAACATTGAAAAACCAGTAGGAGAACACGTCAATCTCTCTAACCACTCAGTGACAGACTTGAAAGTACCCGTCTCACTCTGTCAATCTTTTTCCTCACATCCCCAGGTGGGTATTGTAGTTTTAAGAATGCTTGATAAAGATCTTGTAGGTCTTTGTCCCTGTCTGAGGGATTGGAGCAAAATCGGTTGTATCTTAGGGCTTGGTTGTAGACAATGGATAGTGTGATGTGTCCTGGATGGAAGCTGGAGGCATGTAGGTAAGTATAACGATCAGTAGGTTTCTGGTATAGGAGGGTGTTTATGTGACCATCACTTATTTGCACTGTAGTGTCCAGGAAGTGGATCTCTTGTGTGGACCGGTCCAGGCTGAGGTTGATGGTGGGGTCAAAATTGTTGAAATCCAGGTGGAATTCTTCAAGTGCCTCCTTTCCGTGGGTCCATATGATGAAGATGTCATCAATGTAGCTCAAGTAGAGGAGGGGCGCTAGGGGACGAGAGCTAAGGAAGCGTTGTTCTAAGTCAGCCATAAAAATGTTGGCATACTGTGGGGCCACGCGGGTACCCATAGCAGTGCCACTGACTTGAAGGTACACCTCTACCTCTATATGACATTGTCCTCAGGAGCCAAAAAATCTTACCGTGTTATAGGTTAAACCACATTATAGCAAGCTTGCTTAGATCCACCGGAGTGCGCAGCCCCGCCCTTCCAGAGCACTGCTTTACCACGTTATATCTGAATTTGTCTTATATTGGGTCACATCATATCAGGGTAGAGGTTTATAAGTTGATCAGTTGGCAAGAGCGAACAGGACAAATGCCCACTTTTGTCAAAAAAGTGGGATGTGGAGGAACATGGGATATGTGTGTTGAGCAGCGATGTCAGCCCCATGCAGCAGGGATGTAGGGCTTGGGCAGGGGGCAGGCAGTGCTCGGGTGAGCAATGATGCCAGCCCTGTGGGGTAGGATAGTGCAGGGCTTGGAGTGGGGCTCAGGTGAGAGGCCCCCTGCGCAGGGGGGTAGAAGGGCCCGGGGTAGTTCCAAGTGGTGTCCTGTTTTCCCTTTGGGAAATATGGTCACCCTAGTCATTGGATGATGGGAAGGGACAACTCGTATTCAGGTTGGTTGTTTCCAATCTTTGCCAGAATCATGGGTCATTTTCTAATTGTCCCAAGTCAGTTTTAATGAGAAGTCAAGCCATGACACCCTCCAGAAATTGCATAAAACAGACTGTTTTGATCAAAGTGTTGCTTCCTAAAGCCAAAATATCTGAATGAGAGAGAGGGAGAGTGCCTGACATCACTTGGTTGCTGAGAGCACCCCCTGTCTAGTAACAACTCAAGTCTCTTTCCCGATAAGCAATTTAATAACTTGATCCTTTTAAGTCCTACAGTCCTACCTAAGGCAACAACTGCAAAATCCAGGAAGAGGACGTAACTATTACGACCCCCTGAATGAATGAATTTTCTGTCTATATTGAGAAACCAGTGCTACCATGAAGCTGAGCTGGAGAATTCACTTTCGTGCTCCTTTCAATGGATAAGTACCAAAAATACATGTATTTTGTTTCCCAAATGAAAACTTGGTTATTTTAAAGCTGAATACTCCTCTGAAAGTATGTACCTGAGTTAAAACCATGGAAATGGCTAAAATGTGTGATATATACTTGCATTTCTCTAAGAAATTGAATCCTTGTTATTTAGAAATTGTGGTAACTCAATATGTGATTAAGATAGTTGAAGTCTAGAAATATCTGCAACAGGAAACTGCACTTATCAACAGCGAAAGATTGCTCGGAGATGTAGATTGCCACATATTTGCAGGGGCAAAAAAAAATGCAGGCCTGTTATTTACCAGGCTGCACGTGTCAACAGACTATATAGGTAAGAGATGCAAGGGGAGTATGGGTCACGAGGCAAACTGCAGACACACACACAAC